>NW_022589801.1:1728315-2075911 GCF_004348235.1 Phoca vitulina
AAAAAAAAAAAAAAAAAAAAAAAAAAAAAAAAAAAAAAAAAAAAATCCCAAACCTGGAACTTTGGACAAAAGCATGCAGGCAGGCAGTTTATTTGGGGAGTGATTCCAAGGAAGAGACATGGGTCTTAGAAGAGAAAACAAGGCAAGAAGGGAAAGCCACCCCAAGTGTATATTATCAAACTGATCACCACTCTGGGCAACTGGCTTGATCCTTTTAGGGCTTCTCCAAAGAGCCATGTAGAGTACCATTGAATTACCCTCCTGAGGAATAGAAGATGGGAACATTTACTGCTGATTCCTGAGTTCTGGAAGTCAAAGTTGCCCAAGGGGGAGTTACCTCTCTAGCCCTTCTAGTTTTGTACATGTGTCAGAATGGCATAAGCATCCTAGCATGTGTTCTCTGGGGGAAGCAGGGAAGCCCCCAGGAAGGAAGGGGAGCAGTCCACAGTGTAGCTGAGGCAAGGTGCTGCAACTGGGTCACCGCACAGGCAACTAACTGGTTGTCATAGCAATAACTGGACTGAAAGATGGGCAGGAAGGATGTAAGGTAGAGAGCTGGAGATGACTGTGACAGAGACCAAGCTAGTACACTGTTGAATCAAACATGCCCTATCCTCTTACATTGACAAATCACTTTTGCAATGACTGGAAGGCCAGATTCAAATAGAGACTTCTCAGGCCCCTTTGAGTTCAGCCTCAGCATATGGTGGCATGGGAAGATTTGATCTCTGGTTCCCCATCCATGCCTGCCTCCTTCTCTGTTCAGTCCAGGTCTACCTCAGGTCACAAGGGGTCTTTCACACACACGTGTGGACACCCCACAGCTCTGAGCTCTATTCACCCCTCCCTCCAAACAGCTGCTCCTTGGCCACCTAGAGCTCTAGGGGAGTGCACACTGATGCCCTTCTCAGGAAAATAGACCTGGTAAGAGACCCAGGCAGGCCGTAGAACCAGTCCAGAGCCTCCTGAGCACAGAATTTGGGAGTCTTGGGCACCCAGAGCATAATCTAGAGCAGGAGGCCAGTCCGCTTGGCCTCATATTCTGTGGCTGGAAGAGAGTCAGAGTAGAGTCCTTTAAAGCCTGGGGTCCAGGCAGGGACCCCTCCTGCTCAGGCCAGAAGGCAATGCCCATTCTTTGCCACCCACTAACTTTACACTATCAGGTCCTGGAGTCAGACAGAACTTTGTCAATCCTGGCTTAGGCTCTAAGCAACATTACAGAAATTACATACCTCTTCAGCTTCTTCACTTGTAAAAGGGCAGGAAAGGGGAGGCTATTTGAGGGTTAAAGGAGCAGTATTACATGAACACCTACCCTGTTTCTGGCATACAGTAACCCTCCATAGCTGGCAGGTCTGTGAGGGCCCAGAAGTACTGCCTCCATACAATAGGATCTAAGGCCAGGGTTTGTGCAGCTGAGGGGGGCTGAAGGAAGGGACCCAGGCTGGAGGCAATGACCTTTCTCTGGTGCAACTTTCCTGGAAAGAGCAATTATTAAAAAAGAATAATTTGATAGATTTTCTGCAGAGTCCTAAAGCTTTTTTAAGACTTGCTCTAGATCCCACTGGACTGTAAGCTCCCTGAGGACAGAGATGCATATCCTTCTCTGTAAAACCCTAGCTCTTTGCATATTGTCTCACACATAGTAAGTGCTTAATAAAAAAGCACTGGGTGAATGATTTCAAATTGGGCTTATTGCCTTTAATGGAAGACATTTATTTCCTATTTTGGCTCTAAGGTTTCCATAGCCATCTCAAACTGGAAGCATTCTCTTTCTCAAACCTGCTTCTTCCCCTAGTTCCCTGCCTCAGTGTGCAGAACCATCAATGCCCCAGACCAGCAGTCATGCATCATGCTCAGTACTGCCCTCCTCATCACCCTATAATTTATACCTGATTAATTACCATGTCCAAGTGATTATATCCATTTAGTAGTTTTTTAATTTATCTGATTCATTACCACAAACCTAGTTCAGGCAACTATCCTCTCTCTCTTGAGATACTGCAGCATTTAGCTGCTCACCTCACACCAACTCATGTTCCCTGAATATGTCCTCCTCAATGCAGCCAGAATGGCCTTTACACATTGGACCACATCCCTCCTGGGCTCAGGGTAAAGCCCAAGCTCCTTAGCATGGCCTGCAGGACCCTCTGGTATCCATCATCTGCCCTACTAGACTATAAGATCCTTGAAAACTGTCTTTATCTTATATTTCTTTTAGCTCCTGTGATCAGCCAGAAACTCACTGTTACATAAATAAGTAAAGTTTTTAAGATCAAAACAGTTTTTGATCTATTGAGAAAAGTATAAAATTTAAACCATAGACTTAAATTATCAAACATCAGAGATGAACCAAAACCTATGAGCAAACAACTGCCCCTGAGTAAACTCACAGTGGGTTGGCCGTGGTGAGCAGGAACTACATCCAGGCTTTGGTGCAGTATTCTAGGCTCCTTGCACTCTCCTTCCTTTGGATATGGAATTAATTTAGTCTTGGAGTGAGTCACTGGACTATTTCTAGAAATCACCATCTTTCTCTAGAGTGGTCTCTACTGACATCTGACATACTCAAGCCATGTGACTGCTCGAGAGAGCCTGTGTTTGTCTGTTTAAGAGAAACTGTCCTCAGGGCCAATCTTTGTGTTCATCACACCAGCCCTGTGCTCACATCAACTTTCTTTTCTCATCAGTCATAGGGGCACCTTCCAATGTTTGCTGAAGGTAGAGTATTCATGGTCTGATTTCTAGCACCAGGATTGTGCCATCAACAGGTTTTACCTGTTTCTTTGCTTGAACAAGATGCTTAACATCTCTGAATCTCAATTTAGTCATCTTTAAGTGGGGGTAAAAATTGTAAATATCTGATGAGGTTATTATGAGGATTAAATGAGATGCAGTGTGTTTTGAGTATAATATCACATTGTAAAGGTTTTATGAATGTCAAGTATTGTTTGTTTTTTTAATGCTTTGATTTAAAATGGGATTTGGGGGAGCTACTAAAACATGTGAAAAATTATAAGATAAAAATAAGTAAATGAGAAAACCAGAGTGAAGAGGAACATCACATCATTCCACAGAATCATGAGGATTTTAGCTTTCTTTTTTTTTTTTTTTTTAAAGGTTTTATTTATTTGACAGAGAGAGAGACAGCGAGAGAGGGAACACAGGCAGGGGGAGTGGGAGAGAGAGAAGCAGGCTTCCCGTGGAGCAGGGAGCCCGATGCGGGGCTCGATCCCAGGACCCTGGGATCATGACCTGAGCCGAAGGCAGACGCTTAACGACTGAGCCACCCAGGTGCCCCGATTTTAGCTTTCTTATATCAAATACCAACTTGGCCAATCATTCATTCATTGGCTGGATCAGCATTTAACTTTGAGCAGCTCTTCGGTATGGAGTGAAAGACCTTGCTTGTGCTTCAGTCTGGGAAGAAGAACCCAAAGATACCCAACTAAAACACGAGAGGGAGACAAACTATAAGAGACTCTTAATCTCAGGAAACAAACTGAGGGTTGCTGGAGTGGAGGGGGGGTGGGAGGGATGGGGTGGCTGGGTGATGAACACTGGGGAGGGTATGTGCTATGGTGAGCGTTGTGAACTGTGTAAGACTGATGAATCACAGACCTGTACCCCTGAAACAAATAATACATTATATGTTTATATATATATATTTAATCTATAAAATGGGGATAATAGCATCTGCCCCATAGGGATGCTGTGAGGATTAAATGATCTTTGTAAAATGCTTAGAATGATGCCTGACACATAGTATTTACTCAATAAAAGTTACCTATTATTAAAAAAAAAAAACACAGTGTAGCTGGAACTATGGGAGAAATGGAAGAGGATATGTCTGCCAGGGCTTGCCTGGGGAAATAGCCCTTACCTACAATGAGCTGGGTTTGCAGCTGCTTCCCCATCCTGATGTGATCTGCTTTGTGTTCACATTTCAGCAACCACCCTGGGGCTGAACGTGACAAAGCAAGAAGATGGCCAAGATTAACACCCAGTTCTCCCACCCTGCGGTAAGGACCACGGACAGAGATCTTGACCACGTTGAAAACGGCCTCAGCAGGTAAGATGGGCTTTCCATTTTATGCCCGTAAAATGAGTTGTTCCCATAGCTGATCTAGACTGTGGGGTAAAGAATGCCTTAGCCTGTGGCCAACCACAGGTTGGAGGGTGCGGGCTATTCACAGAGCTCCTTCTGACTTCACTTATTTCATCTCACTTAAGCCTCATAACCCACTGAAGTAGTTTTTATTCTCATTTTAGAGAGGTGGAAAATGAGGCTCAAAACATTATGTAACTTCTAAAAGGTAACAAAAGGAAGATTCAAATACAGCAAATTAAATTAAATTTACTGTAAAAGCTTCTCCAAACTGCCATACTTTCCCAGGTACACATCAGACATTTATTGGACTACAGAGTCCAATAAATGCGCCAGCCATTGTCCTGGGCTCTAGGGATGTAGTACGAATCAGATGCTCTGTCCCTCGCTTCCAGTGGAAAGTCAGGATTCATACTGTGCTCATGGTCTGCAAAGAGTGGGCTGTGCCTTGCCAGTGAAGCCAGTTGCCCCATCAATGACATCCCCACACAGGCAGCCATAAGGAAATCTGGGCCTTGAGTTCTACTTCTAGCCCTGTTCGTAGCTTACTAGTAGACTGGGGAAAAGCCACTTAATCTCCCATGCCTTTCTTCAACTGCAAAATGGAGCAGCATCTTTTCCAAGCTCCTGTCACAATGGTGAGGAAGTGGGAGTGTACCTATTTGGTGCAAATGGACTTACATTTTTATGTTTCTTAAATTCTCAATGAATTGATTGAATTGAACCATGGGAAACTTTATTTCCACTGAAAACTTCTCCCTCCCATGATAACGGCGTATTATCCAATGACCATAAACTGCAATGACAGTCCCTCAGTGCTCACATCCCTGATATTGGGCCCTCATCCACCATTTATCCTCAGTTACTAGTGTATATCACTTCTTCTTTCAGATGCATATTTGTTTTTTTCTGTCCAGATTCTTGGTCCCACTCCTTAGCTAACTCAGCTCATGAGTGATGGACAACAATTTCCAAAGAGATTGAGTCCCTGTAACTACAAATTTATGTAGCCCTAGGACCCCACCTTTGGGGATTTCGGGCAAAGAGAGGAATATCTCAAAGCATTCCAACAGATATTTATTGCCTCCAACCATTTTAACATGGTGCTGGAGCCCCAGGAATTTTTGATATGACTCAGGGCCATCAGAAATTCTCATTCTACTCAAATTTCTCCCTCCTAACTGGCTTACTGTCAATACCAGTGTTCCACCACTGGGGACTTATTCCTTTAGGTTAAGTCATTGCCCCTAATTTAAAAGAAAAAAAAGAACACTTTTAGGACATATATCTGCTATTAAAACTTTGGTATGCATGAATAGCTTCTTTTTCACATCTGTGCTAATAAACCTCTTGGGGCAGGGTGTTCAAAGAAGATTGGGGTGGAGGGGAGAACAGGTCCAAGCATGGGGCACAGCAGTAAAGTGAAGCTCCCTGGGCAACACTGGGCTCCTGGGACCTTGGACCCAATGGGAGAAGGACAGAAGCTGTTAGAATCAAGAATTTGAAGCAAAATGGACCTTTCCCCCACTGTTCCCTTTTGTCTCGAGTGGGACATCATCAGAGCCTCTCATGGACCTTCCAGACTCCCTGGGGCTGAGAACAACAGGGTCTTAGTCTGGCTCTTTACAGTTAGATACTCAAGAAAAGGCAGGCCCAGTTGGTAGGCTGGGGCTCCTGCCCAGAATGCCTGCTTGACCAGACACCACCAGGGTCCATCTCTGCCTGATTTGTCCTGGCTCTGCCTCAGCCAGTGGCCTACAAGCCCAGCCTGAGACATGGGCTGTTGAAGAGAGCTCACCGGGTCTCCTGGAAGATGACCCTTTGCAAAATAAATTGCTAGCTCAATTTAAGCCACATGGCCCCCAGCGATGGGCCTCTGGCTTCCAAGAGACTCTGGGGGCTCATGCTGGGTTTATGCACACTCGGAGGGTTGGTCGGCCACAAAGTCAGGGGCTCTGAATTGATGCCCTTCGACAATGCTATTTACCATCTTCATGGATGGGAAGAAGCCCTCCACTCTCCCTCCTACCCGCCATCTCCTGACCAGGTGATGACTAACAGGCTCAGGGTCAGGCTGGCTGGGTTTGAACATTGGCTCTGCAACTGACCAGCTCTGAAAAGTTGTGCAACTGCTCCAGACTGCACTTTCCTCCTCTGCATAGTGGACTAGTACTGACCTCAGAGGGCTGTAGTGAGGTTAAAATAGGTGAACGCTCTCGGCACCGTCCCTGCTATGGAGAAAGTGTTCAGTCAGTGCTCACTGTCAGTCTTGGAAATGAGTCTCCCTCCTGTGTGCCTTCCCTGGCGTCCCAGGCTGGAAGCCTTCTCCTCTGACCTCAGATAGTTCCAGCTGTCCTGACATCTGGATCTGGCCATTTCCTGCCTGTGACCAAGTCATGCTTTCTCAGCCTGACCACTAGTCTCGTCTCACTGAGCCTCACTTGCGACCTTGCCCAACCACTCCCATGGTAAAAGCTTGTTGACAGACTAATACAGAATCCCATGGAGACACTATGGAGATTTCAAAAAAGAGAGAAAAAGAGAGAGAAACATAATGAGACAGATGTTTGCTTTATCTTATGGAGGCAGGACTGGGTTAACAGATGGAAGTTTCTGGAATGGGTTCCTTGGCGTTACTAAGGATTGAGCATGTGTGTTCAGGCTGGGGGATGGAACAGCCTTGGGCCAGAGGCCAGGTCCAGGCCCCTCCTCTGCTTCCCAGCACAGCCCAAAATCTGTCTAAATACAGACTAGTTTTTCCTATAAGATTCATTTGAACAGGAACTCTGGCTTGTACACACAAAATTTTTAAAGTTTCAAATCACTGTTTTAGGGGAGGAAATGGTGTTTGAATAAACCATAGATCCTTGCTTTAAAATTCAAATCCTTTTAGGGGCACCTGGCTGGCTCAGTTGGTAAGCATGTGACTCTTGATCTCAGGGTCATGAGTTCGAGCCCCATTTTGGGTGTAGAGATTACTTAAATAAATAAACTTTTAAAAAATAATAAAAAACAAAATTAAAATCCTTTTAGAAAGCATATGGGAGAAGTAACTGTGAGGGTTTTTCCTTACATATTAATAATTCTTTGTCCTCAATGATATCAAGAAACTGTGCTAGTAGGAACCTGTGTGTCACTGTGACCTTTGCTGAATGCCCCCAGGAAGGAGGAGATATCACGTCCCCATCCCCTGAGACATCCCTGTCCCGAAATCTTTCACCAAATTAGAGAGCCAGGTTTCTGTTTCTCCTTTTTTAAATCATTGGGATCACTTTCCTGGTGACAAACCATAAGGAAAGATGAAAACATTGCAGGAAGGAGCTCTGTGAAATGAAAACATTTCATTTGAACATGTTTTGTTCATTTGAACAAAAAAGTCAAAACGCTGGAAATACCAGAAATAAAATTGTCTTGAATTTTTCTTTTCTATTTAGATCTGTTTAGTTGACTTGATTATTTAAGAGCAGTCTGGCATATTTGAAAAAGATAATGCAGTAGGGAAAGACTTCGGAATCTGCGACAGATTATTACCATGAGGACCGGGGGCACCTCAAATCTCAGATCAATCTCTTGGTGTAGCTATTTTAGGCGAGCTTCAGGGCACCGGGGTTTGTGTCCTACTGAAGAGAAGCCTTCTTCACGCTGCTCTCTGAGCAGAGCCCAAAGCAATTATCACCAAAGAACACCATTTTCAGCCTGCTTCCCCAGGACCGAAGACAAAAATGCACTCACTTCAGTTCCCTGGTCACATGTGGCCAATGGCAGTGCCTGTGGGTCAGTCAAGTTCCTCGGGGCTGGAGAGGAGGAAAATAAAACAAGGTATGATCGTCGCCACCCTTGCTCTCAAAGGTTTTGTTTACTCTTACGTCTCCAAAGTCACCAGAGGAAGACATCAGGTGCTCCGCAAAGTGCAAAGCTGACGACAAGTTGCCATTCTGATGAGCACCGCTGTCTCCTCCCAGGGACAGGGGAAACCTTTACCTCACAGACACGAAGTTCCTCTTTATAAGAAAACTTAGAAGATGAACATCACAAGTTGAAAATTACCTTCTCCTTCGAAAACAGCCACATCGTTGTGTTGTGCTGGCTGCTCTTTTTCTTGCCAATCGCCAACTTCACTGAGCTCCTTCCTGCAAAGCCGTCATCACGCTGCCTACAGTCGGCGTCCACAAATGGGAGGGCAGCTTCGGGGCTGTTCTTGCCCCAGACCCCTCTGCCAGCTCCCGACAGGACGGGGCTTGGGCCCCCATCTCTCCTGCCTCTGTATTTCTCTGGGAGGTTCTGGATCCCCATTCTTCCATTGATTGCCAGAAGTGGCTCCCTTTTTCTCAGTACCTGTGGGTCCTCGGGGACTCAAAGTGTCACCTCAGACATCTGGCTCTTCTCTCTTCCCATCTCCTCTTCCATCTGCTGGGTAAAATCAGTTTCTCTGAGGAATAACTAATTGGGTTGACTAAATACCCCCACTCATTGAACGAGGGTAGAGACTCGGGAGCTAGAAGACATCAGAGAACTTCAAGCATCAAAAAAACAAGTGGGAGAAGAAAAGGCCCGCTTGGGTCCCTTGAACTTACTTCCTAGAAGGCTTTCCCTATTCTTCACAGCAAAATGTGCCTTTTCTGGACTTGGCTGTTTGAGCGCTACTTAAGTCAATACAAAATCACCAATTTTTCCTTTAGTTCCTTTTTGAAGACTACAAAACTTCAGGGAGGGTAAGTGACCAGCCCACAGAACACCTAGCTAATAGGTGTTAGGGTAGGGATTCAAACCCAGGCCTCCTGGCTCCCCACTCTGTCCCTGCCCTTCGAGTGAGTGTCCCAGACCCAGCCCCCACATGGGAGCCCTCATGGCTGCCAGGAGGAGGCCTGCTTTGGAATCTGGGGTGGGTTTTGCCCTCCTCACATACTCACCAGCTCTGATGTCATTGATTCTTTTGCTACTAATGCAAATAAATCTGTTCTCAGGATGTGTCCTCACGTAATTAACAGAAAGCAGACTGGGCAGAAATGCTGGGCCAGCTTCTTGGTGCCCAGAGCTCCCTGAGGAACTGCTGGTGGGGACAGAACACCTTCACCCTTGGGATTGCCTCCAGATCTTCCGGGCACACATGCTGTGACGGAGCTGCAGCCCAGCTGTCGGTTGCTGCACCCCTAACCCCACCACACACCAGCTGCTAGGATCCAGGGACTAGAGATATGGACTCACTCACTTTCATCCCACTCTTCCTCCTCTAGGAACTGCCCAGGGTGCCTTGGAATGCACATTCTATCCTCATAGTATACAGATTATTAGAAGGGCTAGGGGATCAGAGCTTCCAAACTGCAGCAGGCCCTCTGGCAGTGTTTCCCATGAGTCTAAAGATGAAAAACATGGGTGGTCTTTTAGGGGTAGAGAGGGAGAATTCTATTAGATGGTTTGAAAATAAAGAGCCATGCCCACATAGTATAGCCAGGTGGACCAGAGCCATGTCTCCAGTGGCATACCACAGGGCTCAGTCCTCAGCCATGTCCTATTAAACTTTTGCTTTAATCGGTGCCATATGTGAAAATACAGAGAGCAGCTTCATAGAGTGGAGGAGAGCAGGCTTTTTTTTTTTTTTAAGATTTTATTTATTTATTTATTTGACAGAGAGAGACACAGCGAGAGAGGGAACACAAGCAGGGGGAGCAGGAGAGGGAGAAGCAGGCTTCCCGCTGAGCAGGGAGCCCGATGTGGGGCTCGATCCCAGGACCCTGGGACCATGACCTCAGACGCTTAACGACTGAGCCACCCAGGGGCCCGAGAGCAGGTTTTGACATGGGATGGAATGACATTCAAATCTCGGCTTTGCCACTTGGCCGTATGATCTTGGGGAAGTTATTTAATCTCTCTGAACCTCAGTTTTCTCTCTTATGCGGTGGTTATGTGGATTAAATGATAAGATCTATATGGCTGACATTTAGTAAACAGTTAATAAATGGCCTATGGTTTGTGTGTTGCATGTGAACCAGATGGAGGTGGGAGGAAAAAGTAGCATGGCACCACTGCATACCAAGGGTCCCAAAACATCAAGTGGCTCAGATAAATGGAAAGTCCAGAACTTACTTCCAACAAACCAATGGTACATGCACAAGATAGGACCTTCTGGCTTAACAGCAGCCCATGTTATAAGACTTTGGGTTTTGGCTGATGGTAGTTGGTGATAGGGACACCAAAGGCCCACAAACTCACAAACCTACAATGACCTCTGGCTTGGGGTCCAGTAACAACAGAGTGGTCTCAGTCTCCATGCCCAGCCAGGCAGGAATGCAGGAACCTGCTCACAGGAGCACGACCATGATGGGGAAGAGCCTTGAACCTGATGAGGCGTGGCTGGGTGAGCTGGGGGATTCCAGCCTGCAAAACCAGAAGTGGCACAGGTGTGAGAGCTGTCCCTTCGTGTCCCATCTACACAAAGGTGGTCATGGAGAAGATGAAGAGGCCTGCCTCTGTGTGGTTCCAGCACAAAAAAAGAAGTAGCCTTGGTCTGAGGAAGCTGAGGGACAGAAGAGCCCGCTACGAAGATGGCCCGGGTGGACCATGGGACGGTAGTGAGCGCCCTGCGGCTGGAGATGGCAGGGATGTTGTAGAAACAGAAGTCAGCAGATCTGCAGCTGGGATTCAGGACTCTGCCTTCCAATCCCTCACTGAGGAGAGAGAGAGAGCCTTTTCCTGACATTAATTATTGCTTACTTCCTCAACTGTGTTGCCACCTGGTTAAGAAGGCTGATTAGGTTGGAATAGATCACGTGATGGAATTAATTTGTCCTGCCTGGGCTCTTCAAGACTCATAGAATGAAGTGTAAATCCCTAGGGGTCAATGCCTGGATGGCTTTTAATCAAGCTGATCAAATTTTTTAGCCCTAGGAGATTTTAAAAGACAGGGAACGAAAGGAAAATATACCCAAACACATTGGTCTTATTCTGGGCAGTTCAACAAACACCAAGGCTCTGCTGATGTGACTGGTGCTCATATCGAGCCGTGGGCACCTGTCCTATTTGCGCTCATGCTCTTCGCCCTGAATTGCATGGGCGAGGTCACTTGCCCAGCCCCCCACTGCAGGGGACAGAGGTTAGGGTTTGACAAAAGGCCACAGTGGAAATGAATTTTCATGCGAAATCACTGTACAAATGCACGTGGAGGTCTAGGCCAATTCCATACGATATTCCAGGACACCCCTCTTAACCAAATACCGAATGGGCTCCTGGGAAGGCTGCCGGCCGAGCACACAAATACCTGCCCAGGTAGTGTGACTGTGGCGTACCCACAGTCTGGCCTTAGCAGATAGGATTTCAGTATGCAGAATGGTGTTTGAACCAGAATTCTTGTTCTGGGATTACTGTGCCGAAACAGCTGCTGTGGTTCCCGATGGTGGGCCCTGGGACACCCCCGCCCGGCGCTCGGATGAGGACCATGTGCTGCTGGCCTGCACCCTTAAGTCCATGGGCAGTGGCTGGACAAGCTACCTTCCGGGGTCAGGCTTGCTGTAAAAGAAAGGCCATGTTTATCCTAAAAGCTGGGATCTGCTGGATCCTGCTGGAGCACGGACTGACAGAGTGAAGACCAGTGCTGGCGGCTTTCCTCATTAAGCAGGACATCTGGCCAGCTCATCCCTGAGTGTGTCCAGGAGGGGATGAGCTTGAAATCAATTTAGCTTGCTGCATATTTGATTTCCTAGGGTCCACTCGCCGAGCGAGGAGACTTCATCAGAACTGCAGCAGATCGCCATGGAGACCAGAGGACTGGCGGAGTCCAGGCAAAGCTCCTACACCAGCCAGGGCCCCACCAGGTAACCGATCAGGCTGAGCGCTCTCCTTGGGAAGAGGGAGACCGAGGCAGGAGGAAGGTAGATGAGTCTCAGGAAGAAACGGGGCGGGGGGTGGGGGACGGTGGTGGAGGTGGAGGTGGAGTTGAAGATTTGGAGAAGAAAATGGGCAGGAGAAGAGCAGTCAGAAATCTATCCCTGAGTACTATCCTCTCAGGTCAAGTGTTCTGAGCTGAGAAAAACCTAAGAAAAACTGCTGTTATCTGGAATTGCTTTCATATAAAGTGATATTGAGGTACTTGCTCAAGTCTGGAAGAATTTAGAAAAAAGCCAACCAGGTAGGGTTCCAAAAAGAATTGAGAAACAAGACCAGGCAGCCACAGGAGAGCACTGGTGGACCTCAGTGGTGCGCAGATGGCCCTAGGGACACTGTCGTGATAGCCTCTAGCAGGCCCTCTTGGGTGCATAACTCACGTCCTTGCAAAAGGATTTGAAAGATTACCCAGGCTCTGAGCCGATGACATCTGCACTTGGCTTCGAGAGCGGTGCCACCTTGAAGAAGTCATCTTACCTTTCCAGATCTCATCTGGAGACGCATCGAACAACGTGAGGCTGGCATCAGAGCCAAGTGATGACTCACAACAGGTGCTCAACAAACATAGGGCTTGTTATTTCCTTCCACCATTTTATTTTTTTAACCAATGCTGTAGTTTTATATAGACACATGTTCTACAGTTTTTGCTTAAGATTATTATAAAAATCAATTCCTCTAGTTATTTTTCATATCTTTCATTGCGGAGGAATATTTGTTTCACTAGCCCCTTATAGCTGGGCATTTCCATGATTTCCAGTGTTTTTGTCATACTAATAAAATGCTGTCTTAAGGCTCACTGATTGCAAGGAAGAGGACACCTTCACACCAGCCCATATTGAAAGGCCTGGGGGAGGGCCGAGGCAGGAGGCTGGTGCAAGCTCAGACAGACCACCTCACGGAAAGGGAGCCAACGGGGCTCATGAGAGGTGAGCGGGGGAGGCACCTGCCCTCTCCTTCTCATTTTCTCCTGGCGTGTCATGATCTTTGTGATTTTTTTTTTCCCCTGCATGTCTCCTCTGTTTCCGGCTTTCTCTGTTCACACATCAGCAGGCACAGGCTGAAAATGCCCTTTGCTATACGATCTTGAGTGGAAACACCCAACCCCATCTTGGAGTGGTTTTTAGTTCAGAGGCTTGAGTGACTCTCTGTGGGTGTCTTGTCCATTCCTGGGCCTGTCGGCTGAAGCTGGAGTGCGGAGCGTGACCTTGCTTCCAGCGCCTCGGCAGCGGGAGGGTGGGGGCGGGAGGAGTGTCCAGGGCAGAGCGGCTGGGCTGCGCAGGCACCTCCGTGTCTGTCTGCAGCAGCGGCCGTCAACGTCTCTGTGCGTGGAATGTCTTCTTGCTTTAACTTACTCTCTTAGGCAAAGTTCCCAAGTGTGTGATTAGGGCCAAGGCACGCGACAGCCCATGACCTCGTTCTAGACTGCTCAGAACTTACTTGATTGAGAACAGTGGCATGCACCGTAGGTACCAAGTCAGGACAACCAGAAACTGAGAAGCAGAGGTCAGGCTCTCTTCTCATTCCCCTTGGAAGAGACAGGGAAGGCAGGAGGCAGAGGGAAGGCTTCTCATGGAAAGCTGGAGCTAAGTTGGGCTCTGGGGACATGGGCTGACCGGTCTCAGGTGCTTGCGGCCCCAGCAGGGTCTGGCTCCAGGAGATGGGTCAGCACAACTTGCCAAGGAACTTGTGTACAAGCCTGGGGAGGAAACAAGAGTGTGTATAACAAACAATAAGACAAGGGTTAGGAAAAGAATCTAAGTTGTATCTGGGCACTTGTTCCTTTAAACCTTGTTCTAAATTTTATCACCATTTGCAGATTTGATTCTTTTCTATTCCTATGCTTACCAGTCATAACAAAGAGCTCTACAAAAGGAATGATAAGCAGAAAAGCTGCTAATGCCCCATTTGAAGGATCACGCCTTTGGCAGACTCCAAGTGTTAAAAGGACAAAGTTATAATGAAGACAATGCCCCTTATCTAGAAAGCTCTGTCCCAGATGGCAGGTTCTGGAGGAGAAGGGAATAAAGCCCCAGTGGAGTAGAGATGCACACCTGAGCCCAGGGCCCCCAGGACCCATGTCCTGCCAGTCATCTCTACTTCCGCCCCAGCCCTGGAAAAGAGGGCTTTCCGTCTCCTTCCTCTCTGCACTGGCTGCCTGTCCATGTCCTTCCAGGATGTCTCGCCTGATCATCTCACTGCAAGCCTGGACTACCAGGCACTTACACCATGAGGCCCAGAGAACAGACTCCTTCCTGGAGCGTTTCCGTGGAGCTGAGCTCAAGGAGGTGTCCAGCCGAGAAAGCAATGCCCAGTCAAATGTGGGCAGCCAGGAGCCACCAGACAAAGGGAGAAGGTAAGGAACCAAAGGGATGAGCCACCCGCACCAGGTGGGGGTGGGGCAGGAAGCACTGCTTTGCTCCTGCAGCTTAGATCCACTGTGTGAGTGGCCTGGAGCATCAGCCTCGTGACCTGGGCCTTGAAGAAGGTGTCTGGGGTGGGGGAGTACTGCATGCTGTAACAGTCACTGCCCCTAGTGCAAGAAGGACTGCAGGAGAAGAAACCCTCTAACCAGGGTCCCCAGCCTCCTTTGACCCTGCACAGAGTTTCCATCAGCGCCCCCTGGAACTGGTGCTCTCAAATGCATCTGGGGATGCTAGCCTCACCCATCTCTCTCCATCAAAGGACCCTCATCCTAGATTGCACTGTGACCCACCTTACTAAAAACCAGGGACTTTAACCGATAAGCCTAGGGAGTACCTAAATGGTACCCACAATTTTATGGATAGGTTTACGTACAATCTTCTGGGAGGAAGGTCTGAAGGTTGGTCAGAATGTTCAAGAGGAGCCATCCATATCCCAGATCAGGATAGGAACTATGGGGGTGGGGAGTGTAGGTGGGGTAGGGTGGGGCATGGGGAGAGTGTTGGCTTTTTGGTAGGAGAAGGGTCTGCAGAACAAGGGCTCTGAGCATCTTCATGCATGGCCCACCACCTGAATGGGGGCTGTGGCTGGTGCAGACATTTGAGAGAAATCTGCAGGTGCTGACTTACACCCCCCCCCCCATACACACATCCCACACACAGAGCTGCTGCCTCACCTCTCTTGTTCTTGGGAAGTCTCCTCAGCCTGTGGTCAGCAGGGAGACCACTGGGCCACCACAGGTTGAATCCAGTGACACTGAGCAACAGAAGTCTCTTTAAGACCCTCTAGGCAGGGCGCCTGGGTGGCTCAGTTGGTTAAGCAACTGCCTTCGGCTCAGGTCATGATCCTGGAGTCCCGGGATCGAGTCCCACATCGGGCTCCCTGCTCGGCAGGGAGTCTGCTTCTCCCTCTGACCCTCCTCCTTCTCACTCCTTCTCATGCTGTCTGTCTCTTGTTCTCTCTCTCGCAAATAAATAAAATCTTAAAAAAAAAAAAATTAAAAAAAAAAAAGACCCTCTAGGCAGTCAGAGAGGAAGAGAGGTAAGATATGGAGGGGGAAGCTGATCACCTCTGAGCCTCTCAAACAGGAAGCCTCTTGCTCAGAATCTGCTTTCTGAAAAGGGGCTTAGAAAGATCTTTTGGCTGAATTCTCTAGGTAAGGCCAAGATTTATAAGATGTAAAGGTGAAAACAAGCATGGTTGTTGCAGAACAGGTGGTCCTTATATAATTGCTAGAGAAAATCCTTCATGTTTTTGTGTCAAATGAGCAGAAGAAGGAAGGGCTCAGGTGTGAGTGGCTCAAACAGGCATCCAAGGGCCCCTGGGGAGGGAAGGTCATGCAGCTTCAGAGGAAGCAGGATGGATCTTCCGGGTGCTTCCATTTTGCTTCCATGTTTGTATGTTTGTGTTGTAGGCTTATTGTAGATTATGCAGTAGATTGCAAAATATACAAGCATATTTAAGATAAAATATGAGAGTTCAAGGAAATTTCTTGCTAGCAACCACTCTAGGAGAGGAACATTTAGTCTCCCTGCTGGGAAAGGCATGAGAATTGCTGGCTGAGATGCAAAGGCCTGGCATTTTTGGGCTCACGTTTTCACCTGGGCTTGGACCACAAACCCTCAGGCTTTCTGGGCTTGGGAAGGGACCACAGAGGGCCTGGGTGCTGGTGGGGATGTGTGCAGGGCCATCCCAGGTTCCCAGGGCTAGGCATCCTAGACCGAGAGGGGGCTCCATGACTATAAGGCCTGTGTGCTGTTGGCTGCTGAGCCAGAAAGGAAGGAGGGATGGCAGATAAGGAAGAAGAGAAGCCAGAGGAGGAGGAGGGGAGAGAGGTTTGCTACCGAGCCAGCCAGACTGCTTCAGTTCCTGGTGGGCAAGCAAAGACTTCTTTGCTAACGTGATCAAATTATCTTCTCTAAAACTTAGCCTAATGAAGATGAACATTGGCCTCTTTGTCCATTTCCCAATGTGACCAGATGAGCAGAGGGTTGAGCTAGGACCCCATCAGGGTCAGGTCCCAACCATATCTCAGACGCCTGGTCACTCAGCTGAGGGTTCAGAGTGGGTAGGTGCGTGCGATGGTGCAGGGTGGTGGCTGATCAATCAGGGAGGCTTCCTGACAGAGGAAGACTTGGGATTTTCCAGGCAAATCCCATTGGCAAAGCAGAATGTATGCAAAGACAGGTCTTGGTCATTCTGTTGGTTTGGCCTTCAGAGACCCCAGACACAGAGATGTGGTAAACACAGACCACTATATCGCAGGGAGCTACACTTTCTTTCCCAATTTCACAGGGGTTGGGAAAATCCTCGGGGCACTTTCTGATGATCAGAACCTCTCCCAAAACAGTTAGAGCCACATCCTGGATGGTGAGAAGGAGGGAGACTGGAGCAGGGGTGAGCAGAAATACCAGAATGGCATTTGGCTCCATGTTTAGCATCATAGAAGAGGCTCCCTGAGAGCCAGGCAGGAGTATCACCAGCCAGTGGCTTTGGTCCTGGCCGTCCTCTGTGAATGGTCTGCAGTGACGATAGACAGGCAGCTTGAGGCCACGCTGGCTTTATTAAACTAGCTGTGTCAACAACTGAGCCCTAGGAGATAATGCCCTTTCCTAGAGAACACTGTGAAGGAGGACCGCGCGATTCAGCTTTAAATAAACGTGCAGTTGGGTGCACAACCAGCCTCCACTCTCTCCCCAGTTCTTATAGAGACCAGGGTGGTGGGCCCGGAGTGTTAAGATTAATGTGGGGGACAAAGGCCCAGGGCAAGATAGACTCAAAACTGGGACAGTTCTGTCCACGGTCTATTTTCTGCCCTGCAAGTCAAGTCAGATGCAGCTGCTGTGATTGCGTTTTCAAGGTGGGGGGAGGGCGCCTCCTGAGAGCCCTGCCTGCGCAGATGAGGGGAGCAGGTTGCTGCGGCTGCTGAAGGTGCTCAGCCCGCTTCATCTGAGTGCACCCGTGAGGGCAGGTGCACCTCGGCTTCATGTCTGTGCCCCTCGTAGCTCCTAGCACACTGCCCGGCACATGGTTTAAACTGAATGAAATTGAGTGGAACGCGAGGCCAGGATTGGGTGGGATTCACATAGCAACTCTCATTTATTCAGAAGACTCAGTTTAGCCAAAAGTTCATCCTCTCTTCCCACAAGGTTTACTACAGCTAACCAGTCACAAAAAATGTTTGTTCTGGATGCTTCAAGCTGCGTGGAAAGGCCCAGGGCACAGGGGATGGGGTACCGGGATAACCACCTGGGGCGAATGATCCCCAGCAGTTGGAACTGAGCTCAGATTCCTATGCTGCATTCTGTTTACTTCCCTGCAGTGGCTGGCCCCTGGCCAGAAACAACACCAACACCTGCAACAACTCAGAGGAGTGAGTACCTCTGCTCCCCAGCAGAGCCCCCTCGCTTTCCCTGGTCCCACCGGCCACCTTCCTTCCTGTAGATGCCCCAGCTCCGCCTCCCTGCTCAAACATGTCTGCTTCCCGGGACACCACTAGACTAGAATCCCGTTCCTTTCATCCAAATACCATCCCTGTGGACAAATGGTGAAGGGACCTGGTCCATATGACTTCTTGGAGCAAGTCATGTTCTCTCTTCCCCTCATTTTTCTCATCTATAATGCAAAGGGGTTGAATTGCATAAATGTCTTAAGCCTTGACATCTTCTATCGCTATGTATTTGAGGGTGCAAACTCTGAGTTCCTTTACAGAGCTGTTCATATTCTCCTTCATGATGAGAATGCATTTTCCTTTCTACAACCTCAAGCTCCAGGGGGCCCCAGTGAAATGCCCTTGTCCTAAGGCCGATCCAGGCCAATTTGGAGGGTGTGATCAGGACAGTGGGAAGAGGAAAATTAAATATTTCCAGAGACTAGCCTCTTGAAATGTTGACCTGCTGTAATTTTTATCACCAGATGTTGAGCTGGCAGATCAGTTTGAGGTATGAATCTGGCAAGTGCCACTCAAGCGTCCAGGGAGGGTGTGTGCATGTGTGTGATCATACACGCGTGTTAGCACGTGTGTGTGTGTGTGTGCACATTCTCCAGCCTTCTTTATGGAGTACCATGGGGTAGGCACGGGAGGAAGTCTCAGTTGGAGCTTAGGGAAAAAACCATCAATATCAGCAAGAAATCTGAATTTCCTGACTTCCATTTGAAAGAGAAATGTGCCAAGACTTTTTCTTATTTCCCTTTGTTCCTTGGAAAGAAGTTTTTCCCATTTCCCTCCATGAAACTTAGTTGCATTTTATTTGCATAAATATCGATATCCAATCCCGAGACTCAAATGCCAGCAGTCAAGATAAATGAAATTATTTAATCTGCAAAACAGCAGCTATTGTGATATGTGCTTGATCTAAAGCCAAGCTTGATATGAAACACCTTTGAAACCCTGGTGTTGGGTCCCGCAGTCTGAGAAAGGCTCAGGGCACTGGAAAGCATGGACAGAGGTCCTGCGGGTCTCTAGCCTTCTCTGTTCTGGGGCTGGGATGTAGGCGAGGATGGAAGGGGATAGTGTTGGCTGCATCAGGCTCTTATACATCTTTTCAGATGGGTTCGAATCCTGGATCCACACTGCAGTCCAAGGATCAAGGACAAAATTGGGGACTGTCCCAAAATGTGACCATCTGGGCACAGAGTTACAGAAATAACTCTTACGGACGTCCTTCCCCATTCTTCCACCACGTTTCTGGTATTTTCACTTCGTCCCATGGGTCCTGAATCATTTTTCTCTCTCCCGGAGCAAACTGCTCCCAGCCCAAACTGGCGTTGTTTTGCGGCTCTGTATAGGTCTTTCAGGGCAGTGCTGGGTGGATTCAGAGATGCAGCTGGATGGCGCTGGGTCTTCCATAGGCCCACAGCAGGTTGATAACTAGGGGAAAGACCAAGGCCTGTAACCCCCAGCCACACATCCTGGCCTGGTGTAATTAAACTCCCAGCGGGTCTAAGCGTGCCTGATAAGCTTGTGGGCAGCGCCCTCTGCTGGTGCCTTGACATTAAGACTTCAGTGGCAGAAAACCCTTCAAGGGACACTGCATGGTTGATTCAAGAGGACAGAAGATGAGTGACTGTCCTTGCTCCTCTCATTTAATAAGTTTAATAATTTTTTATTTTTATTCAATTTATTCATGCGCTCACTTTAAAAAACTTGGAAAACACAGAAAAGCACCCATGAGCATATACCCTCAAAAAATATACTTCGTTTTAGTAGTGGAATCCCATTATCGGAGATAACCCCTCTTAACATGTTGGGAAATATCCCTCCAAGTTTTTCTATATATACTGAACAGATAGATAGATAGGTAGATAGAAAGAATGAATATATTATATAAAAATATATGATGTATATACTGGTATATACTATATTATAATTATTATATATCCTATATAATAATTATTATTTTATTATTATAATTACACATAATTATATATATGATATATAGATATATATATTGAGATCAATATATATCATCTCTCTCTATATGTATTATCAATACATATATGCTGGTTAAGTGCATTTGTATCCCAATTCAGCCACAAAGAGCTTTGTGACCTTGGGCAAGTTACCTGACCTCTCTGTGCATGTTTCCTGACTTGTAAAATAGGGTTTGTATTAATGTCTTACTTGCAGGGTTGTGTGAAGACTAAATATGTGAATACATGTACAATGATTAGAACAGTACCTGGTACATAGTAAGTGCCCAATAAATACTGACTAGAGAGGTAAGCAGAACAATTTCAGTACCACCTCCCTAAAGATGGCTACATCCTAATCTCTGGAACCTGTGGCAAGATTACCTTATATGGCAAAGGGGACTTTGCAAGTGTGATTAAATTTGAAGACCTTGGAGATTATCCTGGATTACCAAGCAAGCCCAATATAATCACATGAGTCCTTAAAAGCAGAAAGGGGAGAAGAAGAGTGGGTCCGCGAGATGAGATGGAAGGAGGAACAAGAGGGATTTTCAATGTGAGAAGGACCCAACCAGCAATTGCTGGCTTTGAAGAAGGAGAAAGGGGGACACCAGGCGAGGCATACAGCAGCCTCACAAAGCTGGGAATAGCCCCCTCCATTTTCAGCAGCAAGAACACAGGGACTTTGGTCCTACAGCTTCAAGGAATGGAACACGCTGCCAACAACCCCATTGAGCAGGAAACACATTCTCCCCCAGGGCCTCCAGAAAGAAACGCAGCTTGCCAGCCCCTTGATTTTTGTCCCGTCAGACTTGTACCAGACTTCTGATCTACAGAACTATAAGATAACACATGTGGCTTGTTTTAAGCCTCTACGTTCTCGGTGATTTGTTATGGCAGCGATAGAAAACTAGTAATGCAAGCTTTTGATACCAGGAGGGGCCTACTCCTGAAACAAATACCAAACAATGTGGGAGTGGCTTCAGAGAAGACTCCAGAAGAATTCTGAGGAGCATAACAAAAAAAACAAAAACAAAAAAAACCCCTAGACTGTTTGAATAGGTTGTTGGTAGAAATAAGGACATTAAAGACTCTGCTGATGAGGGCTCAGAAGCAACCTTGTTGCTTGAATGGTTGTAAACAGACTATTAGTAGGGATCCAGGGCTTTAAGGATGCTGCTGGTGAGGACTCGCAAAAAACTGAGGAGCAGGCTATTGGAAACTGGAGAAAGGGGAATTCTTGCTTTACAGTGGCAGAAAGCTTAGTGCAATTATGTCCTGCAGGAAGGGTGGAAAGCAGAACTTGTAGGCAATGAGCTTGAATATTTAGTGGGTATTTCCAACCAAAGGTGTTGAAGGTCCAGCCTGGTGTCTTCTTGCTGCTTATGGTAAAACCCAAGAGGAGAGAGATACATTGAGGGAAGAATGGTAAACAAGAAGGAAACAGGACTTCAGGAATTTGGAAATCCTCAGCCTACTCACATGGAGAAGATACTAAATTTTAAAAACTGTCAGGAAAGCATGCTTTGCGAAAACGTCAAGGGTGTCGCTGAACAACCTTTTGCTAATACCTCAGAAAGATCCAAAGTTCTGAATTCAACAAAAGACTCCCTGAAGAGATGAAGGGTGTGACTCACAGCTTCCCTCTGCCATCCCAGCAGAAGCCAAAGATAGAGAAGGGATTTCTCAGACAGATCTGTGGATGAGCCACTTGTCTAGCACAGTGAATCCCTCTGATACACATGACCTGGAATGTTCTGGAAGATTTTCTGCCAGCTGAAACATGGCCAGCTTGGACCTGAAGGGGCAGAAACAGCATGAAATGGAGGGAGACTGTGGGACCGCTAAATTCTAGATGCAGGAAACAGGTTGATTAGAATATTCAGCTACAAACAGACAGGTGCTCCCTTTAAGGAGGAAGAAAGGATAGCTCGAAGGGCAGAGCCTTGAGCCCAGAGGCATGAAAACCACAGAGGATTTATCTCAGGCCTTGAGACAGAATGGCTGTTGCCCTGCTGGATTTCAAAATTGCTTGGGACCAGTCACTCTCTTGTCCTTTGTTCTTCTCCCTTTTTGAACTAGAATATCTATAACTGATATCCTATACCTGCCCTCTCATGGTATCTTTGGAGCAGATGATTTGTTTTAGTTTCACAGGTTCACAAGGAGAGCGACTCACACCCAGAGTCTCACCCCTACCTGGTTTAGATGATAAGATTTGGGACTTTTGAGCTGATGAGACTTTTGGACTCTGAGTTGATGCTTTAATGGGATGAAACTTTGGGGGGTCTTGGAATGAGGGTAAATGCATTTAGCCCATTGGATGGATGTAAATGTTTGAGGGCCGAGGGACAAACTGGGGTAGGTGGCACCATGACTCCCCCGAATGTCCATGCCTTAATCCTCACCTCCTATGACTACATTACCTCACACAGCAAAAGGGACTTTGCAGATGTGATTAGATTTCAGGACCCTGAGATGGGGAGATTATCCTGGATTATCAAGGTGGGCCTGGTCTAATCACATGCATCCTTAAAAGTGGAGAATCTTTCCAGCTGCAGAGAACCAGAGAGATGGCATCTGGAGAAGGACTCTACCTGCTGTTGCTGGCTTTGACCATAGAAGAAGGATGCTGTGAACCAAGGTTGCAACAGCCTCTAAAAGCTGGGAATGCCCTCAGCTTACAGCCAGCAAGAAAAAGAGGATCTTGGTCCTCTATTTGCAAGGAATTAAATTCCACCAACAATCCAAATAAGCAGGAAACAGCTTCTCTCCTGGAATCCTCAGAAAGGATCACAGCCCTGCCCACACCTCAATTCCACTACGGGGAGGCCCATACCAGACTTCTGACCTACAGATCTGCGGTTTGGGTTGTTCTAAGCCATAACTGGTGACGGTTTGTTCTGGCAGCAATAGAAAGCTCATGCAGCTATTATTCTGAGCTTTTATTGCAGTCTGCTTTTAACTTGGCAAAAAATTAGAAATGTTTTCCCGTGTCACCAAATACTGCCCAGTGGTTCTGGGCAATGTCATTTTGAGGGGCCTCATAGAATTCCAGTGTTGACGAATCTCCTCCTGTTGCAGGATTAGATTGCTTGTGCTTTTGACTGTTAGAAATAATGGTGGTTGTTACTTTTCCGTATGCATGTTTGCACCCATCCTTGATTACTTCCTTAGGAAGTGCTGTGTAAAGTATATTGGTCTTTTTCAATGAGTGTTTAATTAACAGGTGCTTATTCTCAACCGGGGCCTTCCTCCGGGATGCGGAATAGGGGGATCAGAGGGGCCTGTGGATGATTCTGGTGGGTTCCCCGGAGGCAGGCAGGTTCTATTACCTTTCCACTAGGTTTCCTCAACCCTTCCATGAGCAATAAAGCCTGCCTTGCAGAACTCGTGTAACTATTAACAGACAAGGTTTATAATAGTGCTAACGCATAAAGATGTGCCGTAAAGAGGAAGCAGAGTCAAGCCATGTGTTGAGGAGACATCTGCACTCACAGGACCTCCCTGCAGATGTAGATGGGAGGGGGCTATGCAGCCCCCAGCCTCACCGTCCAGCAACGTCTAGATAAGTGTCCGAACATGGCGGCATTTTCCTCAGACGACTCTAAGATTTGCCATTTGATGGCAGACCTGTTCCTGCCTGTGTGTATTTTGCTTCCCTTCTCCTTCCCTGGCTTCCTCATTGAGGGCCAGGCTTTCATTTGATACACAGGTGGGTTTTGACAACAGCCAACAAGCCATGCCCTTCCCTTCAGAACATGTGACTTCCGAAACTCCGAATGACTTTTCCGGAGTGGATGTGGGTTCATTTCCCTTTACCTCAAAATGTCTCTGGTCTCAAGCTCTTTGTGACTTCCTAGGGGCTCGTGAAAGTTGTTCAGAAATTGTAGAACATTAAACTGGACCACTATGTATACTTTAACGTATACAGTATACGCTTTAAAGGGGTGGTTTACCTTAAACCACCAAGCAATAAAATCAGTAACCTCGTTTCATCCCAGGGTGCTAGACCTATCCATTTCCTACACCATGCCCTCTCCTCCTTGTGACTGTTGCCCACCCTCTCCACTGTGGTAGTAGTGTCCTTGGCCTATGAAAATTGCTAAAAGTCCCCCTGTATCATCCAGTGACAAGGCGAAAAAGGAGAAGGAGAAAAAGGAAGAGAAAGAGAAAAACTGCTCAAAACAAGAGGAGTAAGCACTGAGAAGAGCTGCCTCCAACGAAGGGGTGCAGAGGTCACAGCAGGCCCGGCCTCTCCCTGGGTCCTGGGAGTCTGAGAACCTCGTTGTCAGGCCTTGGCGTCGGCTCTGCAGAGGGGCTGCTTAGTGCTGTGGGAGCAGAGTTGGTCCCAGGTGGGGATCAGGCTTCCTGAGACGGTGTGAGGGGCCCACTCTGCAGGGAGAGTCCTGCCCCAGCTCTGAGCACCCAGAGGGGGCTTATAGGTTCAGAGGGCTGTCTGCAGCCTTGGGTGAGCAACTAGGGGCTGTCCCTGTGAGCCTGCTCCTGTGCACCCCTCACCCCACATTCTGTTTGCCTGTCTGCACAGTTGGGGTAAGCTGAGACCTACTCCTGGGCACTAGGAAATACTATATTCTCAAACTTCACTCCAAACCCAGTGGTGATGTGCACTGGGAACATTCCAAAGCCCTGTCAGTGAGCTGTTGATCTTGCACCCGCTGAGTCAAGGCAAAGGCAGAAAGATATCCTGGGGTCTCCTCCGGGGCATGGGAGCAGCTCTGCAGGCCTGGGCCAGCTTGTGGGGCATATGGGGTGGGAGAGAAGACACATGGCCCCAAAGAAAAAGAAGAATCTCCAGTACCACCTCTAAACTCTTATCCTCAGAAAATCCTGAAAATAAAAACAGAAAGCACCCTAAGCTGTTGCTTCCTTCAGTGTTGGCCCACATAACCTAGATGATTCCCAGGCTAGTTGGTTTTTGATGGAGAGACAGGGTCCAAGTGCCTGGACATGAGTCTTCAGATCATCTGCCCGAATGCACTGCTTCAGAACCACTGGGCAGTGTATAAATGCACATCTCCAGCCCCAGCCCTGGAGGGTTCTGGGTGGGCCCTGGGAATCAGCGTTTTCACAGAGCTCCTCCAGATGATTCCAACATTACCATGTTGCATTTGATTCCCAGCATGCTGAAGGACATGGGTGATACCATGGGCACATGGGAATGTCATCACCATAATTTTATTGTCAGCTGTGGCTCCCTGGGGAGCTGAGCTAGGAGGGAAGGACCTCCAGAGTCTGCCCTCTCCCAGCCTGTCCCCCCCTGTAGGGATACCCTATGTGACTCCCCGAGACTGACAGGACGTGTCTCTTGAGTTTAGCTTGCAGTTGCCGTAGGGTCTCTAAGCTAAGCTGAATCTCGAAGACTGTCCAATGATGTGATCTTTCAACACGCTGCATTGTTTGTGTGTCGATGTTTCCAGAAACAAGGACAGCGTGGTGGTGGACCCCTCCAGCAACATGTACTACCGCTGGTTGACTGTCATTGCCCTGCCTGTCTTCTATAACTGGTGTCTGCTGGTGTGCAGGTAGGGGTGGGGGCAGGGTATCCACACAAGGAGGGGGTGAGGGTGGCGGGGCCAGGAAGGGTGAGGGCAGTCAGGCCTCAAGACAGAGCTCTGGCTCCCACTCAGGGGACTGGATTTCTGGGCCCCACGTGGCCACCATCCAACTGAGTGTACCTACTTCTCCATCAATAAGGAGGATCTAAAAGAGCACCATCAGAGTTCTCTGAAGCACCGGTGAGGACCTGTGCTTGTAATGGACAGCAAGGGTCCTGTTGAACATTCTTAATCCAGCTGTAGGAGGAAGATGCAGGGGCGAGTAGCTACTCTTCTGAGGGGAAGTGGGTGGGGGTTGGGCATTCCTGAGCAGCCAACAGGACAAGGACACAGGGAAGGGCACAGTTCTCTGTAAGCTGTGGGCTGTGGGCCTCCCCAGGCAAGTTGCAGTGCTGGGGTGTAAGCTGCTGCCCTTATGAGGGCAGTCGGGGCCTTTGGGGTGCTCCTGAGAAGGCCTGCGGGACAGGGATGCAGGGCAAGGGTAGATGTGGGCTTCGGGAAGTTCCCCGCAAATGTACTTTTGGGATGCAAGGCAAGCTGTTGCTCTTCTGGGGAGAGCTGGAGGCTCTGGAACTTTCCTAAGCAAGCTGTAGGAGGCAGGTGCAGGGTGAGCTGCTAACTCTTCTAATAAGGGATCAGGGGAGGGAGGTTTTAGGGTCTCCTAGGAAATCTGCTGCATGGCAATACAGGGGCAGGATGCTGCTCTTCTGAAGGTAGGCTGGGAGTCTGGGCTTCCCTGAGCAAGCGTACAGGATGGAGGGTGCCAAGGGGCTATGTTCTCCTGAGGGCAAACAGGACCTCTGAGCATCCCTGGGCAAGCTGCAGGCCAGGGAGGCAGGGCCGGCTGCTGCTGTCTGTGGACAAGCAGGGGCTTTGGGGCATTTCTGAGAAAGTCTGTAGGAGAGAGAGGTAGGGATACCTTGTCTTTCCACTGATGGTGTTGGTGGGAGTCTGGCCTATCTGAGTGAGGTGCCGGGCAAGGATGCAGGGACAAGAGGCCGTGTTTCCTGAGTGCTGGGCTTTGCAGCCTTCCTGCGCCAGCTCATGAGACAGGCCTGCAGGGGTGAGCATGGGCCTTCTCGTGGCAGCTGAGGCTTTGGGCGCTCCGGAGGGGGAGGGAGAGGCTACCCTTCTGAGGGGGCAGGGGCTTGGGGAAGCTCCTGAGCAAGCAGTTGGAGGACAGGGGGGCAAGGCACTGTTCTTCTGGAAGTACACAAGAGGCTGTGGGGCTTTTCCAAGCAAGCTTCAGGGCAGGCTAAGGGGGGAGCTGCTACTCCCTGAGAGTAAGTGACGGGGTTCAGGGCCCTTCCCAGCAGGCCTGCAGGACAAAGATGTGGGCTGAGCTGCTGCTCTTCTGAGGGTGGATTGAGGAGGTGCGGGGAAGGCAAGGGGACTCTGCGACAATCCTGAGCAAGCCTGCAAGACAGACAGCTGCTGCTTCTTGGGGATGGGGAGGAGACATGCTACTATCTGAGTGTAAGTGGGGGCTTTGGGGGTTATCTGAGCAAGGTGGGGGCATCTCCTGCTCTTCTGAGGGGAAGTGTGGGCGTGAGAAGGGGGAGAACTTGGGGCCGCTGCTAGCCCACCTGCAGGATGGGGATAAGTGGGCAAGCTGCTTCTGTGTGAGTGGGGGTGCTGGGGCTGCGGGCAAGCTGCCATTCTGAGGAGGCATCAGGGGGTTCAGGTTGCTCAGGAGCTGCAGGGTGGGGACATAGGCCCCAGCTGCTGCTCTTTTGAGGTGAAGAGGGGTATTTAGGGGATACTGTCCGTATGAGAAATAGTGAGCATAAGGATCTAGAAAGCAGAAAATATTTACTGGCTTGTTCCGTTGTTAATTTCTGAGAAATTCCTCTAGTTTTGTTGGCATTTGGCCCCAGAAAGGGCAAGTGCTATGTTTCCGCACATGACTCCACCAGTGAGGCCTAGAACTGTCCCTCCTGGCATCCCGGAGCTTACTGTTAAGAGGCCACAGGGCTCACTCTTTGGGGCAGAAAAGCTTCTCAGAGCTGGGTCTCCTCCTCAGAGCTGGGGCACAAACCCTGCAGGCAGGGCTGATACCAAGATGAACGCCGCGGTGTTCAGCCCGGAGCTGGTGCCTGCTTCAGACCAGCCCCCCGATGTGCGCACTCCTTCCCTCGCTTGCTTAGGGCCTGTTTCGATGACCTGCAGTCTGAGCACGTGATGCTGTGGCTGGTCCTGGACTACTTGGCAGATGTCCTCTATGGCTTGGATGTGCTGGTGCGAGCCCGGACAGGTGAGCGGGTCCAGGCCCAGGGACTTGTCTGGGCCAGGCCACACGCCCCCCTCGTGCATCAGGAGGGGGACCACGGGGACCACAGGGCAGGTTCAGAAGTTCCAGAATGGTGGGCATCACCTCCCCCTGACCACGAGAGCCCAGGTGGGTCTGGGGAAGCCCCAAAAGTGAGGGCATGGTGCTGCCTCAAGCTCCTCTACAGTGGCCCTTTAGCAGAGGTCAGGGTACCTGGGTTCTGGTCTCTGCTGTCCCAACAAGCTATGGGACCTTGAGCAAGTCGAGTTGTCTCTCTGGGCCTCATTTGTATCACCTGTGAAATAAGGCCAAACTGTCATCTCTCAAAGGACCCCTCCTGCAGCGACAGTTCAATATGGCAGGAAACAGGAGGGAGAGCTCCATCAATCTTGGAGTTCCTTTTCCCAGACAGTCGGAGGATCCAAGACATGTTACTCCGTGGTTTTAGATGTATGGAGGAATAAAATCAGAAACAGGGCCCAAGTGGAGGATGAGTTCCCTCAGATCACCTCTGGGTGTGAGTGGGGGCTAAGAGCCCCCCATGTCTGAGGGTCCAAGCTGTATGTCCTTGGGGCATCTTTTTCTAATCTGCACGAAGACATCACATCAGCTGGCAGGGGCCCAGCTCGTCACTTTCAAGGTTTTTGAGCTGAAAGCCGTGCCATAGTTGCCAGTAGAAACACCACATCACAGCAGCAAGACTCCCTGTGGCTTCATGGTGTCAAAGCATTTCAAGCACCTCTTGGTTTCTCATGAGAACTGCTGCATGAGACAGGAAGTGCAGGCATGATTGTCTCCATCTTGCTGATTTAGAAACTGAGGCCCAGAGATGCTGGCCCAAAGTGCCCCACTGGCACTCCCTGCGTCTCCACAGTGCCCCGCATCATAAGTTAGAAGACCTCTGGGGCGCCTGGGTGGCTCAGTCAGTTAAGCATCCGCCTCTTGGTTTCGGCTCAGGTCATGATCTCAGGGCCCTGGGATCGAGCTCTGTCTTGCTCCCCACTCAGCAAGGAGTCTGCTTGTCTCCCTCTCCCTCTGTTGCTCCCCCTGCCCATGTGCACTCTCTCTTAAATAAATAAATAAATCTTTTAAAAAGAAGAAGAAGAAGACCTCAAATATGCAGCTTGAGGTTTGCATGAGTAACTTAGTCCTGGTGGTCTGCCACTTCGTGGTCACATAAGCCCACCTTGATACGAGAGCTCCACGGGTGGCCTGAGTCATTGAGCCAGCTATTCCTGTTTCAACCAAGCTTCAGTGGGACAAGTCACCCCCACTCAGACAGGGGTCCCACCCCTGTCTGTGCTTTGGTGCTATCGCTGGTAATCTAAGATCAGCAGGGAGCCTCGGGGGGGAAGGCAGGTAGGCACAGAAACCAAGTGGCCATGGGTCATACTTGAATGGGAAAAAATCTCCAGAATCAAGAGAGGACGTTATTAAGGAAGTAGGGAGGAGTCCCAAGGTGCTAGGAGTGCTGTGGAATGATCTAGGGGCTCAAGAAACACAATGGTAACCAAAGAATGAAACGGAAAATTAGGGCGTGGGAGGCAGGGTGTCCCTACCATGTGATCACAAACTTGATGCTTGCTTTTCACAAAGGGGGTAGTCCTGCCTCCATCTAGCCCTCCAAGTGTGACCCTGGATCAGCAGCAGCGTCATCCAGACTTGTTAGAAGTAGACCCCAGACCTCTGGAACCAGCAGTGGGGATGGCCCAGACTCTGGGTTTCACAGAACCCTCAGTATGAGTCTGATGCTTACCAAACTCTAAAAGACATTCATCATATCATTCTCTCTACTTTTGTGCATGTTTGAAAATGTTTGGAAAAAAAAAAGAAGAAGAAGAAGAATGCAAATCTCAGCCTACTTGACTGATTTTACCAGTAATAACGCCTCATGACTCTCCGATGTCCAGCTCAGCTCCAGACCAGTCTGATGCTGCATATGTTTTCAGAGCCCTTGGGATGACAGTAATGTGCAGCCAGAAAGGAGAGCTACTGCTTCCATGGGCAATGTTTTTAAAAAGCAGGTCATGGTCCATTGGTGGCTGGTGAAATCAGTTTGATAGGCCATGTGCTTCTGCAATTTTTATCATTAATATTTTCAAACAAATACAAAATCAGAGACAGTAGTATTATGAATCCCCATGTACCTTCACCCAGCTTCAGCAGTTACCAACATTTTGCTGTTTCATCTCTTCCCCCCACACCCTTTTCTTGGCTGGAGTATTTTAAAGCCAGTCTCAGACAGTAACCACTTTAACATGTATCTCTAACTTTAAAGGACGCATTTTAAAAATATAATGTCCAGGGGCTCCTGGCTGGCTCAGTCAGAAGAGCATGAGGCTCTTGATCTTGGGGTCGTGGTGGGTTCAAGCCCCACATTGGGTGTAGAGATTACATAAATAAACTTAAATATATATATATTTAACACATCCATTTATCTTTTAAAATTTTTTTTTAATTTTTTTATTGTTATGTTAATCCCCATACATTACATCATTAGTTTTAGATATAGTGTTCCATGATTCATTGTTTGTGCATAACACCCAGTGCTCCATGCAGAATCTTTTAAAATTTAATAATCATTCCTTGCTATCATCTAACAGCAGTCCACATTCAAATTTAGCCAATTAATCTACATTTTTAACTGAATAAAATAGGTCAGAATATCATAGATGAGAAAATATCAGAGTGCATTTTTGTAGTAAGAGCTAAATGTGGTTTTTGAAATTGCTTCTGTCATGTATGTATAACTACGTCTTCTTTAGTTACAGTGTAAAATATTTCCTTGTGGGCCACGGTCAAAAAAAAAAAAGAAAAGCAGCGTCTTTAATGCCCAAGTGACCTCCGTCTTTTTCTTTAGGCTTCCTTGAGCAAGGCTTGATGGTCAGGGATGCCCAGAGGCTTTGGAAGAATTACACAAAGACCGTGCACTTCAAGCTGGACATGTTGTCCCTGGTCCCCACAGACCTGGCTTATCTTAAGTTGGGTATAAACCACCCAGAACTGAGGTTCAACCGCCTACTGAAGTTTGCCCGGCTCTTTGAGTTCTTCGACCGCACAGAGACAAGGACCAACTACCCCAATTTGTTCAGGATCGGGAACTTGGTCTTGTACATCCTCATTATCATCCACTGGAATGCCTGCATCTACTTTGCCATTTCCAAGTTCATTGGTTTTGGGACAGACTCCTGGGTGTATCCAAACATCTCAAACCCAGAGTATGGACGCCTTTCCAGGAAGTACATTTACAGTCTCTATTGGTCCACCTTGACCCTGACCACCATCGGGGAGACCCCACCCCCTGTGAAAGACGAGGAGTATCTGTTTGTGGTCATAGACTTCCTAGTGGGCGTCCTGATTTTTGCCACCATTGTTGGCAATGTGGGCTCCATGATCTCAAACACGAATGCTTCACGGGCCGAGTTCCAGGCCAAGATTGACTCTATTAAGCAGTACATGCAATTCCGCAAGGTGACCAAGGACTTGGAGACACGGGTAATCCGGTGGTTTGACTACCTGTGGGCCAACAAGAAGACGGTGGATGAGAAGGAGGTGCTCAAGAGTCTCCCAGACAAACTGAGGGCCGAGATCGCCATCAACGTGCACCTGGACACTCTGAAGAAGGTCCGCATCTTCCAAGACTGTGAGGCAGGGCTGCTGGTAGAGCTTGTGCTCAAGCTGCGGCCGGCAGTGTTCAGCCCAGGGGATTACATCTGCAAGAAGGGGGACATCGGGAGGGAGATGTACATCGTCAAAGAGGGCAAGCTGGCTGTGGTGGCTGATGATGGGATCACCCAGTTCGTGGTCCTCAGTGATGGGAGTTACTTTGGGGAGATCAGCATCTTAAACATCAAGGGGAGCAAGTCAGGGAACCGCAGGACAGCCAACATCAGGAGCATCGGCTACTCAGACCTGTTCTGCCTTTCCAAGGATGATCTGATGGAGGCTCTCACCGAATACCCGGAAGCCAAGAAGGCCCTGGAGGAGAAGGGACGGCAGATCCTGATGAAGGACAACCTGATTGATGAGGACCTGGCCAAGGCCGGGACGGACCCCAAGGATATCGAGGAGAAGGTGGAGCACCTGGAGTCCTCCCTGGACGCCCTGCAGACCAGGTTTGCACGGCTCCTGGCTGAGTATAACGCCACCCAGATGAAAGTGAAGCAGCGTCTCAGTCACCTGGAAAGCCGGGTGAAGATCTGTGGGAGTGACCCTCTGTCTGACGGGGGTGCTCCTGGGGAGGCTGAGAAAACAGAGACCAAACAAGAGTGAAAGGCAGAGGTCCGTGCGTGTCCTCCTTCCCAGAGTCAGCCGTTGGTGTGATGCACAGTGGCCGCAGCTGAACGGCCCAGGACTCGGTGAGGTTGCATTCCCATTCTCCTTACCCTTTGTAGGCCATGTGGCCCTGGGAGAGAGCCTCAGTTTCCTCGTTTAGGAAGGGGTCTCATCATGTCAGCCCCAGTTAAGTGGCAGGTTATTGTGATATCCCCATGGAACACTTGCATGGGGCAGGGTTTGGTACAGTGTGAGATGTCCCCAGTCCACGAATACGAAAGTGTGCGCACAGAACCCTTATTTTTTTTAATCCATGGGGAATTTTTAGACTTTTGAACTTTATTTTCTTGTAAATGGAAGATTATTTAGTCATCCACCCCCTCGCACACCCCATGCCACCACCTTCTGATAAGAGAGATGTAACAGAAGCTAGAAGTACAACCTGGGATCTCAAATTCAACCTTACATGAGACAGTCTGGGGCACATTTCTGAATCTCGTTTCTCCTAGCGTGCTCTTTGGGATTCTAGAAATCCTGGCCTTTGGTCGTGCTGTGATAAGCATAAGGGATGAAGCCAAGTCGCCCCATTTGAGGTCACTTCGAGCCTTTGAAGCAAACCCAGACCCCCTGCCATCCAGCCCCCGTGAAACCGGAATCGATTTCACAGAAAAGAACAGCTCTATGAGGGAAAGAAACATCTTCTAATTCACCAAAGGGGTTTGAAGACAGCCTCTCCCCTTGTTCCTGAGTCAGGAACAGGGGCAGCCTGTTCTGGCTTGAGGGGGAGAGTTATGTTCAGGGGAGAGCCTTTCAGGTTGGAGGTGGGGGTCCTTAGTCAAGCAAAGCTGCCAACTAGAACTTTTAGAAGATCAGACCTTGAGGCAGTATCTTTGCAAACTGCCTCTCCACTCAAAGAGGAAGCCTCACTCTCCCTTGGAATTATATCCAGCGGCAAGGCTCTCATCTAGGCGGAAGTGTGCGCAGGACAGGACCTGGCTTTTTACTTTTTTTATCCAGTAAATAGAATTCCATTACCATTGTATAAGATATTTCTATATTTGGGCTCTATGATTGTGAATTATAACCTTAAGGGCCTATCCTTCACTTAAATACACATTGTAAATTACCCAAAGGTGAGTCATTCTTCTGATACAGAGAAGCCCTATGTGAAGGTTTCTTTCTCTTTTCTCTTTCTCCTTCCTTTTCCTCCTCCCTCTCTCCCTCCCTCCCCCCACCTTCCTTCCTTCTGTCTTTCTCTTCTCTTCTCTTCTGTTCCGACTTCTCCTCTTCTGCTTCCTCTTTCTTCTCAGAAAAAAAAAATGCCCCATTTTGCTTCAGGAACTTTGAAGTTTCTATGGTCTGATGTTATAATCCATATGCTCCATAACTAGGCCCTAATGTAGTTCATACAAAAGGTGCTGCATTTTCAAGTATGTATTTTGGATTTATATGGGTCTCTTCTGGTTTTTTTATGGATCATTTAGCTATTTTAACTTTCTAAAATGAATTTAAAAGGACTATTAAAGGAAGATGTGATCCAAGCTCATACCACCAACAAATTGTAACTAGCAATGTATTCTCAAAATGCATATATTTTAAAAGCCTTAACTATTAATTATATATACGTTTATATTTGCACAGGAAAAATAGAGACGTGGATTAAAAATACATTGAATGACTCCTTCTTCATATTTTATCAAAGGGGAGATTTAGTTCTGGGATATGTGTCTAAGGCAGTGAGTAAAACAGGCGCTGGTGAAGAGGGGATAGCCTGTGAAACCCCTTGGGTGCAGAAAACATCACATTGTTTTCCTTGAGGAATAAATGAATTTGGTTTCATCTAGTTAGTCTCCAGCTGCCAAGATTGTTGGGAGGTGGAGTCCCCGGCTGTTTTCAGGACTCCTATTCAGTGTCTCGGAACCTGAGACAAGGTCTGTGTTCTCCCAGCCACTGTGGCTGCCCACTGGAGGCCGTCCCTCCCACTGCACCGGGTTCAGCCACAGGGAGCCACGCTGGGAGACAGGGAGACAGCTTCTCTTGGTGCCTTCTGTGGGAGTCTAAGCTCATGGAAGTGTGTGTGTGTGTGTGTGTGTGTGTGTGTGTGTGTCTGTGCACGTGTTTCTCAGAACAGAAAGTCCCTGAGACAAGAAGGGAAGGAAATATTGGTGAGCACCCCTCCAGGTGTGGATGGATGCAGGCTCCCTGGCAGAACTCCAGGGAGGTGGGAGGTGAGGCAGGACCTTGGATGAGAGGACTGGACACTTTGGCTCTGGGGAACCCAGCCTGGCAAAGATCCCAGTGTCTCAAGCTTGGAAAGTACCAAAGCTGCTAGACAGCAAGGAACAACACAGAGCTGGAAAAAGGGTATCTTGTCAGTAACCAGTATCAAAAGTGTCTGGAAATATTTGTAAATCAATTGATTCATCAGAAGAGACGTCTGCTCCATCCCCCTGAAGCACTGGCCCTCAGAGATCTAACGCTACCAACTATCAAAGTTAAACAGGACCAGGGATCTAATATAGCTTTATCAGCAAACTCGGGTCCATCTCAGACCTTCTTCCAGGACGTTATGAAAGAGAAGCCAGCGCAGTTCTCTCTTGGGTCTCGGGGCCGTTAGTGACACCCTGAGGAAGGGAAGATGTAATGTAATGAACAAAATGGAAAATCAAAACGCTTCTTTGAAGTGCAGAGCATGAATTTTGTCTAGTAAAGTTGAAGATTCTCATACCTGTGTCCTAGCAGCCCTATCTGGCTCCATATTATAGGAAAAAATTTCAGATATGTGTACCCAGAGGCATGTACAAATGTTTATTGCAGCATTTTTTTAATAAAAAAAAGGAAATAACCTACAGATCAGAATTTAAAAACAAATTAGGTAAAAATATAATATGTTAGGTGTTTATTGACCAAAGAGAATTTAATAGAGGGAATTAATCGAATGGGCGTCGGAGGGCTGAGAGAGCAGAAAGGGAGCCCTGAGGTTATCCAGAGAGAGTAACTACAGAAAGCAGCTGTTACCCTTAGGGCTGGGGGAGCAAAGGAGAAGGGGTGCTCAGAGGAGAGCCCCTCAGAGCTGCAACTCAGACCTCTGAAGGGGGGCTGTTGCTGGCGGTTACTGGTAATGTAGGAACTCAGAGGAGTTTGGAAAAGGTAGGACTTTGGACATTATCTGAAAAGGGGCATTGTGTGGTGGGACCAGTCCTGAGGAGTCCCAAAAGAAGTTCCCAAAGGAGGCTGGATCCAACCGCCACTGCCGGGGCCATCTGCTGCTATTCTGGCTACGTAAGAGGACTCGTCCCCAACTATTGCCGAGTAGAGTCCTAGGAAAGGGAAGACAGAGAGGAAGGACGTCTTGGACTTCGCTGACAGAATGTCTGCTGCAGACTGGAGGCCCTACCTCAGATGTACTTAGACGAGGCGGTGAAGACCCTCTCCCCACTGACTGATGTCTAAAAGCCTACGCCAACGGTTTTTCCTTTGTCCTGAAGCTTTTTCCTTTGGAGAATGCGGAAATCCCTGACAAAAGGCAGGATGGGAACAAGGGAAAGGATCATTCCTCAAGCATCTCCTGTGTGAGGGCATTGCTCTTCATGCTAAAGTATGAATTTACTCAGTTAATAATCGCTCCTGTTGGGGGAAACTTCTTTCCTTAGACATTTATTCTTTAAATATAATCAACATCATTCATTAATTGGTTTTTTAAATGTACGCCTATTCTGTGCAAAGCAGAGTCTAAGAATGGCTTTTCTGGGGCGCCTGGGTGGCCCAGTCGGTTAAGCATCAGACTCTTGATTTCAACTCAGGTCAGGATCTCAGGGTTGTGAGATCGAGCCCCGCATGGGGCTCCCCACTCAGCACAGTCTGCTTGTCCCTCTCCCTCTGCTCCTCCCTTTCTCTCAAATAAATAAATAAAATCTTTATGAAAAAAAAGAATTGCTTTCCTAAAACTCATCTATTAGAATGGCTAAATACAAGAAACTGGCGATGCCAAATGTTTTCAAGGTTGTGAAGCACCACGAATTCTCATTCATTGTCTGGTAGGTATGCAAAATGGTACAGCTACTTTGGACAACAACTTGGTATATTTTATAAAGTTAAAAATACACTTAACATATGATTACAAAGGGGACACATAGGGGAAGTTTTAGAGTGATGTGTGGTACTGAGGTGGTGGGTATAGGATTCGATGCATCTGTCCAAACTCAGAACCGTACATCACAAAGAGTGACCTTTAATGTATGCAGATTGTAAAATATCAACCAGGATGTGGGACAATCCCAGGATGGAAAGATGATTGTGACAATGGAATTTAACTGCATTAAAAAATATGACATAACCTCACTAAAGGATTTAGGGTAAAATGATGACCTAAGTAATTTTTGGTCAGGATAAGTCCTCCAACTTTGTTAATGCTTTTCAAGATTGGTTTGGCTATTCTGGGTCCCTTCCATTTTCATAAAAATTTTAGATCAGCTTGTCCATTTCTGCAAAGAAGGCAGCTGGATTTTGATAGGGATTGCATTGGATTGTAGATCCATTTGGGGAGATATCGCCATCTTATAACTACTGAGTCTTCTGATCCATAAATACCAGATGTCTTTCCATTTACTTAGGTTTTCTTTATTTCTTTGAACACTGTTTTGGATTTTCAGCATAGAAGTCTTGGACTTCTTTTGTTAAATATATTCCTAAGTGTTTTATTCCTTTTGACGCTATATTGAATGGAGTTGTTTTCTTAATTTCATTTTCAGGTTGTTCATTGCTATTTTATAAAAAAAAATAACTGATCTTGTATCCCACATCTTTGCTGATCTGGTTTACTCTAATTCTTTTAAATGGATTTCTTAGGCTTTTCTATATACAAGATCATGTTATTGCAAATAGAGATGGTTTTACTTTTCCTTTTCGGTGTGAATGCCTTCATTTTTTTCCTTGCTCACTTGCTTTAGCTAGCATCTCCAATAAAATGTTGCATGGATGTGGTAGGAGACATCCTTGTCTTCTTGTTCCTGGTCTTAGGAGTAAAGCCCTCAGTCTTTCATCAAATATAATGTCAGCTGTGGGTTTTCAAAAGTGCTCTTTGTCAACCTGAGGAAATTCTCTTCTATACCTTGTTTTTTGAGTTTTGGGTGTTGAATTGGGTCAATTGATTTTTCTGCCTCTAATGAGATAATCATGTGCTTTTTGTCTTTTATTAATATACTATATTACCTTAATTGGTTTTTAGATGTTAAACTAACCTTGTATTCCTGGGATAAATCCCACTGGGTCACAGTGTATAACCTTTTCCATAGGTTACTAGATTCAGTGTGCTAGCGTAGTTTTAGGAGGATTTTAAAATCTATATTCTTAAGAGATATTGGGCTGTATTTTTATTATTATTCTGATGTCTATGTCTGGTTTTGGTTTTGGCGATACAGGCTTCATAGAAAGAGTTTGGAAGTTTTTTCTCCTCTTCTAATTTCTGTAAGTTTGTAAAGGATTCTTTAGATATGTGTCAAAATTCATTAATGGAGACATCTGGGCCTGAGGATTTTTAATTTAATTTAATTTTTCAAATTTAAATTCAATTACCAAGGTATAGTACATCATTGGTTTTTGATATAATGTTTAATGATTCACTAGTTCAGTATAACACCCAGTGCTCATCATATCCTGTGCCCTCTTTAATGCCCATCACCCAGTTACCCCATCCCCCCACCCACCTCCCTTTCTGCAACCCTCAGTTTGTTTCCCAGAGTCAAGAGTCTCATGTGGTTTGTCTCGCTCTCTGATTTCTTCCCATTCAGTTCCCCCACCCCCACCTCTATTGTCCTCTGCACTATTCCTTATGTTCTACATATGAGTGAAACCATATAATTGTTTCTCTGATTGACTTATTTCACTTAGCATAATCCCCTCCAGTTCCATCTATGTCAATGTAAATGGTAGATGTTCAGCCTTATTACTCAGCCATCAGAAAGGATTTTTTTAATCCTTTTTAAATTTTATTATGTTATGTTAATCACCATACATTACATAATTAGTTTTTTTTTTTTTTTAAAGATTTATTTATTTATTTGACAGAGAGAGATACAGCGAGAGAGGGAACACAAGCAGGGGGAGTGGAAGAGGGAGAAGCAGGCTCCCCGCCGAGCAGGGAGCCCGATGCGGGGCTCGATGCGGGGCTCGATCCCAGGACCCCGGGATCATGACCTGAGCCGAAGGCAGACGCTTAACGACTGAGCCACCCAGGCGCCCCACATAATTAGTTTTTGATGTAGTGTTCCATGATTCATTGTTTGCGTATAACACCCAGTGCTCCATTCAGTATGTGCCCTCTTTAATACCCATCACCAGGTTAACCCATCCTCCCACCCCCCTCCCTTCTAGAACCCTCAGTTTGTTTCTCAGAGTCCATGAGAAAGGATTTTTTTTTTTTTGATGGAATGTTTTAAAGTTACTGATTCTTCCTCCTCCTCCTCCCCCTCCTCTTCTCCTTCTCCTCTTTCTCCTTCTTCTTCTTCTTCTTTGGTCATAGGTCTATACAGATTTTCTATTTCTTTAGTTTGTTTCATTTCTTTGTTTCTTTCCAGGAATTTTCCATAGTTACGTAGTTTGTTGAAATAAAGTTGTTCAGAATTTCCTTTGTAATCCTTATTATTTATGTAAGGTCAGAAGTGAGGTTTCCTCTCTCATTCCTAATTTTATTTTATTTTAAGATTTTCTTTATTTATTTGAGAGAAAGAGAGAGAGAGAATGAGAGAGAGCAGGGGGGAAGGACAGAGGCAAAGGGAGAAGCAGACTTGATCCCAAGACCCTGAAATCATGACCTGAGCCGGAGGCAGATGCTTAACTGGCTGAGCCACCCAAGCGCCCCTCTCATTCCCAGTTTTAATTTTAATCTTCTCTCTTCCTTTTTCTTGGTCACTCTACGTAAAGGTTTGTCAAAATTGTTAATACGTTTAAAGAACCAACTTTTAGTTTTATTGATTTTTCTGTACTGTTTTTCTTTTTTTTTTTTTTAAAGATTTTATTTATTTATTTGAGAGAGAGAATGAGAGAGAGCACATGAGAGGGGGGGAGGGTCAGAGGGAGAAGCAGACTCCCTGCCAAGCAGGGAGCCCGATGTGGGACTCGATCCAGGGACTCCAGGATCATGACCTGAGCCGAAGGCAGTCGCTTAACCAACTGAGCCACCCAGGCGCCCTGTACTGTTTTTCTACTTGTATTTCATTTGTTTTCATTCTAATCTTTATTATTTCCTTCTGCTTCTTTTGGTTTTATTTCTCTAGTTTCTAAAAGGACGAAGGTTAGGTTGCTGATTTTAGTTCTTTCTTCTTTTTTAATATAGGTGTTTCCAGCCGTAAAATTTCCTCTAAGCACTGCTTTAGTTGCATCCCAAACGTTTTGGTACGCTAAGTTTTTATTTTAATTTTTCTTCAAATATTTTCTCACTTTCCATGTTGGGCTCCATGCTAAGCATGGAGACTACTTAAATAAATTAATAAAATAAAATAAAATAAAATAAAATAAAATAAAATAAAATAAAAACATAGGGTGCCTGGGTGGCTCAGTCAGTTAAGCATCCATCTGACTCTTGATCTCAGCTCAGGTCTTGATCTCAGGGTTGTGAGTTCAAGCCCTTCTTTGGGCTCCATGCTGGGCATGGAGCCTACTTAAAAAAATAATAAAGTAAAATAAAATAAAGTAAGATATTTTCTCACTTTCCTTTTGAGTTCTCTTTTGATCCCTTAGTTATTGAGGGCTGTGTTGTTTAATTTACCCTTACCTGTCATTTCCTTCTGTTGTTGATTTTTATTTTAGCATCATTGTGATCAAAGAACATACTTTGTATCACTTCAATCCTTTTCAATTTACTGAATTTTCTTAATGACTTGCCACATACTCTATCCTGGAGAATATTTCATGTATAATTGAGTAATTTGTACATGTGTTCTGATACTGTTGGGTGGAGTATCCTATAGATATCTGTTAAGGCTAGTTGATTTATAATGTTGTTGATCTGACTCATGGTTTTATCCATCACAAAAAGTGGAGTATTGACATCTTCAATTAGTATTATTACATTGTCCACTTCTTAGTTAAATTCTGTCAGTTTTGCCTCATGTGTTTTGATGCATGATCCTTATAATTATTATAGCTTCCTAATGGATTGACCCTCTTATAAAATGTTCCTCTTTGTTTATAGTTTTTGTTTAGTTTTAAGGTTTATTTTGTCTGATATTAGTGTAATCACTGCAGCACTCTGTTGGTTAGTGTTTCCATGGTACACTTCTGTCCATTATTTTACCTTCAACCTATTCATACTTTTGAATTTTAAGTTTGTTTCTATAGACAGCGCATGGCTGGATTTTTAAAAAATACATCTGCCAATCTCTGCCTTTTGATTAGAATGTTTATTTACATTTAATATGACTTGTGATAAGGTAGGACTTATGCCTGCCATTTTGCTATTCGTTTTCTATATATCTTACATCTCTTTTGTTCCTCTATTTTTTTTTTTAAGATTTTATTTATTTATTTAATTGACAGAGAGAAAGACAGCGAGAGAGGGAACACAAGCAGGGGGAGTGGGAGAGGGAGAAGCAGGCCTCCTGCCGAGCAGGGAGCCCGATGCGGGGCTCGATCCCAGGACCCTGGGATCATGACCTAAGCCAAAAGCAGTTGCTTAACTAACTGAACCACCCAGGCGCCCCATCTTTTGTTCCTCTATTAATGTCTTCTTTTGTGATGAATAGCTATGTTCTAGTATACTCTTTTAATTCCCTTCTTTCTTTTAATCTGTAGCTATATCTATATCTATCTGTATCTATGCCCAGTGTTTGTCCTGGGAATTATAATTATCATCTTAATTTGAAAGAACCTAGTTTGTATTAATACTAACCTAATTTCATTGGTATACACAAACTTTGCTCCAATCAAGCAGTTTTATCCCCGCTCCTTTATGCTATTATTGCCATACACATTATATCTTTTTCATATTATGATACCAGCAAATCAAATTATATTGTTGTCTTATGTAGTTGTCTTTTAAATCAGAGAGAAGTGTTACAAACTGACTTTTACCTTATATTTGCCTTTAGTTTTTATTCCTCCATGTGAACTTGACTTACCCTCCAGTGTCCTTTCATTTCAGCCCGAAGGACTCCCTTTAGTATTTCCTATAGGGTGGCTCTGCTGGCAATGAATTAATCAGTTTTTTGTTTGGGTATATCTTAATTTCTCCTTCTTTTTTGAAAGAGTTTTGCTGAATATAGAATTCTATATTTACAGCTTTTTTCTTTCAGTACTTTGTGTGTGTGATCTTACTGCCTTCTGGCCTCCACGGTTTCTGGTGTGAAGACAGCTCTGAATTTTATTGAGGATCCCTTGTACATAATGAGTTGCTTCTTTCAGTGCTTTTAAGATTCCCTCCATCTGGGGCCCCTGGGTGGCTCAGTCGTTAAGCGTCTGCCTTCGGCTCAGGTCATGATCCCAGAGTGCTGGGATCGAGCCCCACATCGGGCTCCCTGCTCGGCGGGAAGCCTGCTTCTCCCTCTCCCACTCCCCCCTACTTGTGTTCCCTCTCTTGCTGTGTCTCTCTCTGTCAAATAAATAAATAAAATCTTAAAAAAAAAAAAAAAGATTCCCTCCATCTTTGGCTTCTGATAGTTTGATTGTGATGTATCTAGGTGTGAATCTCTTTAAGTTTATCCTAGCTGGAGTTTATTGAACTTCTTGGATAAATAGATTAGTGTTTTTCATCAGTTGGGATTTTTTAGCCATTATTTCTTCAAATATTCTTTATGTACCTTTCTGTGTCCTTCTGGGACTTCCAGTATGTCTATGTTGATATACTAGATGGTGTCCCACAAATCTCTGAGGCTCTGTTCAAATTTTTCATTCTTTTGGTTTTATGTGTCTCAGACTAGGCAATATCAATTGACCTATCCTAAAATGCAAATTCTTTCTTCTGCCAGCTCAGTCCTGCTGTTGTACTTCTCTAAGATAATTTTTACTTCAGTTATTGCACCTTTTAATTTTAGGATTTCCATTTTATTCTTTTTTATAATTCCTATCTCTTTATTGATATTCTCTTTATTTTGCTCTTGTACTTTTCTTTAATTTTTGAGATATAGTTTCCTTTAATTCTTTGAATATATTTTCTTTCTTTGGAGATATTTATAATAAGTGATTTAAAGTCTTTGTCTAGTAAGTCCATTTGTGTTTTCTTATGGACATTCTATTCACTAACTTTTAGCTTAGGTCCTTTCCTGTTTCTTTATATGTCTCATAAATTTTTGTTTAAAACTGGACACTTAATATAATAGGGCAATTCTAGAAATCATATTTCCTTCTACCCCAAAGTTTGTTATTACTTTTTGTTTGTTTAGTAACTCTATGGGAATAATTCTGTAAGTCTGTATTCTTTGTCATTTTTAGCCACTGAAACCCTGGCTTGGTTAGCTTAATGATTTGCTAATGATTAGACAAAGATATTCTCAAACACTGGAACCAATATGTCTTTCTGCCTTTATGGGGAGGTTGTGTGTATATGTTGAGGCATGTCTTCAATCCTTAGGCAGGCAGTTTACAATTCTGCCTGAGTCTTCACTTCTTGTTTGTTCAAAGCCTTGAAGTCAGCCAAAAGTGAGAGATTATGGTCTTCTCAAGTCTTTCCTGAGTATGGGTACATTTGCACACATGTGTGTGTCCTTTTATTTTTTTTTTTTAAGATTTTATTTACTTGACAGAGAGAGAGACAGACACAAGCAGGGGGAGCAGCAGAGGGAGAGGGAGAAGCAGGTTCTCTGCTGAGCAGGAAGCCCAATGCGGGGCTTGATCCCAGGACCCTGAGATCGTGACCTGAGCGGAAGGCAGATGCTTAACAACTGAGCCACCCCGACACCTTTTGTGTGTGTCCTTTTAGATTTCCAGAATCTAAAGATTCTAGAATCTTCCCAGAATCTAAAGGTTCTAGAATCTTTCCAGAAGTATGTCAGATCTTTCCAAAGTCCCCTAAAGGATAGCAATTCCTGATTACTTCCTGTTAAGTTATTTGGTTAGTCTCTTGTTGACTCTAACTGGTATCACTATCTTAGGCAGTTGCAGTGTTGCTTTTACCAAATGCTCTGTGGGTAGGACCATTCACAGAGAGTAAGCTCTGAGTCAAGTCAGTTAAAATCAAGCCCCAAGAACAGAGCTTTTCCAGTGAGCTGCCATACGAGTCCAATAGTGACATGTCTCTGGGGATAGAGCTCTTCAAAGTGCTCTAAATCCCTTGGCCCCTTCTAGTAGCTGCGTGGCCACTGTTTTTCACAGCTATTATGGCAGCCAGGCTGTTGGTTTTCAAGGCTACATATACTCTCTAGTGAAAACACATATAAATATAAATATATTGTATTTAATGACCCAAAAATAAATTCTCAAGTTGGTTGGCTCTAGTCCCCAAAATAATACCGCTCAGCTCTCAATTATTGTATGTAGATTATCTAAATCAGCTTATTTATTGTATATAGATTATCTAGGTCCACATGTTTATCGAAATACAGATTGCTTGGTCCCACTTTCAGAGATTCTGATACAGCAGGTCTAGTGTGGGGCCTGGGAATTTGCATTTCTAGAATTACTGAAGAATATGTTAATGCTGCTGGTTGGGGACCTCATGTTGAGAGGTTCTAAAGGATACTTTCCTCCCAGCACACTTACAGGATACTTTCTTTTATCACATCGTGATGCTTAGGGAATGCATAGCACGATATATACTAACAAGCTTGGTTCCCTTTTCTCTTGATAATGTTCACTCTACAGTGGAATTGGGGCCCCACTCCTTGTTATACTGAAACGTGATTATTCTTTTAAAAGTATCCTGAATTACATGCCAGTCAATTGACAAATGTTTATTGGAAGTCTGATCTTCATTCAGTGTTCATTACTATGCTAAATGAATTTTTGAAATTGGACTGATGTCTATTTTTTAAATATTTGTGAATTTATGTTTGTTTCTTTTTTTAAAGCTTATGATTTAAAAACATTCTTGGCCTGATTAATGCTAGGAGGGCCATCTGCACACTTTTGAGAACACTTTTGAGATGTAAAGGGGATCTTATTTATACTTTTGCTAGATAAAAGGTGTAAACTGGGGCTGTCCCTGGTAAACCAGGTATATTGGTCACCCTAATTTTAGAAAATAAGATATAAAAACATTTTTGCATTTCCACAAGTTTGATTTTCTTGGCTTTAATTTTATATTAGGGTTAAGTCAATCTTTTTTTCTATTTATCTGAAGAAATAGTAAAAAGTGTTTTGTTAATAAATTCCTTTTCAGAGGAGAAATAAAAAGTCAGTAAGGAAATTGAACTTTAAAAATAGTTTTATGTTTATTTTTATTCCAAACTATTGCCTGCATTTGGATTTTGGTGACATGGGGAGGCTTAGATCTAATTCTATATGAGATTAGAGAATTCTTGTTTAATTTTTGTTTTCTACCCAATTAATACCTTTTCTTTTTAAAGCAAATTATAAATGCTTGCTTTTACAGCTGAGGAATATGAACTGATATGTGTTCTGGCTTATTGAATTAAAATAGTTTTCACTTAAGAATTTTTTTCTAATAAAATTTAAAGACTTCTTGGGGCGCCTGGGTGGCTCAGATGGTTAAGCATCTGCCTTCGGCTCAGGTCATGACCCCAGGGTCCTGGGATCCAGCCCCACATCGGGCTCCTGGCTCAGCGGGGAGCCTGCTTCTCCCTCTCCCTCTGCCTCCCTCCCTACTCATGCTCTCTCTCTGTATCTTAAAGACTTCAAAATAAAATACATGCTGATAAGTGGTGAAAGTCTATAATTGCATATTTATACAGTTATGCCAAAACAGGTCTGCGAGGGTGTTAGTAGTTTCTTCTTTCTGCTTATCTGTATTTTCAAAGTATGATTTTAATTTTTGCTTGTTTCTGGGTTGAATGTTCCGTTTCCTAAACGTCTGCTAAGGACTGCGTGCACCTGCACCACGGGAAGCGCACTCACCTTGGGGGCAAACGGCCGGTGCGTTTCGCCCGGCGGCCGCTCGTCTATGGAACCTTCTTAGGGAATATGTTCGGGCCTCAGAAGACTCAGTATATGTGAGGGCGAACATGCCATCGTCCGATTAAGTCCAGAAGTTCAAAAACTCCTTTTAGGAGACTCGGTCCCGGATAAGAGTGGAGTCTTGCGGGAACCTACGAGAAGAAGCCACCGCGAGAGACTCCGCCGCCTAGGAGGCGGACCCGGAGAGGTGGGGCGGCCCGGCCGGGGCTCGCGGAGCGCGCATGCGCGGAGAGGGGGCGGGGCCGGGGCGGGGCCGCGCGCGACCTCCGGAGCGGCGGCGGCGGCGGCGGCGGCGGCAGCGGAGTTCGGGTTGCTGCGCGGGCGCCGGGTTCGCGACCGGCCGGCGCAGGAGGACCAGCACCTAGAGCCGGGCCACAGCCCGCGACTTGGTGACAAGCGGCGGCGCTGCTGCTGCGGGGCTCGGGCGCGCGGCCCGGCGGGACCGAGGACGGCGGGGCAGCAGGGCGCGGGCGCCGCGGGCCGGGGCGCGCCAGGTAGGTGGGCCAGGCTGGGCGCGGGGGCGACGCGGCGGCGGCAAGCAGCCGGGCGCAGGGATGCACCCGGCGGGGCGGGGCGCGGCGCGCATCTCGGTACCGGGTGCGCCGGACGGAGACGGCGCCCGCGGTTGTCATGGAAATCCTACAGCCTAGCGGTTCGCCGGCGGTTGCGTCTTTGGAGAACAATCCAAGCCTGGCCGACCCCTAAGCCAGAGGGAGACCCGGGCCGCTGAGCGGAGTGCGGAGCTGGGAGCGGGCGATGGGAAGTCAGGATGCAGGACGCGGCGACCCCGAGGCCACATCTTGGCTCTTGCTTGGATCTACTGATTCCAGACGCTGAAGGCCTCGCTGTGTCTCGGGTGTAAACATAACGGGGTAAAAATAAGCATGCATCCCAGTGTAGGACATCTGGTCTCCATCCTCTCAACTCTTCCCTTTTCTGCCGGGCCATAGCCCCCCGACATTTCTGGCATCTTGGCCTTTTGTATATTATTTCTTTCTGGCTGTACTAGTCAATTAATTGAGGCCTGAGAAATTTGCAGGGATCTGTGACCATCTCTTGAAAAGCCAATCATGAATGTGTAGGCCATAGAAGATTGAAACACTCAAAATGTCAAAGGTAAATTTATGTCTTTGTGGGCGAAGGGATGGGGATGGGCTTGCTTTCCCTTCCCCCCTTGTCGCCTGCCCTCTGACATTACATAATGTTGTGTTCCTCCTGCCCCGAGTTCATCCATAATGACAGATCATGAAAATATTCCTCTTGTTGAGAAAGAAGTATAAACAGTTGTAAAGCCCATTTTCTTGTCTTTTGCTTTGCCACTGGAAGTGTTTGGTTGGGAGGCTGCTTAAGAGTAGAATGCCCACAGGGCATCTAAACCAAGGGAGTAGGGGGTGGGGTGGCATTTCGAATGTTGCAGTGAAATTCTGCCTGATTCATCTTGGTTCGCAGTGGATTGGGTGGACTGTGGGCAAGCCAGTGGGATTGGGGCCTGAACAGGCCGACTTGGGTGTGAATCCTGGATCTGCCACTTGCTTAACTCTGGTTCTCAATGTTCTCAGCTCTAAAGGGTGAGAACAGAACCTGCTCTTGCCATTTGTTTTGGGATGTAGATGCTGTTGGCATTGGTAAATGCACATATAATAGGTTGTCCTAGAATTAAACTTAATTTTTCATTGGTTGAAAACAGGCTTTAAGAGGAATTTTGATTCTGGATCTAGGCTAGGGCCTTTGTTTGGGGGATTTTTGTTAACCTGTTTACACCTGGAAGATTTGATTCATTGATTTCTCTGAAGAAAGATGAATGATGGTGCCCACATGGGGAGTCCAGTGTAGTGGTTCTGTTGGAGGGTTGCTGTCAGAAGACCATGATGCTGTCCCAAGGGTGGTGGTTGCTTGTGAATGGAAACCCACAAGGCCTCATTCCCTGTGGTGTCTTCTAAACACACCTCTGTAACAACCAGCCAAAGTTCCTGGCAGGGTGTGCCCTGAGGACAGGGCTTAAGTGAAAGGAAGCTGGACAGATGCAGAGAGAAAGGAGGGCTTTTTCCTGGGCTCAGCAATAGAATTGGCTCTGCTGAGGCTGGTGGCTGCGTTATGTCTCGGTTTTTCATTAGGCTTACGCCATCTCCGTGTTTATCTGCTTTAGACTGGAAGTCAAGGGGAGACATTATAGTTTATTCCATTGTTTGGGAAACCGGGTATCTTCTTGTATTGCTGTTAAACTGAGTATTAGGATTTTTTTTTTTAAGTTGCTTTAAGGAAAGGGTGAAATAAAATAATATACACAAGAGCTTGCTGTGAACCGTAAAGCACCAGAGAGATGGGGGTGTATATGACCAAGAGAACCACTGACCCTACAAGTCCCTTTAGCCAGTGGCCTACCTGGGAACATTCTGCTCAGCCAGCAGATCTGCGAATGCACCCGAGGAATGGTACAGAAAGGTGCATGGGACTAGCTGACCGGTTACCCCCCCCCCCCCACCCCGCAGCATCTCAGGTATCCAGTAAGACAGAGGGGTGGGGAGACTTTGGACCGAGGTTGGACCCTGTTTCTTATGAAAAACTCCTTTATTTATTACATATTCCAGCAAAGTTCTCAGCATCATCAGCTACTCATGGTGTCAGGATGCTTTGGCTTTCCTTGAGGAAAAAAGAGTACAAATCTGCAGGGAAGAAGGTTTGATTATGTGGTTGCTTCTATTGTAGAACTTGATTAATGAGCTGGTCTTGAGAGATCCTTCAAAACATATTTTTCTAGCGTTCTGGAAGAGAAGCTCTGTGAGGAGAGTGTATTCTGGGGAGACCAATATTAGCACCATTTTGCTTAAAAGCAAAATGCCATCATGAACCAAATCCCTAGGAATTTACCTATATTTCTGTACATATGCACACCTTGCTCTTTTTAAATTGTTAAAAAATATTTCACTTTTACTGAAAAGTTGCAAGAATAATCCAAAGAATTTCCGGCTATCCTTTACCCACATTCTCCAAATGTTGACCTTTGCTACATTTGCTTTATCCTTCTCTCGTATTTGTTCATGTGTCATTACTTTTTTCTGAACTGTTTAATGGTAATCTGCAGACATGAAGCCCTTTTACGACTACTTTATTGTGTATATCTTAAAAACAAGGACATTCTCTTATATAACAATATAGTTATTAAAAATCAGGAAATCAAATATTGATATAACACTATTATTTAATATCCAGGTCTTTTTCAGATTTTGCCAGGAGCTCCAATAATGTCCTTTGGAGCAAAAGAAAATCCAAGATTAGACATTATGTCAGATTGTCCTGTCTCTTTATTGTCCTTTCATCTGGACCAGTTACTGAGTCTTTCTTTGTATTTCATGACATTGACATTTTTGAAGACTGCCACTTGTTTTTTTTGGATAATGTCTCCCAATTCGGGTGTGCCTGCAGTTTCCTCATGATTAGATTAAGATTACGTGCTTTTGGCAAAGGTAGCCCAGGGGTGACCCTGCAACCATCTCAGCATGCCCCAGCAGAGGGAGGCATATGCTGTTGATTAGTCCCATTCACTGGTCGGGTTAACTTTGATCACTTGATTAAGGTGCTGTCTTCCAGGTTCCCTTAACAGAAAAGTTACCATTTTCCCTTTGTAACTAATATGTATCTCTTAGTAAGATTAACTCTGGACTCTATAAATATACTGTTACTCCCCATACTTTGACTCACTAGTTTTAGAATCCATTGATGATTCTTACCTGAACCAGTTATTACACTGGCTGACAGATGGTGATTTTCTAATTCCATATTTCTTTCTATACTTACCAGTTGGAATTGTACTGAAAGGAAGAACATTTCTTTCTCCCTTGTTTATTCTTTGATTTATACCTCTGCACTCAGGAATTCCTGTTTTATGCAATAGATTATAGTCTTTTACTCTTGTTATTCATTTTGTTGCTAAAATTGTCCCAGATTTGGCCTGCAGGAGCCCCTTATGTCCTTTTGACATGTCCTCATCATTCTTGGAGGACTTCTTTACTCCCTGGCACAAAACCTTCAACACTCAGCTTATAATTTCCAGGCCTGGAATTAGCCATGTCTCCAAAGAGTCTTTGTTCCTTGTAATGGAGAATGGTATTTAAAAACCGAGATCTGGATGCTAGGTGTGCTCATTGCTACTCAGGGGTTGTTGCCTCTAGGCCTTTTTAGTGGACATGTGCACTCATTCACACATTACACAAAATTTTCTCTGATTTGCATTTTAAATTTAGTGCTGTGTGCTGGAGATCTATATGTACTGACATGAAAATGTTTTTGTCTTTGTTTGTTTTGTTTTTGTTCTGTGTTCCAGAGTATGGGTTTATCATAATTTGACTGTCCTTTATCAATGGACATTTAGGTTATTTCCAATTTCCTACTCTAAAAATAGTGGAGAATCTGTGAATCAAATTACTGTTAATACTCACAAATATCTCAGTCTTCTAGATCCCTAGAAGTATAATATCTGGGTCAAAGAGTAATTTTAAATGGATAGCTCTGCCAAATTGCCCCCACTTCTAAGAGGCTTTCACTTTGTACTCCTTCCATTAGGATGTGAACTGCCTATTTCTTTTGAACTCTGCCAACACTGAGGAGTATAAATCTTGTCAATTTTTGCCAATCTAATGGATAAAGAAGGCATTATTATTTTAATTGCATTTCTCAGATTACCAAAAATATTGAAAACGTTTTTTGGGCTCACTTCTACTTTTGCTTGTGTGAATTACCTGTGCATATCCTTTGCCCATTTTTTCTCATTAGGTTATTCTTTATATTACTGCATTGTGGAAGTTACTGTAACTTTAAACTTTATTCTTGGCAGCCTTAGAAGTCTCCTTTAAGCCTGATGCATTTTTCATCCTAGAGGAGAAGGAAGCTACCATTTTCTGAGCACCCCCTACTACATCCCAGGCCCCGGGCCAAGTGTTTATATGCATCCCCTGCAAGGTCTTGTGAGAAGGTGAGCTGTGGTATTGAGGAGGAAGCTGGGTGAGGCGTGGGTAAGGTATCCACCTAAGAGTGGTTAGAAGAGCTTGAACTGGGATTCAAACCCAGGTCTGTCTGGATCTTGTACCATTTCCATTAAATCACATAGCTTCCTGCACAGGATTTAAAAATAAATATTTTATTGTATCAATGTAGGGATGGGAATTAATTACCTGGGGCCCCCAATATCAAATATTTCTATTGCTAGTATTTTGATCTGTACGTAAGGAACTTTGAGCATACACATCTTTCAAAACCATTTATTTTATTTCTCGAACTGTTGTGGACTCTGGAGCCAAAGTCCCTGTGAGCCTCCAGCAGCTATGTGACCTTGGGCAAGTAGCTTAATCTTTCTCTATCTTGGTTTGCTCATCTGCAACCCCAGAGTCTTGTTGGGGGGTTAAATGTGTTGATACACCAGGTGCTTGGTTGGCACCTGATTCCTGCTATCTCAGGGACATGAATCTTGATGATGAGTTCACGTGTGCAGCACGTGAGGGCAAGTGTGGAACTTGGAATGAGAGTAGCCTTTTCTCTTCAGGTTTCACCATCCCTTTCGTCATAAGCTGGCTGGGAAATGGGGAATCAGGGCCCCTGGGTGCTGTGTGCTTGTCTCCTCAATATGGTCTCTGCACGCACCTTCCTCATGCTCTATCACGTGCCTGCCAGCCAGCCCAGCCAGCCCCTAGTGTTGGCTCACAGTCCTTAACCTGGGGCAGGTGAGACACTGCAGCCCTTTCAAGGTGGAATCTGAAAGTTCACCTGCTGAAGGCCTCCGAAGCAGGAAGGCTTCAGTTGGGGAGGGTCTATGGTGATGAAGTCATGTCCATTTTCTGGTATGGGGTCAGGAAGACAGAGGGGTGTCGTGTGGGAGGGGATCTCTGGAGGAGGAAAGCATTCAGCTCCTTGCAGCTCCCTTCCTGGGACGCTGTCAGAGCCTTTCCCTCCGACATCTGGTATACCTCCTGGCCTGGAGTTTATGCAGTGCCCTTCCTGTTGCACTTACTAGGTAGGATTCTGAGGTCTCCTGAATCCTCCGCCTCTCTTCCTGTTCCCCACGCCCCTACCGTAGCTCTTGTACAGCTGGTGTCAGCGGCTGTCCGATAAAATTCGTTCATTCCAGGATGTAGATCTCCTCCCCTTGCCCTGTGTTGCTTGCATTTCAAATGGTTCATCCTCTAACCCACTACTTAGAATTTTCAAGAAGGATGACCTAGGTGTACAAATTCTGTAGGTGTGAAGGAAGTACATTTAGGCAAGTATATGTTTCTGGAGAACAGGGTCCTTTTAGGTAATAGGGATGCCTGGTTCAAGAGTCTCCCTGGATTGTGGGGTGTGTCCGTTGGGGTGCTTTTGGCTGCCAAGTAAACAATAAGGTCATTTACTATCTCAGAACTGGAATTCTACTCTATCAGTAGTTTTGCAGTTTCATCAAGGACCTAGACTCTTCTCCTCTCTCCAACCATCACTGCTAGTATCATCCCAGAGTCAGCCTCCTCATGAGGACGAGATGGTCCTTATGGTCAGCGGGACTGCGTGTTTCCCCGCCCCTGACACCAGCCAGTTCCTAGCCACAGCCTCTACCAGCCCTCCCTCTGGTCTGTGGGAGCAGTGAGGACCACGTGGCCTCCCTGGGACCCAGGTCAGTAGGCCATGAGAATGCTGGGTGCTGATTGGCTTAGGCGTGTTCCTCCATGTCTGGGCCCCAGACCAGCGGCATCAGCATCCCCTGAGACTTATTAGACGTGCAGGCTCAGGCCCCACCCCAACCTACTGAATTAGAAACTCTGGGATGGGGCCTAGCACTCTGTTTTAACAAGCCGTCCAGGTGATCCTGATGCAAGCTCAAGTTTGAGACTTGCTCGTAGTCTAATCAAGACCACCCCCATTCCTCAGCTGGAGATGGGGCTGGCTTTTCCTGAATCCAGAGAGGACTGTTCCCAGAGTAGGAAGAAGGGAGAGTGCGTGTTGGGTGGTCAGCCCATAGTGTAAACGGAGGAGCCTGTGGGTGTCTTTGCTCTCTGTGGCCCCCTCTGTTTACTGGCCCAGCTGTTTCCCAGCCCCTATGCCTGCAGCCTCTCCAGCTCCTCTGAGAGTGGCCCACATCCTCCCTGTAGGACTAAAGGAAGCAATATGGTAACCTCCCAGCCCCAGGTTCTGTCTCTGGCCCAGCAGGGATGGGAGTCCACTGGGCCAGCTACCAAGGATCTAGACTGGCCCTTAAGACTCACTTTCCAGAGCCATTCTGGAAGTAAGTTCTGATGCGTAGGGTTTGCTTACTCTGCCACTCCTTGCTCAGTTAGAAAAAAATAGAAAGCAGTACAGCTTATAGGGACTTGGGGATGCTTAAGGAATTGGCCTGCAGACAGCCTAAGGGACCACTTTCAATGGCAGTTTATAGCTCTCCCTGGCTCTGCCCAGGGTGACCTGCTCCGTTGTTCCCTTTTGCAAGTACAGCTCCAACTTTATGTTTAGGTAAAGTGAAATAGCCACCTTCATGGTGTAATTTGTGAGCTCAAAATAGCCCACTGTTCCAGATTTTTCCAGAAACTAGTGAGTTGAGATATTTCTAGATTTTCTCTACTTTCCAAGGCTTTCCAAGGTGTTTCTAGATTTTCTTGACTTTTCAAGGTTCGTCTTAATCCAGGAAGTCTCATACCCTGCTGTACCACATCAGTACTAATTGCTGAGGAAGGAAGAGCACCTGAGGAGGAGACAGGGTGGGAAGGATCCAGAATGGTGTTTTTCGAACAGCAGTGGTTCACAAAATCAATTTGAGATTGTAACCAGCATTTAAACATTTTTTTGAAATAAAACAGAAAATATGCAAATACATGTCTTATAGGAAGCATAGACATCTTTTGGTAAAAACATGTAGTTATCTGCATGTGGTGTGTGTTTGGGTATTGTTACAATGTCAGTGTTTTCTACTGTCAGTTTTGGCTAAAATGTGTCAAATCTGAAGGTTGAGCACAGAGAGGAGGGGGCTGCCCTGGCCATGTGTACACACACACACACACACACAGACACACTCACACACACGTTGGGTCTTTTCCCGGGGAGAGGGCCTCTGGCCTTCAACCGAACCTTAGGGATCTGTGACTCACCATAGGTGGAGAATGCTGATCTAAAATGCAAGGGGACTTTCAGCAGTGTGGGCCCGTGGGAATGGAGCTGGAGCCCAGGGAGACAGCAGCACAAAAGATGTAGATGTTGTGGTCTTGCTCTGGTTTATCGTCTGTGGTGTTTGACCGCCTGGGCCAGAGCCTCCTGATGGTGTTGAGGATCCTTAGCAGGGCTACTCTGAGCGATTGGGAGGCAGTGGCAGGGAGTGTATGGATTTGTCAGAGGTTTAAAAGTTAACTCTGGTTGCCTGACCCATCCTTCTCCTAACAGGGTGGGTCAGCATGTCTACCTACAGAGAGCGAGCGAGCAAATGAGATAAATAGGTTGGTATCTAGATCCACCTTGTTTTGAGGCTGGCCTCATTGGAGCCATCGCTACCTGTGATTCCCTCTGCAGTCCTTTGTGACTTAGCAGTAACAGGACAACTTCCAAGTTCCCTCGGTTGCCTTTGGCATGCATGTGTTATGCATTAATGCAGGTGTTAGTCCGGTTTGTGTCACAAAGCACATGCAGTAATCTCTTTGGGGTGTCTGTGTCTGGTTTTGAGGGGGACAAGTTGGATTATGGGAGGAAAAAGTGCTGGACATGAACCTAAATCAACTTTCTCATCTGGGAAATGGGGAAAGTACCTGGTGCACAGGGGGCTGTGTGAATTAAATAATGTAAGCAGATTTGTGCCCTGCAGTGCTCTGGACCCCTGTAGTTGGGAAGTTACTATCTTGCAGGAGACTCAGTATCCTTCCTCTCAATTTTATGGTCTTGATAACTCTGTTTTTTCCCATTTTTTTGCCCCTATTTTAAAAAATGTATTGTTTTCTTGGTGTCCTTCAAGTCATGTCCGTGCTTTAGAAAGTTTCTCTGTGGAGGAAAAATGGGATTTATAATGTTTGAAAATTCTCTCTAGGAGATATCTTAGCTGCTTTCCAGGCTTGCAAACTGTTAAGCCACTGAGCTTGCCTATATGTTATTGGAAATACTTTTTAAAGATTTAAGAATTTTTAAATTGAAGTATAATTAACATAAGTGTTATATTAGTTTCAGGTGTCCAACATAATGATTCAGCAATCCTGTGCATTATTCATTGCTCACCATGATAAGTGCCATCACCATCTGTTACCAAGCAACGTTATTACAGTACTTTTAAAGTTTGTGATATAGTCATCTAGAACTTCCTTTTGGGGAAAGTTCACTGCCCTACAGTCATTGCCATATGACTTTATTAGAATTCTTGTTGAACTACAGCAGAAAAGAGCCTCTTATTATTTTTTAGTGCCCCCCCTGACCCCAAATACCATTTAGAACTTTATTAATAAAGGTGGCAGGTAAAAACATAAGGAGCCTTTTCCATTATCTTTGTAGTTTTTGAAGTTTAACACACTGTGTATTCCTAAATTTACATTAATCACTATGCTAATGAGTATGCAAAACATTCTTTTGCACTGGTGCATTTTCTATCTCCCTCCATTAAAAGCATAACAGCCATTTAAAAAAATGTATTCAAAAGGCTAGAGTACATCCATCTCTGACTCCTGCCCAGGGTATCTCTGAGGGGAAATGTTACAGAAGAAGAAGGTTCTGCGAGGGAACTGCCAGCAAAGGTCAGAGAAGGATGTGGGCAGAGGGGGAACAGGGAAGTGGGAGGGGCTCGGGCTCATAAAGTTTTGTGAGGTGGTCACTGACCCAGCTAAGCCTTCTACTGACACTTTTTTTTTTTTGTAAAGCACATAAAAACTTGTGATTGTGTGAAATGGACGTTGAGTATTTTCACATTTCTTGTTGCTTTGGCTGTGTTCTGCATATACAAATGTTAAACAGAGTGATCACATTACATAATTGGGTGATAATCTAATGGCTGATTAAATGCAATAATAGAGCCCAATTAAGATGGGGCTGTGTGCCAAGAAATGTCAGGATACCCCAGAATCTTCCAAACATTGTTACTGTTCTGGTTCTGAAGAGGAGAGAGTGATGGGTGAATGGACTGGCTTTAGGGAAACAGCCTGCTGGTAGACAGTGCCCACCCGAGGCAGAAAAGAAGCATGCATTTGGATTTTGCCCCTAACCTGCCAGTGACTTGGTAAAAATCATGCTGAATCTGACCTCTTCCTTCCTCGTTCATCTGGTGAAGGTGAGTCCCTCATTTCTTTCTCCCTTGGCCCCCAATCCAACAATGAACCGGAGTTGTGATGGTGCCTGAGGGCTGCATGGGGAAAGTTGGCATTGGGTGACACCCACATACATACACAGTATTTAGGGAAGTGGCCTTGGAAATCAGGCTCCTGCCTCTCCTCTTTCACTTTCAGGCTCCCTTCTGCAGTGATTCAGCAGCAGCTTCCTAGAGTACACACACTTAGTGTCAGAGACCCTGCAGTACCCTGGATATGTCCGTGGAGGTTGAAGCTGTCTGTGTATCATACAGACCAAACTCCTCCTGGTCCACATAGAGTACCCGGTGCCTCTGGCTCTTCCACCCTGCACCCCTCCCTACACCCCCCCTTCTGAGGCCCTTTGTGGATAGTCCCCCAGTACAGCTATGGGTTGTATGTTGATGCCCAAATCCTTGCCATTTTCCATTGATTGATGGAGGCCACTTTGCTTCATGATATTTTCCCCTGATAATTTATACACAGCTGTTCAGATCTGGATTGTCTCTTTCTGGCAGTTCGATATCCTTCCCTGACTTTTCCACCTACCTCCCTCTGGCCTCCTTTTACTCTATTTGACCTATTTTATTTCCTATTACCCATTCCTGACCTTTTACATAAAGAGTGCGTGGATTTAAAGTTATTAGTTAAAGCATAAAGTGATGAAAAAGAATTGAAGACAGAGCTTCAGATGGATAAGACTGTAGGAATGCTGTCCCTCCAAGAAGAGCCTGGAACACATTTCAGGGATGCTTCCATTGCTAAAAGCTGTCACAGTCTTCATTTGTGCATCTTTCCCCTTGAAACACTGCAGAGCCCATGAGAACGGGAACCTATCTTACTGGATAATGCAAATAGTCTTGCACAGAGTTGGCAACGTACCAGTGATTGCCTAAGATACATGTTTGGTGATGATCATTGTAGGCGCCTTTGAACAGTATGGTATTTTGAATAACTTTATGGGGGGGGTGGCAGAAAGATGTTTTCATTTTGAGTCAACCCGATTATTTAATCATCCTTAATTAGTCAAATATCTCTACCAAGCTAGGAGTTAACCTTGTTGGTCAAAGAGAGGAGAAAAGCCAGCAGACGGTTTGTGAAGCAGTGAGAAGCCTTTTGCAGGTTGGTGGACTGCCCAGAGAGAAAGGGTGCTTCCAAGATGGCGGCACCACTGTTAGACCAAGTTGGTTGTTAAGAAGCATCAGGCCACTCTGGCTGCTGTTCAGGTCTTTCCTCGTTACAGCAGCAGGTGCAGCCTCAGCCGCTTCCATAGCAGAGAGGATTCCAAACCGTCCTGGAACAGACTCATTCCCAACAGAATGAGATGAGATACTAGATCCCAGGGCAGTGATCGCCGTGTCATTCCTTGGAACTGGGAATCACAGGGTGTGACCAGCATTATAGACCCACAGGTTGGCTGCTTTGTTAACTGTGAAGGATTGTACCCATCTTTATCACGGCTCCCAGCAGCCCGTGGCTTAGACTGTAAACCGCATTTAATGGACTAACTGTAATGAATGCCTCATAACCTAGACTTGTCTGCACTAAATATGCAAGCCGAGCCAGGAAATGGTTGGGGCGGTAAACAGGAATTCGGTATATTAAAGCTTTTTGAGCTTGCTACTCAGACAGGCCTAGAAATAGGATTGGTTGCCTTTTTTTTTTTAGGATTATAAATGTTGATTATATGGGGGAGAAACTGTTTTATAAAATAACCCTACAACAAAATGAATCTTATTATGATTATAAGGTCTAGTGAGAATGTACTCACTCTAGCCTGGAGCCCAGGGTAAATTTGAGAATGCTTTGTTTAAAGCATTCCTGACTCTTTCTGGAAAAAGGGGATTGTTGATTAACTTAAATCTAAAATAGTATCCTCCTTTATCCTCAGCTCTCAGCATTCCATATATCCTGTATATATATATATATATATATAGGATATAAGTGGGGAGTGGTAAAATTGTTAGGATTAACATTTGGCTGCATAGAATGGGAAACAGTCTGAAGGAAGAGAGGCTTAGTAAGGATAGGCATGGCTTTCTCGAAGTCAGAGCTCATGTTCTGCCTTCCCTGCAATGAGGCCCCGTGCCTCCTGTCTAGAGTGGTGGCTAGAGGTGCAGCCAGCCCATGGGCCTTCCAGACATCAGGCTGGAGGAAGGCACACTTCCCGAGAACTCCTCATCAAATTTGTCTGTACATCTTGTTGGCAAGCACCGAGCCCCTGGCCACAGCTAGCCGCAAGGGAGGTGGACAGCCCTGTGCCAACTAAACGTCAGGGTCCCGGGCCCTTAGTGAAGGAGGAAGCGAAGAGTACACGTTGGAGGCAACTAGCTGTGTCTTTTCCTGCAACTTGCCTTTTTTGGAAGGTGAGTTTTTATGCTTGTTGGGAGAATGTTGGCAGGATTTTGGGGAACCTCTGGGGAGGCTATAGGCATGGCAGCTGACTAAAAAGTTGAGAGCTCGAGACCTTTCTCACTTCCACATTGCTTTCATACGAGAGCCTGAAAGAGGTCACTTGATCCCTTTGTTCCGTCATTTCCTCATTTAAAACACAAAAATGGCAGACAGAGTTCTGAACTAAATTCTCAGGGCCAGGGCAGAGACTTAGGTCCCAGAGCTGCTTCCCACCAGTAGTCCCTCTGGTGCCTCTAGGTGTGTCCAGAGGGAAGGGCTGCCTGGGTGGGAGATTTCAGGCAGCATGTGGGATCCAGGCGAGGGCCTCTGGACAAGATGCCCTGAGTGGGAAGGGGGCCTAGAGTAGGGGGGCCAGGAAGAGGCAGACAAGCTTCTCCTCGCCATAGTCTCCAGGGCTGGCTCATCCTTCCCCACCCTGAATCTGCCATAGACAAGTCCCCTTCCCAAGTGTGGGGAGGGCCAGCCTCACTAGCTGCATGGGGGGTGGCACCTGGGTCTGTGTTTCTATCCTGCCTCTTTCCTTCCTTGTCCTGCTTTTCCTTTCAGAAAGGTGATCCCAAGTGTCCGCTCTCTGTTGGATGAAAGGGATCTAATAACCAACTTATTCTAGGTGTTAGCAAAATTGAATGTGTTCTTCTTTTTGAGGCATTTGGATTTTAAGAAGGATATATGTGCTGGCAGTTCCTAAACTCAATAGAGGGCCTCTTCAATGGTCAGATGTCAGACCAAGGAATAGGCATGGTAGGAGAAGTTTGGGCTCTCCTCGGCCTCCCGGCCTCTGGGTAAAAGCATTTGTCTGCTGCACACCTGGGTAAAGCTGGCTAGCTATTCTTGTCCTCTTCCTTCCACCCCAGTCCAGTGCATGTGCTCGACACATACACCTGTCATGAGTGCTCACACACCACTCATGTGCTTGCACACACTGTTCATGCATCTACTTACACATCTTCTGTGTGTACACACACACACACACACACACGCACGCACGCGCGCACCTAGCAAGGCAGTAGCTACAGGAAGTTGAGCTCCCCTGAGGAGCCATGCTTTGCTTTCTGTCTGACTAAAATCCCTGGGACTTAGGGGTGTAGACGAGCATGTATTCAAGAATTTTTACCCTCTTGAAACACTCTTTGAATTCATGCCTCTGAAATAAGGAAATTTTTTTGTGTGTTAACAAAACTACTGATGAAAATTTGCTAATCTGTAGTAATTTTTCTAAGCCTTTAAAAAAATTTAACTTCACATTTTAAAAAGGCAAGGATTATCAGATGGCCCTTTCTCATCTTCTCTACCCCAGGAGTGGCTCCTGTAGTCAAGGCTTGAGCATAGCATCTCACCTCAGATCCCACCAGGAATCATGACTGCCTGAGCTGGTGCCTCTCTTCCAGATTGTTGATTGTTTTGCTATCCAGTTCTTTCTCAGTATGAACATAGGTTTTTTTGTTGTTGTTTTTTTATCTTTGAGAGTGAAATATTTTACTTAAGGGAGGTGTCCATCAAACTTCATAGAACTCTTCTTCCCCCTCCCTGGGTGTGCTGGTCTATGTGTTATGTGGAATTTGTCTTCCTATTCCACAGGTGCCGACGGTGGGTGTCTGGCCCTAATGAATTAGATGCTGTGCTTTTTCAGGGGAAACAAAGACCGTTGGGACACCCTCAGTCTGCAGTATAAATGCAGAAAGTGAGGCCCCGGGCCAGGGGGAAGTGGTTCTGATTTCCATGTTTCATCTCCCACTCTTAAAGGGGAAAGCACCTTCAAGGGAGTATGGTGGGGGAGAAAAGTACAGACAAGGCAGAAGTTCTCGAAAGCATTGCGGACTGTAGAAGGTGGCTGTCAGCACACTTCACGTGGCCACTGGCCCAGGAACCCTTGCCAGGGACAGGGCATTCGGGCAGCATCTGAGTTCAAGATGGCGACCACCACAGGCCTGGAGACACCCGATGTGGAGCATCCGTGGAGCACAGAATAAAGCCCTAGGTCAGGATTGTGTAGCGCTCAAGCGGTGCTTTGTCCAGTGGGAGTGACGTTCACTCTGAGACAAGATGGATGGTGCAGGTCTGGACTGTCCCAGGGGAAGGAGTGATGCTGAGTGGACCTGGGTCAGGTGATCGCCCCTAATGCTGGGGAACTCAGTACTCCAGTTGCCTGGCCTGGGTCTTTTGACCACATGCGCCCCCAAGTTGAGTGGTCTGAGAGAGAGTGAGTGCACAATTCCACTAATGGAGTGTAATTAGGGGGTGAGTGCCAGGTCGCCAAAAGGAAAACGGCACCAAAGTAAACTAACCTAGTCCGGGCACCCCGAAGGGCTGGCATGTGCAGGGCTGAGTGCCTGGCTCACCTGCACCCCCCCGTTTGGGAGCCCCCTTACCCGCTCCTTCATGGTATGTAGCTCCTTGACAGTAAATCCTTAGGGATCCAGAGGAATCATTTAAAATGTTAAATTCTGCTTTACTGTGTTTTATTGGGGGGGACATTGTGTCCCTCACTGGCATTTGCGTTTGTGAAGATTTTTCTCTGGGGACATGCCCAGTGAACATAACAGATCTGGGGTGTCATAGGACATAAATGTCCTTCAGGGCAGGAAAAGTAGCTCAGTTTTCTTGGTATCTCCAGAGTATCCCACAGTGCCTGGTACAAAATAGGTGTATAGTCAATGTTTTTCGAGTGAATGAATGGACAAAGCTACCATTTCATTGTTGAAAGTGCAGGAAAAGCCTCAGCCTGTCCTAGGAGCACAGCCCATTTCCCAGAGGTCAAGTTGGGGTTCAGTCTCACTTAGGAGAGGGAAGTGAGACTGGAGCTCATGGTACAGCTCCAGCTCCAGCCGGTTCTCAGGGTGAAAGCCAACCTGACATCTCGTGCCCCTGCTAAGTCCTCCCTGTGCCCTGACATTCGTGTCCTCGGCACCCAGGCCCTGTCAGCCAGCTGGCTGGAACCTAGCCACCATTGCTGCTGCTCTGGGAGGAGCATGCCACGCCGCCTTCAGGCTTGGTCATCTTGGATTTTTTTCTCTCTCAATGTCATCAACCTTTTCCCATATGCCCGGGGTTGTAAGTGAGGTATCATAGGAGCGAAAAGAGAAGCCCAGTAGGATGGGGTACACAGGAAGGGTGGCTTCCTCCTCTCATGGGTTTTGGGGACATCACAGGACTTCATGGGGAGTTATGTGTCAAGGGTGGGGGTGATAGCTTGAGCTGAGGGTTCCAAAAGAAAAGTGTGGGGAGCACTGGGGGTAACGCATCAGGAAGGAGGCTCAGGAGAGGCAGGGGCAGCTCACTGAGGGGCCCTTTTCAAGTTTGGGACTTCATCCCACACAGGAGCCTTTTCAAACTTTTTAAAAGCTTTTTAGTCTGTTTTGCTTATATCATTATTTTAAGTGACAAAAGCGATTCCAGAGTCTCTTTAGGGGTTCGAGGAGACCCTTTCTTAAATGGTAATCATTTTTATGACCATACCTGTGCTCTAACTAGGTTTGTGGGCCAAGGTGGGCTCCCTCATTCCCGTTCAGTGGCTTGGGCATCGCAGCTCACTGAACCCGGAGGCAAGGCCCCCAGAGCCCACCGTGCTGGTTGGGAAGGCATGTCTCTGAAATGATGGAAATGAAACAGGACCAGGGAAGGATATTCTAGACTACCTGTGAAAACTGGGCTGGCTGTGAGGAAAAGAAAGTGTTGGAGTGTGAAGAACCCCAGAAATACGGGCTTCTGGAAACAGATATGAATTGTCTCAGGGTCCTCTCCCTGCAATGAAACTGCTTCAGTTGGCCCTGCCTCCTCCACAGACACATGCTCTTCCTATGACCTTGTGGGGTCTCCACACATGGGGTGCAGTGTAGACAGAAAACATAGTCAAGCCTGTTGGCCAGTGGCTGGGGGAGGGCGGTTGGTAATGAGAGATGATGGGGACAGGGCTTGGCTTGTGGTTGTGCTAAAACATGCTCCTCCTTTAAGAGTTTGTGACTGGGGGACTGTAAGTATAAATGTCACTACGCCATGTGATGTGGTGATGTAGCCAGGGAGAAAAACATGGCGGAAGAGCAAGGCTGGAGAAGAGGGAAATGGAGGGCAGAGTGCGAGGGACGCTGGCAGGGGCGAGGGGATGGATACTGTTGCCAGCAGCAGGTACAGCCTTACCGATTTCTCACCTGCCGGGGTGACACTGACCCACAGAAGCACCCCTTTGAATCCTCTACCTTCTTATTAGTGGCTAAACACTAATGTTACTTGGTGGGAGTCCTCAAAACCTGCTTGTACTTAGCTTGATTAGACATATTTGATAACATTTTATGTTTTTCAATAGGCATACCTGTTCATGGTTCAAAAATTATAAGCTGTAGCAGGGTATATGGTAAAGTCTGCCTCCTACCCCAGCCACCCAGATTCCCTCCCTAGAGACACCAATGCCATGTGCTTTTGGTGTGTTCTTCCCAAGATATTGTGTGTATGCCAGCAGATGTTATGTATGTACACATTAAAATTTTTTTTCATGCCCACAGTATCACATTCCCCGTCCGCTGTTCCCCTCGCCCTCTCCCCTTACTATATCTTGGTACTCGTTGCAAAGAGTTTCTCTTTGCTTTGCCCGGCTTTACAGCATCCCCCTGCCGGGCTGTGCAGTAGCGCTCTCTTGAACATGGTAGTCTCTTCCCAGTCTGTGCTGGGCACTAACATGTTAGTTCTTTGAAAGAAGGCCCCCCCCCCCCCCCCAGCCCGGCCCTTGCTCTAAGGTATGGATTGAGTATTGTCCTGGCTGGAAGGAGAGTGTGGGGTTAGGTGACATTTAGAAATTCCTCCCCATTGACTGCAATTCTCATCTGGACTGTAACTTTTTCTTCGGGGAGTGGACGGCAGCTAATGGTTAGTTGTTATTATTTGTAAGATACGCTTCTTTAAAATATTACCTTCAGTTACACACAGACCTTTTAAACCAACCCATAGCACCCCGAATGAGGTTTGTCAGGGCCACCTTTGACGCCAGCTTTAAGAACAGTGGCTCCGAGGGACTTTGCAGGGCCCACCGCAGGTCCGAGCTACTGCAGGTGCTGCGGATGGTTCTGGAGGGACGTCTCCGACAGCAGGACCAGGGATGCACAGTGCTTACGGAGCAGAGCCGACTTGTAGGTGTGACGAGGTCTGGCTGAGGCTGGTTCCGGCTGCTCCCACCCAGTATATAGGCTGCAGTGCGTGTGAGAGGGAAGGGAACAGCCTGGACACAGGCCTTGTAAGTGCGTCTCGGAGTCAGGTTGGATGGGCCTTGTCAGCTTCTAAGTCTGGAGGCGGCTGGTAGTTTACCACGGTGGAGCAGGCATGCAGTTACGACACATGGCCACATTGTACAGGCGGAGGAGGCCCTGTCTTCGGGCCTGGGAGGGGGAGTGGGGAGCTCCTCCAGCAAGCCTGCCTGTTAGCGTTCGCTTCTGTAGGAGGTTTCAGGCATAAACCGAGTGACTGTTGCCACACTGGCCCCGGGGATGCTCCGGAGAGCAGGACTTGATGGTAGCCCACCCCAGAGGGTTCAGAGGTATGTGTCTGTGAGGCTGCTTACCAGCCCCTGTGCGGGATTCAGCAGGACACACCCAAGGCCTGGCAGACGTTAGACCTTCGCCGCCGGGGTCTGCCGCATGCAGTGCCGGTGGCCGAGGAGCGCTGAGGAGGCTCTTCCTTCTGGCCGTGGCTCAATCCGTACACAGCTCTGCCTTCCTTCTGCCCCGTTCGTGGCTGTCAGCTCGCTCAGGGCACCAGTGTCTGCTGGGTAAGCCCAGCTATTGCAGAAGGTCAGAGACTGGGAGCCATGAAGGCAGCTCCGGGACCAGCAGATGACTTTCGGGAAGTGAACAGGCTTCTTCTTTTTGTTCATATTTTCTCTAAAATACTCTTGAGGTTTCGAAGCTCCGCCCTGAGCCCTCTGTGGCTGAGGGCTGCTTAGCCTGGTGGAAGGGATGGTCTTCAAATCTCCTGCAGGCCCTGGTCAGGGTGGCAGGGTCCTGGGGCCACCTGGTCCTGACTCCAAAACTGAAGGGGGGCCGAAGGGAGGCAGAAGAGCCGTCAGGGTCGTGGGGCCGCCTCCACACAGAGCCCAGGAGGAGGCCGCTGAGAGCGGAGGAAGTGGGCTTATTGCACACTGTGCATTTCGACATTGGGACTCAACCCTCAAGAAGGAAAACCAAGTGTGGGTGTGCATGGTACCAGGGCTGAAGAGGTGAAAAGAGGGGGTCGGAGGGCCAAACGGCAGCCACCCTGTCTTTTGCTTGCCCGGCTGGCCCTTCTCCTGGGCCGGCCCCCCACCAACTTCAGGGCCTGTGGCCGGGACAGGTTCTCTTGCTGTGTTTATTCAAGGTAAGGGGGCCCTGATGGCAGCTCCTGACACCAAAAGCCAGGAGGGTCTAGTCCGTGCAACATCAGCAAAGCTTGCCCTGTGAACATCTGAGTTAATTATACTGGGTGTTTAAGACAAATGCTTGTGGCAATACTGTATTTATATGGGAGGAGCTAAGAGTCCTTGCATAGCCTGGGAAACTCCCTTTGGGGATGCAATCGAGAGAAGCACTAGATATGAAGGAATTCTTTAAAATGTAAGCAGGATCATTACAGCATAAGGCTGTAGCTCTTCCCACCACTTGTGAAGACCGGCTGGTGGTCCAGGGAGGGTGGCGGGGACTGTCCTTCGCTGTTTGAGATTGCTTCAGTTCCCACTGTGCCGGGCACCTGGCTGATGCTTCTCATTTAATCCCCTGTATTAGTTTCCTAGGGCTGCTCTAGCAAATTCTTACAGACTCGGTGGCTAAACCAACAGAAATGTATGCGCTCACAGTTCTGGAGTTCTGGAGGCTAGCAGTCTAAAATCAGTGTCCCGGGGCACAAATCCAGGGTTCAGCAGTGCTGTGCTCCCCCCAGTAGTGTTAGGGGAGAGTCCAGTCCTTGCCTTGTCCAGCTTCCGGTGGCCGCTGGCATTCCTTGGCTCGTGTCCCTCTACCCCCCATCTTCAGTGCCAGCTAGGTAGTATCTTCTCTGTGACTTCTTCTTTCTGCTTCTGTCACATGGCCTTCTGTCTGAAATCTCCCTTAGCCTCCTCCTTGTAAGGGCATTTAGGATTGAATTAGGGCCCACCCATGTAATTCAGGATAATCTCCCTTCCTCAGGATGTTCAGTTAATCACATCTGCAAAGTCTGTGCCATATAAATAACATTTGCAGGCTCCAGGGATTAGAATGTGGACATCCCCACTGCTTGCCCCACTATGGGCTCTGGTGTGGTATCCCACAGCAGCCTTCAGAGGACATTCAGGGGACGTAGGAGGAAGCCAAGGCTTGGAGAGGCTGAGCAGCTCTTGGGTGGCCATGGTTCTTTCTTCTCTCTGACTTTGCAGTAGGGCCCGTTTTGTGATGTTGCTGGAGATGCACTCTATGAACAGATAAGCGCCTGTCATTTTCCTGTGTTGTTACGTTGGTTGTTTGAAAAATATAAGAGCTTCGGGGTCAGGTGCCACGGCTGTAACTTGTTCGGGACATGTTTGTTGAATGAATGACTTTATTTCACTGTGGCTGGATGGCTTTGGGCAGCTCGTTCTCCTCATCTGTATGATGATGGTAGAACAACCTGGTGAAAATTAGGTGGTATCACATGGGTGAAATGGCCCAGCATGGATGGCCCAGCAGGGGCTCTTATTCACTGCGAGTTGCCAGTCCCAGCCAGGGAGAAGTGACATGAAGAAGGCCAGGTGACATCTGGGATGGACTGTGTTAATCCCTGAGAGATATAGTGCATCGGGAGATGTGCAAACAGTTGGGCTCACTGACAGGACAAACATCAGTCAAATAGCTACTTGTGCTGGGCAGTCTGGAAGGCAGAAGGAAAAGAACAGCAAACAGAACATACCATTCCTGCCCTGGGGTCGGGGGCTGGGAAGCCGGAGGACAGACATTTGAAAAGTCGTTCCACTGTTGTGGAATGAGGAAAGTTGTCTTTGATGTGAATGTGAACAGATATGTGTATTACATGTTTGTCTATTTATATTTATGTATTATAAATACCATGTTCCTGAGTCTGTTCCATATCTTCAGCTCATTCTTCTTCTTGCACCCACCTCAGTGGCTGTTCAGAGTCCCCGATAACTGGCTGGGCCCAGTTATCTCCTTCCCCAGGGAGTGGAGCCTGCTCCTACCTCCTCTCCACGGTGAGCCCCCTGCTCAGGTGGGTAGGGCCTGTGGTTTCTCCTGGGGTAGCCCTGGCTTCTGCCCAGCAGCATGGCCTCTGGGGATCACCTGGCCCCATTGTCCAGGCCAGCCCTGCCCACCTTGCTCAGTCTGTACCCTGCCCCCCACAAGACTTGCTCCTGCCTCTCCCCAGACGTTCAGGAAGGCACCTCTCTTGTTGTGTTTCTTAAGCTAACCTGTTGGGCACTCATGGTGCCCTGGGGCCCGATGACTCAAGTCGGCTGACACACATTCCCTGTCACGAACTAGAAGCCACGAGCATTAGTGGAGCCTTGCCGAGTGCTCGTTGCTGTGCTCCGTCTCCACGCACACCATTTTGTTTAATCCTCGTAACACCCTCAGGGATGCGTGTCCATCCTCCCATCTGACAGATGAGAGAATCGGGGTGCGGAGGAGTTCAGTTACCCAGCTGGTCAGTGGCAGAGCGGATGTCACAGGTCTTCCTGTCCACAGAGCGCCTTGCTTACGTGCATCAGGTAGGCCTTGCCCAGTGATCGACCAGACACCACACGCACAAGCAGTGACGGTACTCCAACAGGGGACAGTGTCTGCATGCTTTTTGATGGGGACCCACAGTTTTATTTCCACCTCTCTTTTAAGTGCTTGTCTCACACTTGCATATGTTGTGGTGGTCACTGAGTGAGCGTGCCAGACTTGTGCACTCTGAGCCTCTTTGAGTAGAGCAGGGGAGACAGTTGCTTCGCTTTGCCCTTGGATGCCTGGAGCCCATGCTGCACGTTCCCCACCTTCCCCTTCGTCTGTTTATCGGTCACCACTCTGTTACCTCGATCTCTCCATCTGCACCTGTCTGTGTTGCCAGCTAAGACCGAGAAGCCGTCAGCAGTGTTAGTGACCAGCCCGCACCATGTGCTGGTGTCACGCACAGCGGAGACACAGTGTCATCGGTGTCCTCCATCCTGGACGTGAGCAAAGGTCTCTCCCAGCCTCTGTGGGTTAGCACCTGAGCGTTTGATGTAGAGCTGCTTTTCCTTGGGTCACAGAAGATGTTTTTGCATATACGCAGCACACATCCACTCACATTTGATTTTCTTGTATATAGGCACATGGAAACACACACTTGATTTTCTTATATTATAATAGCATTTTCCTTATTTTAAAGTAGCAAAAGAACAAATGAGTTAAACAGGCATTTGCCAGGGCGCCTGGTTAAGCATCTGCCTTCGGCTCAGGTCATGATCCCAGGGTCCTGGGATTGAGTCCTGCCTTGGGGGGGGGGGGTCCCTGCTCAGCGGGGAGTCTGCTTCTCCCTCTGCCCTTCCCCCCCTTCATGCTCTCTCTCTCTCTCTCTCTCTCAAATAAATAAATATATAATCTTTAAAAACAAACAAAAAAACAGGCATTTGCTTGTTAGCTTAGAAACTTAAATACCATCTTAAAGGTAATTTTATATGAAAAGAAATACTTTCTAGGTTCCAAATAACTTATAAATGGACTTTTGGAATGCAGCCTATTGATTAAACTGCCCAGAGGTTCAACGTCACCTTTGTGGAATTCCAGAACTGAGCTTTAAAATATTTATCAATAGTAGTGCTTTGTTTGCTTTCCAATGCAATGAGACCATGAATTAATGTAACATGTGATTGTCCTAAATAAGTGGAATAATAGTAAAATATTGAGGTCTTATAGTAAGGAGGCGAGACACTCCAAATTTGACCTCTCAGTAAAGAGAACAGAAAAGCTGCAGGTGCTATCAGGGAAATATGATAAAGGAAGGGAGGGGAATGAAACCCAAACCAGAGTAGTTCCATGTGGGGTAAGGCTGGTGGGTCACATTTTTGGGCATGAGACCCGTGGCATTTCTTTTTTGATGGTCTTGATCCTGAGCCCAGTGAGGCTTCAGTTCGTGAAGGAGAAATACCACAATTTTTTTTTTTAAGATTTATTTATTTTTATTTGAGAGAGAGGCAGAGGGAGAGAGAAGGAAGAGAATCCCAAGGAGAGTCCCCACTGAGCATGGAGCCTGACACAGGGCTCGATCTCATGACCCTGGGATCCCGACCCGAGCCAAAACCAAGAGTCGGACGCCTAACCAACTGAGCCACCCACGCACCCCGAAACAACACACTCCTGATTGCTGAAGGATCGAAGTCTGTAACCCTTCATGGGTTCACAAGGGGACCATAAATCCAGCTGAGACCAGATGTGGGGCTTATGGCTGGGCATTGAGGGCAGGAGGGACCTCATGGCACCATGGACCCCTGTCACTAGGAACTCGCAGGCTTGGAGGATGCCTCTGGAGCTCGCGGCTGAGATGGCAGAGCAGGAGCCAGCCCTGCAGAACACTTGTGAACAGCCTGGGGAGAGGAGGTGCTGGGGCTTCGGGAGGGACCGAGACCGTGCTGCAACGTTCTCCGCCATGGCTGCACATTACACTCAGCTGGGGGCTTTCGAGAAACATGGAAGCCTGCTTTCCGCCCCCTGCTCCCCCAGTAAAATCATGTGGAGGTGGGGCCAGCATTGGCATTTGTCACCTTTGCATCAGGTGATCCTGAGGTGCAGTTGGGGTGGAGCGGCTGGGCCCTGGGGCTTTGGAACTTGGGCTTCTGCACAGGGCCAGCCTGTTTAGAATCCCCGTGGCTGTGCGGGGCTGGTCTCTTACGTGCTGAGCCTCAGTCCTCCAGTGTCCTGGGCTGGAAGGTGAAATGAGGCCACAGAGTACCCTGCCTGGAGCCGGGGACGGCTTTGTGGTGGTGGCAGCTGACGATGACTGACAGAACAGGCCCCTGGCCCCTCTCCCTTCGACGGCTCACTTGGTGAAACCACACCCTGGTTGTAGGCACGTCTCAACGCAGTGGCCTGTGGCTGGGGAGGACGCAGCCACGTTGACGGGTCTCTAACTTCACAACCACAGAGTGTGGGTGGGACCACTTGGCACCCAGGGCATATTTCCCCACTGTCCTAGGCCAGGGGTTGGCCAGCTTTGTCTGGAAAGGGCCAGCTAGTTAATATTTCAGGCTTTGTGGGCCATCCATCTCTGTGGCAGCACCACCCATCTCTGCTATGGTGGTGTGAAAACCGCCCCAGACGGTAGGGAAACAGTTGGATGCAGCTGTGTTCCATTAAAACTCTCCAAAAACAAACGGTGGGCAGGATTTGGCTGAGCCCTATCCTGGACAGTCATTTTGTACCTTCTCCTCAAATCTCTACTACCTCTCGTCTCCACCTCACCTCACCCCGCTCCGTGCTGCTGGCCTTGCTTCCAGCAGCCTGGATTGCACTTGCGCAGACCACCCACCAGCGTGGGTGCCACACGCGTGCTCTGAGGCCAGCCTCCCATATGCCGCACCCTGCCCCCCAACAGTGGCCGGCCCCTGGGCTTCACCCTTCGGTGGCCTCTTGCTCCCTCCTGCATCCTTGGAACATTCTCCCCACAGCTCCCAGAGCCCCTCACTTTGGATTGCCCTCCTGTTTCAGTCAGTCTGCTGGGCCAGTTTCTCCTCCACTCCCCGATACCTCCGGGGCCCAGTCCTGGGACCTCTGCCCTGCTCGATTCTTTGGTGGTGTCGGCCACTCTGGTGGCTCACTTACGTCCCCCAGGCGGACAATTCCTCAGCGCGCTGCTCCAGTCTAGACGTCTCCACTGCTTTCCTGACAGTAAGCATCGCACACGTGACGTGTCCCAGACCAGACTCATGCTCTTCCTCACCCGCTCTTCCTCACCTCAGCGAATGACCACACCGTCCTTCTGCTACTGAGGTGTTCAGTGAAGCCTCGGGAGTGTCCTTGACAGCCTTTCGCTTTCTGTGTCATCTGTCAGGAAGTCCTGCTGGCTCCATCTTCCGAATACACACACGTCTCCTTTCCCTGTGCCCTCACTTTGCCTTCAGTACTGCGCCGTCTGCGGGGCATCTGCCCTCCCTGCTGCTGCCCTCGCCCCTGCTCGGGCGCTTTCTAGTAGAGCAGCCAGAGGACTTTGCAGAGCAAAATCACATGAGCTCGAGCCTCTGCTCAGAACCCTCCAGAGGCTGCTCAGGGATGTGAAGCAGCGGTCATGAGGCTCCACAGGGCATTCCCCGCCACCCCCCCCTCCCCCGACCCACCACCAGTCTCCTCCTACTGTCCCTACTCTGTCTTCAGGCAGGTTGCCCTGGCTTGCCTTCTGCCTGGCATCTCTTCCCGCAGATACCCACATGGCTTTCTTGTTCTCATAGCTCCCTTGGGTCTCTGCTCAGATGTCCCCTTCTTCGTAAGGGCCATCCTGACAACTCTGTTTAGAATTGTGATTCCCCCATCCCCTGCTTTCCCTCGCAGTCTCTGCCGCGATGGCTTGGGCCCTCTCCCTGGGTGCCTTAGAACCCGCTCGAGGCCGACGCGCAGGCAGCTGTCTCCAGACCCCTGCAACAGGGCGAGGCCGTGTTTGCCGCAGGCATCGGTGAGTGGCCAGGGGCCAGTGCTGCCTAGTGCCTGGCGTGCTGATGGGGGCGAGGGGGACAGCCCCAGGGAAGCCCCGCTGGCTTCCTGATAACAGAGGTTACTTTATTTTACAGCCACAAAGCCTTCTTAATGACACTGATTATGGAGAGCATGTTCCTTTTGAACATATAAAGGAGTCACACGTGGGCTAAGTCTGTGAGGAATTAACCCATCTGGCAGGGTCTGTATCAGACCGACTGCCACACATAGGATTTGGGGCTGCCACGAAGACTTTCCTCAATCTTTCCTTTTTTCCTTTTTCCTCTCCTTTTCACTTCTTGAGATTTTAGAATCCTACTTTTTGCCTTGTCATATCCCTGGATTTTAAGGAGCCCAGCTCTGGACTTGGGAGTGTGGGGGTGAGGAGAGCTAGCCCATGGGGGCTGATCAAGCACAGGTGCGCCCCACTCTGGATGTCTTCTGAACTCCTGACCCCCATCTGGATGCCTCCTGACTGGAGCCCTGCGTGCCTGTAAGCTCCCACTGCACCAAGGGAAGGGGAAAGCCCACCTGCTGCTAGTTCTAGGCTCTAAGGGAGCTGAGGGCCCGCCTGGTGGGTCTGTGTCCCTGAGTGGACAGCCCTTCCCTTCCCCTCCATTGGGAGGCATGGCAGGAACTAGAGCCCAGATCCTTGGCTTGCAGCACCTTGGGCCCCTGCAGGGAGGGATGGTGGGGGTGTTTCTCCCTTCTTGGCCAGGAACGTAAGGAGCAGAAGGGAAAGAAGTGTGACTCCAGGACTGTGGAAGAAGTGGTGGTGGGTTGGGTGGTGGCTTCTTCGGATGTCACCTCTGGTCAGGTGTGGTGCAGGGCCAGGCCATAGGAAGAGCTGGAAGACATTTCCAGGGAAACCTTCACTGGTCTTCTTCAAAGAGGTTTCAACATGCATTTCATTTTTGCTATGACCCACTCAGTCTGTAGCCTCAGAAATCAGAATGATTTGGGCAAACTTTTGACATGAGGTCGCATTAAAACAGTTTTAGCCATGGGTGTTAGATGTGTGCATACATGTATCTGTGGTCCCACTGCAGCTGGCCGCTGTGAATGATGTCCTGACTAAGCCCCGTGAGAGACAGTTTCATTATTTTACAGCCATTCTATGTAGGAGGAAAGGATGAATGACCCTGTGGGGTTAAAACAATATTTGAGTTTTGAAAAGCTTTTCTTCTTTCCTTTAAACTTGGCAATCTCACTAAGCTATCAGGGGAAATGTAGAATTAAAATATGTAACAGGTGGGAATTTTTTTTTTTTTAACTTAAGATTTCTGTTGATACCTTGTCACATTTGGAATATTCCTGTTGGGCCGTCTCAGAGGTTTAAACTCTTGCGGATGAAGGTGTGGATGATGGTGAGGTGCTTGTGGACATTAGGCCGATGAATCTGCTGCTTCTCAGAGACTGAAACTCCAGATGGAGCTTTTGGGAACCAGGAACGAGCTCGGTGTTTGCTAAGTGGACTGAAGGTTTGAAATGCTTAGCCTGTTTTTGTCCACACCCTGCAACCTCTGGACATCAGCAGAGAGCTGCGGGGTGTTGGCCATAGTGAGTAGGAGCCACAGGTGGGGTCCTTGGTGAGGGGAGGAGGATGCAACGTACACAGCTGTACTTGAACCCAGCACCCCCTGACAGTTCCTTCAAAACCTGTCCAGAGCAGAAAGGTCAGTGGTGTGAACATACACAGCGGCACCCAGAGCCTTGATGGCCTCTAGCAGGTGCTCACTACCATCCCCCCATGCAGGGCCCTGCCCCCAGCATCTCTGGGTACGGTGGGGACGATGGGGTTAGAATAAAACTCCTTGGGGGAGCTCAAAGCCCAGCGGAGAAGCTGACCCAAAATGGGAGAGACAAACACTGTGGCAAGTGCCCAAGGGACCAGGTAGTTCTTGCAAAGGGACCTGGTACAAATGCCTGTCCCCTTCTCCAGCTGCTTCTGGCGAGGCATTTTCTCCCTCTTTTAGCCATTTTGCATGTGTCACCTTGCCCTGTGGATGGCGAGTTCACGAGGGAGAGGCTACAGTGGAGTCCTGCGTCTCCTCCCCCAGCCCTGGCCCAAGCTTCACGGACAGTTTGTGGTGGGCCTCGATCCCTCAGCAGAAGGCATCTGCAGAAACAGGCAAGTGATGAGGGATCTGAGGTACCTCTGTTACAGAAGAGGGATCCGAGGGCCAGCAAGGGCAAGTGACACTTGCCCAGAGACGTGCAGCTTAGCCAGGGCTGGAGCTGGATCTTGAGCCCAGGCTCCCGGCCTTCCTCATGGAGAGGAGGGAGGGAGGGTATCATAGGTGCTGTGTAGAGAGGATAACAACCGAGTTGTTGGCTCCTGCCTCCCCCATACGCTCTGGGCACTGGCCATGGTGGGCTGCTTTAGGAACCCTGTGGTGTGGTCAGCAGCCTCACCCAGGCCCTGGCCACAAGGCTGGTGCTGCCTCTTGAGCTTTAGTGAATCAGCGGGTGCCTGTGACACCTTGCAGTCTGGAGCGTCCTCACTCCTGGCCCACTGACCGCCCCACCTCCCTGTGTTCATCCACTCATTCTTCCTTCACCTGTCCAGCTCAGCTCCCGTTTGCACAGTGCATGGGGTGCTTTATGTCTGTCCTTCTGTCTGTCTAGCCTCCCCTGGAAACAGAGGGGCATAGTTTACTTGCTTCTCAGAAGCTGGAAGTGACATTTCTGTTAGATGACTGCCCAAGTTCACATGGCATTAAAAAGCTCATCTGGGTCTTAAACTATCTTGACTTCCCACTTTACCAGGGAGTTGAGTGAAATGTTTGAGAGTTAAGACATATATGTTACTGGGAAAGATACAATTTATTCACTGGGGGACAGTTTCAAAACTTGTTTGAGGCTATTACAGGTCTGACATATTTACACACTATGAGGGTGTTACTTACCTTTGGCATCACTCAAAAATGACAAACGGGTATAGAGAGAAAAATCCTGGCTTCTGTCTTGTCTTCTAGTTCCGCTCTCCAGAGGCAACCAGCAGGCCCAGCATATCTGTGCATCCTCCTGGCGGTGGTCTGTCTGTCGTGTACAGACGTGTATGTTTCTGCGTCCTCTTCCAAAGCATGCGCTCTTTTCACTAGGCTGGTATGGAAAGCCACACACACGGGTTATGAAATCACTTGTGGTTGTATTTTAGTCTCCCATTATTTCTCTTTTTGTATTAATAATATTGTATTACCTTGTTAACCTCAAAATCAACCTGTTACCGAGTGGATTTTAGTGTCCATGGCACAGCAGGTGAGGGCAATTTCCCATCCTTCTGGATGCTTGGTGGGTCCGTGGCAGGTTTTGTTTTTCTTTTTAAGCAGGACTCCTACACACAAGGAGGTCCTTCAAGGTAGAGTTGGACGTGTGTAGTGTTCTTTGCAACATGGAAATGCCTTTGAGATCTCCATGCTCTGAAGAGCCTGTGGTGAGATGAGCCCTGACGGGTGCTGTGTCACCCTTCACTCCACAGACATCATGAGGGCTGGAGCAGGTAACTGGCCCTCTGGTGAGTGACAGATGAGAGTCAAACAGACCTCTGGCCTTCTTGTATTCCCTGAGGTGCCAGGAGGCTGCAGACCCATTTCAACCAGGCAGTTTGCCACGTCCCTGGCAGTTCCTAGCCTCTCTTTGCACATTGCCACTGGGTCAGCCTTAGTGAGGAGCAGGAAAATTGGTTTAATTATTTTAGAGTCATGACTTAAGAAAACATCTATTTTATTGATAAAAAGCGTTTCCAAATAATTTTTCTTATGTACCAAACCCATCTAGGGCACGGGAGATACAAAACTTATGTTTCTCAGTCATGTATTCATCTAATAAAAGCTTGTTTTGGGGCTGCTTCCATGGGTCAGCTCTGTGCTGAGCACTGAAGGGTTAAAGATGGAGATGACTCAGTCCCTTCCCTGGAGGAGCTTGTGGGGATTTAGAGTGTAGTAAAGGTGTTTTTCTTTATGGCGATAGAGAGGGCTGTGTCATAAAAAGCAGAAGTTATTTATTTCTGCCTGGGTGTGGGAGAGGCTTCACAGAGAAACTGCTATTTAAACTGGGCATGAAGCATGAGTAGGAATTGTCAAGCCCAAGCCCACAAGAACAGGAAGCGTATTCTAGACCAAGGGGACCCCAGACAAAGGCACGGAGATGCGTATTTGAAAGCCACCACCTGTGGTGTGGCATTTAGTAAGCTTGGGGGAGAGGTGGGTGAGCCGCTGGTCCATGCCGGGTGAAGGCTTTGGACTGCATCCCCTGTGTGCTGAGAGAGCTGGGGAAGGGATTTCATTTAAGTCAGAGAGTTAGCCCCTCAGATTTGCAGGTTACAGAGAGCCTTCTAAAACCCCGTGGGCCGTGCTTCAAGTACCAGAATGGTCTCTCTCCCCCAGCCGTTGAAACTCAACTCTTGATTATCCAGGACAACAGATGAGGCCGGAGAGGGAGGCAATGCCTTGGATAAAGCAAAATCACAGGTACCACTAAAGGAGTCAAAATGTAGTACAAAATGAGTTTAATCTGGTAAAAGTTACATGTAAAATTTAGAAGCACATTGAACTTTTACAGATATATTGTTTTTATACTTTAAAGCATCAGTGTTTCATCGCATGACCAAAAATGGTTATGGCTGTGGCAGACAGGGCTGTGTGGGGTAGGGGTGAGCTCAGCACCCCACTCCTGGCTCCCTGTTTTCTTTACTTGGGTGGGGTGCTTGGGGAAGAAGGGAGCAGCACTCTTCATGGTGGGGAAGGATCTGCTTTGTAGGAGGCCCCGTGTGCCCCCCCTTATTAAGTGCCAGGAATTCCAAATAACTGTGGAGTGCAATTATCATGGTTTTAATTTTTTCCCACAAATACAGTACCTTCTCATGGTTTACCAAGGTGAATCCACAAATGTTTAATCCACCCACAGTTAGTCAAGATTTGATGGCAGAATCTTACTAAAATCAACTCCAAATAGCTTTGTGGTAACAAGCCTTCCTTGCCATGAGATCTTGCCCACGTTTTTCTCCTTAATAAAATGAGTCAGACTTGCCACCTGAAAATTTTTTTTAAATCTCAAAACTTTTTAAAGAATTTAATTAGAATAGGATAATGAAGATTCATACTGTAAGAAACTTGATTTATTTTTTTAAGTTGAGATTGCAGAAAGCTTGTAAAACTTAGAGTCTTGATAGTTCCTAGAATTTGAATTTTGCTTATTCAGGGCTAGGCAGCCTCAGGTTCCCGGTCAGGCATTGCTAGGCCACACGCACCGGTGCTAACTGCACGGGGCTCTCAGGTTCTGTATAGACTCACACTCAGCTGGCTTCTCAGCCCAAATACAGCTCCACGTTTAGTGAAGGTTGCCCTGCTTGTCTGCCCTCAGGAGGGTTCAAGTCCAGGAGCTCCTCAGAGCAGGAAGTCTCTCCAGGTGGGTCACACCCTTTATGGTGGGGACGAGCAGCACCCCCCTTTCCCCGCCTCAGGGTTTCCAGTCCCCTACCCTGGAGTCAGGGGGGCCTTCACCACAGAGCTGTGGCCCAGCCTGGGTGTGTGCAGGGAGGAAACGTCTGGAGGCTGAATTCTGCTGGGGGTGAAGTCCCGGGGTGGGTTCCAGGACACCTGTCCGGTTCCAGGACACCTGTCCAGCTCCAGAGGGGAGTGGGGCCCGCCTCCCTCTGAGTTCCTGGTTGCCAGAGTAGAAATTCTCATAGGGCCCTCTGGACTGTTCTTTTCTAGCCAGGTTTTTAATGGGTGCTTTTAATAGCTTTATCGACCTTCATCAAGGCCTTACTTCCTGTTGTAAGTTTTCTATGTTCTCTGGGTACTTCCAGCCCCTTCCCTGCTGTCCTTGAGCCAGTGGCTTGGCCCAAGTGCTTCCAGAACCCTTATTTCTGAATGGATGGAAGAGTCCCCGGGGCTTGGTAGTGTCGCCTGGCCTTGGTAGTAGTGAGAGTAATAATTAGCAGCAAACACCTGAGTAGCTTTTCTGTGTGCCGAGTTTACGGAGATGAAATTATCTCATCCATGCAACAACCCGACAAGGTAGATGCCTCTCAGGCTGGTTTCAGAGGAGGGGAACTGAGGAGTAGGCGCTTAAGCCAGTCAGCGTGCGTTACGTGTCGCCTGGTGAGTGGCAGAGCTAGGGTGGGAACACAGAAGGTCTGGCTTTGGACTGTGCTCCTGACTGTGGGGTAGGCCCCCTTCCAGGGAGAGGAGGCATGCTGTGCCCCTCCACCTGCCCGCCCCACTCCCTGAGGTGCCCACAGCAGCACCCTCTTGGCCTTTTATCATGAGCAGGTGCGGTAGCACATTCTGGTCATCCTGCCTGAATTAGGGAAACCATGGTCTCAGCCACTGACTGCTCCAGGCCCTGTTCTCCAATTCTAGGGGCATCTTTGCTTGCAGCCTTTCTCTGTCTGAGGTACTCAACCCCGTGTTCGCAGACCACAGCCTAACAAGAAAGGGTTAGCCAAAGCCCCGATTCCTGCAAATCTTGAGCTGTTTCAGCTGGCCGTCACTGGTCTCCCTTTGTAAGAGAATAAGACCATGGTAGTCACAGTCCCTCCATGAGTGACTGACCCTCTTCAGGCCAAAGTTTGGCTGATGAGCAGGGACTTCGTCCCTCCACCACACCCTGCTCCCACCTCTCCCTGACTGTGTCCATTCACCGAGGAGGGCTCTCCTGCCCTGGAGACCACAGTGGGTGAGGGAGGACAGGCGGCAGACTCCTCTGACTCCCACGGCCCCCATATGGGAGGAGAGATCAGAGGTGGAGGATGGAATTTGAGTCAGGAGGACTGGAGCAGCCAGTTTAGCTCTTGGGGTCCCAGTGTCTTGGGCCTTAAACAGGCTGGTGTGGGAGGTGGTTAAACACCATCTGCAGCCTCTAACCTTAGGTTATTATGCAGTCCTGATCTTCCAGACTCTGGGTCTGCTTTGTAGCCCATTTAGAAACTGCCTTTGATCTCCTTAAAATAAGATGGGCTATTTTGGACATTGCTCTATGAGAGGGATATGTGTTTAGAGCTAAAATAGGGTGTACGTTTTAATTTGTGGGTATTTCCTTTTCCTGTTTCATGCACACTGTGTTTAAGTCCTAGTGTCCTCCCACCCACCCAAGAGGACAGCCTCCGGCCAGCTGAACAGACAGATTAGGCTTGGTGAAGGCCTCCCTCCCTGTGGCGTGACCTGCTCGGTCAGGACCCAGGACACCTCCATGTCCGGCAGAGCTTTTACAACATTCTGTCTCTTGTCTCCTGATCCGAGGACCAGGTCATTTGCCCAAGAGCCTGAAGGATACCAGAGTGGAGGTGGCTGAGAGCCTTCCTTACAGGCCACCTGATGAGTGGCTGTGCTGCAGTTATGGTCAGAGTGGGGATGGGGCAGCCCTCAGCCCAGATTCTGAGTTTACAGTGGGCAGGTGTTGAGTTACACACACACACACACACACACACACACACACCCTTGCACCAAATGGTGGTAATCTCTCTTTTGGCCTTTTTGTTGGTCACTGATGTGGCTGTGAAGAGGGTGCCGGGTGCCCCAATATAGGGGAGGGTGGGAGATTGGGGTGGGACAGCTGAGGAAGGTGCAGTTCTCTGTCCCATTCTGTCCTGGCTTACTCTGCATTCCATTCTTCCATCTCTGACTGTGGACATAGCCCACACCCTTGTCTTTCTCTTGTGGGGCTTTTCCAGTTTATTGAAAAGAGGGAAGTCCGATTTTTCATAGAGCATGAGGACTTAGTTGGAAACAGTTGTGTCAAACTTCAGGCCTCTTTCCAGGACAGGAAGCTAGACATAGCTTCTCCAGCTTCAGTGCCATAGAATCAGTCACCTGGAGGACTTGTTCCAGGCACAGTGCTGGGCTCCACCCCCAGGGAGTCAAGCACGTCCTACAAGCTCCCAGGGGATGCTCATGCGGCTGGTCCACAGACCGCACTTTGGGTTGTCCTGGGCACTTGTCCCTCTTCCACCCTCCACTAGAGATATCTATCTCCTTATTTTTATTACCTTCCCCAAACTGGGCTACTTCTTTCAGTGCTAATTGATAACACTGCTCATTCTAGGAGCGTGGGGTGGGGCTCCTGGCCCTGCTCTACTTGGCAGCAGTTCTCATGGGGGGCACAGAATCTGGTGTGCTCTGGCAGGAGCTCCTCCTGCTTGTGCCCATGAGATGTCCCAAGGCTACCCTATCACGATGAGTTGAGCAAGGTGACTTAAAAGCCGGGAGCCCAGCTGCTTCACTGTCATAATGACATGCCAGTTCTAGTTTACAGAGGCCTCAGAGATGGGTTAATAGTTTGGTTGCAGGCATCTCTTCATGGAATAACTGGTGTGAACCAGCTTTTCCCAGCCATGGGGACCAGAGTTGTGACCCTGCAGTTTATAAATTGAAAAGGTATGTTGTGTTAGGATCTTCTCAAGTGTGCCTGGGAGGTACAGAACGAACTTGTAGCCTGTAATCCGTATTGTCTATGACACGGGCAGGTGGTGGGGATGAGGTCCCATTTGGCCTACTTTGTCTGATACAAAGTATCTGTCGTGTGCTAGCTTCTCTGAAACAAGTAACAGTCCCAAATGGAGTTTGGGGCACAGAGGATACCAACAAACTTGTTTCTTCCCCTTGCCTGTTTCCCAAGGGATGGTCACTTAAAAGGAAAACCGAGCTCTGCCCTGTCTCCTTGGTTCCCGGTTGGCCACACGGGGTAAGCTGTCACCATGTGATCTTTAGCACTCTTTAGAGCCCTTTGTGCCTGGCCCTGAGCTGGGCTCCTTCCTCAGGGTCTTTCTTGGGTTGTAGCAGGTTCTCAAGCTGCAGCCAGGCCTGCGGTGTGTGACTTGCTGGAAGGCCTTTCCCAGATATGCTTTTATCCTCTCATGGCCTTGGTAATTGCCTCCAAATAGCCGCTGGGGCAGGGAGCTGCTTCTAGGGGGTCTGTGCCTGAGGTCAGTCTCTTCTTGCCAGGCTTATTTCAAGGATTTTGATTCACCAGCTACCTGAGGAAGTGGTTATTATTCACTTCCAGTTGCAGAGGAGGCAAGGGAGGCTCAGAGACAGGTTAGATGACTCGCCCAGCTTTTATCCAGTGTCCTGTCATGGCCTCCTTTGGTTCAGTGTTGTTTTTGCTGTAGAAGGAATGCTATCGTAACTTTACCTATCAGGGGCATTATCGCCAACTGTGCTCCCTAGCACTCTAGTTCTGGAGAGCAGGGCCCCGGTCGGGGCTCACTCTCCTTTGGCTCTCTGCCCTCTCGTGCTGCCCTAGACCTTGGTAGGCTCTCGTTATGCTGGAGAGCAAATGACCAAGGTGGCCCGCCAGCCACTGTGCATTTGCATACTTGGTCCCTTGCTTCTGACCAGCAGCCTTATCAGGCAGAACATGCCCCATCTCCAGCCCCCTGAGTAGCCAGTGCAGCCTCAGGCCCTCAACCAGCCTGCCCTGTTGCCCGGCATGGGCCCTGGTGCCCGTGTGTCTGTCTCTCCCGCCGAACTCCCCTGTGCCGGCCTATGGAGGGTGAGCCTTCCAGCCATAAGAATGAGGAGTGGTATGATGTGTGCCCCCTCCTCACATGCTGGTCAGCCCACAGCTGTGTGGGAGCCCCGCCGCTACCTTTTACACACCAGCTGTGCTGCTAGTCCCCGTGCTAGTTCCCTTTCAACTCCAAACTCTGGAGGTGGGGATCCTAACAAAACAGAATTTAACTAGAGCACCTGTGAAATTTTCCTCCGTCTGGTGCTTCTATTCTGAGGTCATGGGTGTCCCTCCGTGTCAACCTCCCCGCACAGAGAGGCCAGGGGTTTGCATAGGAGCGGTTGGAGGAGTATCCGTGGACATGGTATGACCCTCTGAGTGGGGTCAGGACATCTTCCTCTGAAAATGCTCTGGAAGGAAAGAAACTGCGTGTCTTTCCCAAAAGCCTCGAGGCATTTTATGTGCCCATGCCAGCTTGGTCACTTGGCATGATTCAAATGTACCGCTGTTGGCAACTGAAATCCCCGCTTGTTTGCAGTCCCTTATTCTGGTTGCCATTGGCCCTGAAATCCCGTGGCCTCGAGAGGGTGCCTGTTTGTTTATGGAGCTGCATTTGGCTTAAGGTTGGCATGTTTTACCTGTCTGAAGTGCTTTTAGGTATAAAGATTCAGTGACACCATTCCCCATGTAATTTAATGCCACACTTCTCCATATGAAATGATCTTACTACATTGAGCTTCAGTAGCAGATTTATGAGGAGGCTTTATTGTATCTCCAAGTGATCCAGTGTAAGCAAGCAGCCTTGTGTTTGGAGAGAATTCTAGGCATTTGGCTGGCCCTCCTGATAAACTGTGCCTTGCGGAATCCCAGAAAGGGGAGAAAAGCAGCCGCAGTCTGGAATTGGATGCTTGCTGGACTTGAGCATCTGGTCGCTGGTCTTCGGGGCACACCCCACCCCCACCCCCAGGCCAGGCTTTCTCTTTTTGTTTCTTTTTTGTTTTGTTTTTTTTTGTTTTGTTGTGTTTTGTTCTAGGTAGGGTCCACGCCTAGCACAGAGCCCAGTGCAGGGCCCGAACCTGCAATCCTGAGATCATGACCTGAGTTGAGATCAGGAGTCGGACGCTTCACTGACTGAGCCACCCAGGCACCCCCAGGCTTTCTGTTCTTTAGTGAAAGTGGCAGCAACAGCATTTTTGCCCTTCTGGTCCCCTTTATTTTGAGTCTACCACATTGGAGGTGTGCTGTGTGATCTCTTTTGCTGGCTTATTAGCTCAACACTGTGCTTTAAAAGCTGGAAAAGTTTCAATAAGCAGAAGCAGTGGTAAAGAAAGAGGCACAGCAGGCAATGTGAGGACCCTGGATTCTGGTCCCTTTTTTCCCCTGCTTTGTGTCTGCAACTCCTGCAGTATCATATTCTGGGGGTTAAGACCTTGGAGGTCTGGGTAAAATCAGCACCCCACCCGAGGAATGGCAGGTTAAATTGCCACTTAGGGACCATCTTGGCCAGGCGTGGTTTACCTCATTGGTGCAGGTCACAGATGGGCCCCGATGGATATCAAGGATCAGTCGTGCCTGGTCCAGGCTGTGAGGGCCCCACAAGGAGGGCAGGCTGGTGAGGGTTAAAAATGGAAGGTGGGCACTTCTAGACAGGTTTAACTGGCTCCCCTGCAAGGTGGAAAGGGGCAGGCCGTGGGCAGCTGTGAGGTGGCCCCTCCGCTCGTCCTTTCTGCCTGAATGGAGGTGTCTCCCAGCGGGCCTGTCACGGGGGATGGATGCCAGCATCCAGCAAGTCCACACTGACAGCGGCAAGTGTGGTTGACATCCAGGGATCTGATCTAAAGTGATAGGTGCATAGCCTCTCATTTAAAAGAATTCTGATCTCATCTTTAAAATTTTTAGTACACCTACCTTGCTTTTTTGAAAAGAAAAGTAAAAAGATATGTGAAAATATAATACAGATAGGGATTTTGGATCTACTTCATTTTCATAAAAATTTTGTTAGGTGATACTTTATATGAAAAACCATAGGAAGAATAATACAAGGAATGTCTTCAGCTTGACCTTTTAATTCCCAACACAACTGAAACTACATGTGCCTGCGCCCTCTCCCTGAGGTTCCCACCATCCTCAGTTTGCACTGTATTATATTTACCCACGTAAACCTTTGTATTTGTGACTCAGTCTTCACAGATTTTTGTTGCTGGGGGATGGGAAGCAAGCACTGCTTATTAATTCTCAGTTTCAGTCTTGAGACACCTGTGGTCAGAAACAGTTGTTTCTTGAATCTGGGGCTGCCCCAGGTGGTGAGGGAATGGTCAAGTTCAGGGTGGGGCCAAGTCCTGATGGACCTTGCTCCCTCCCCCTCCTCTTCCCGCCTGCCAGGCGGTCGTGGGAGCCTGCTGGGGCGGGTGTGGGCCTGTCCTGGTTCTCGCTGCAGAGTACTGTCTGGTCTTGTGTCCGCCCTTGCTGTAGAGCTGGCTTCATTCGGGCAGGTTCTGTGTGCCACTGAGCATCCCCATGGTCTCTGCTTTAAACACCTCGTCACTAACATGGCTCGTGAGCCCTGCCCTAAAGATGGAAGCCCAGACCAGCTCTCTGTCCCGGGCCCGTCCCTGCTTCCTGTCGGCTGCTCTGCTCCCAGAGAGGGTGGGACAGGGACACACTCTGGTGCAGCTGTCCGGGGTTTGGTGAACAAGTGGCCTGTTCCGTCAGATGAACTGTGTTTATATTCAGCGAAGTCTTCCTTTCCAGTCTCTGCTGGGAGCCTTTCCTTTTGTGTAAAGAAGCTCTTGCTCCCCACCCCACTCCCTGCTTCATAGATGCCCCTTTGCCTCCTCCCATAAACTGAAATATGGCTGGTTCTCCCTAAAGAGGCAGAGGCCTTAAAATGGAGTGGGCATTCTTTCTCTGCTCATCCTCCATCTCCTTACAGAAGTGGACTTGACCCATGACTATGCTGTCCTCTCTACCTCCTGTCACTGCCCTCTGTCACTCCAGGTTACCCTGATCTCCAGAGAGGACTCGGCACCTGCATCTGGGTTCCTGTTCCCTCCTTATAGCTCTCCTGTCTGCAGGGGTGTCTAGGGTCACTAGACCCGTGGCCTTCTGCTTCCTGCCCTGTGGTTATTCCTGCAACTGCCCCCAGGGTGCCCATGCCTGGATCCCAGCCTTCTGAATCTCCGCCTCTCCTTCTGCTGTGTAGCCTGTTCTTGGCTCCCTCTTATTCCCTGTCTGCCAGGCCCACTGGAGCTTTATGTCCATTGGCCCTGTGGTATGGGGATGGCCAAGCCCCAGTCCCTGCCCTAAGAGCTGAGAGTCTGAGGTGTGACACATTTCATGTGACTAGGGTGAAGGAGGGGATGTGTGCAGAGCACTGTGTGAGGTTGGGGGAAGGGGGAGGTATTGCTCTTCCAGCAGAGTCTGGAGGGAGGAGGAGAGAAGAATTAGCCCCAGGAGCAGGGCGGGAAGGGTACAGCAAGAAGGCCCAAAACACAGCATGGATGTATATGTACGTGTGTGTGTGTGTGTGTGTATATATGTGTGTGTGTGTGTGTATATATGTATATATGTATATATATTTAAATTTGTCTCAGAGAGCGTGCAGCGGGGAGGGACAGAGGAAGAGAGAGAGACACTCAAGCAGACTGCACACTGAGCAAAGAGCCGGATGAGGGGCTTTATCTCACGACCCCGAGATCAGACCTGAGCTGAAACCAAGAGTCAGATGTTCAAGGGACCAGGCGCCCCCACAGTGTGGAGATACTAAACAACCTCATGTGGGTACAGTTAATAAAATTTTGCATGCTTATTGTAAAGAGTTTAGAAAAAACATGGTCCAGTAGATAAACAAGAAAATCATGGTACAACCACTACCAAAGTTAACATTTTAATATATTTTCTTCTCATGTCTTCCACTTTGTGTGTGTGTATCTGTACTTCTGTGTATTTATACTGGTAGATCTTAGAATTTTACTTTTTCACTTTTCAGTTGTTATAAACTCCGTGATTTCCATTTCAAATTCTGTGTAGTATTTCACCATACGACTGAACCGTAATTTACTATGTCCCTAACAGGCATTTAGGCTGCTATTAAACCTTGTAATTTATCACATAAAATATGTTACTGGCAGAAGTAGTGCTGCACTGAGTGTCTTTACGTGAGACCCTGCCAGACAACAGGGACGTCGGTCCTCTGATCTCACGGGGGCTGGGCTCCGCCAGCAGGCGTACCCCACCCCTCCCAACACACACACCCAGTGGCCCGAACACTGGCGCTCCGCTGTGCATCTGCTTTGTGCAGGGATAGCCCGGCCCGACGGCGTGTGACCGAATTCCACGAACACCCGTAGACTTTGCACCAGGGAGGACTATCCTGACCACTGCCACAATCACACAGGGTCTTTGTAGCTTTGCCAGCCCCGCCCGCCCGTGGCTGCATAAGAGCTGAAGAAAGAGCCACATGGTATCTCCTTTGTAAGACATATTTCAGATTAAGTTAAAAACTACGGGTCCATGGGGGTGCCTGGGTGGCTCAGTCGTTAGGCGTCTGCCTTCGGCTCGGGTCATGGTCCCAGGGTCCTGGGATCGAGCCCCACATCGGGCTCCCTGCTCAGCGGGGAGCCTGCTTCTCCCTCTCCCATTGCCCCAGCTTGTGCGCTATCTCCCTCTCTCTCTCAAATAAATAAATCTTTAAACAAACAAACAAAAACTACGGGTCCATGAAGGTATTGAGGCAGACTTTAAAATATCATCATCATGCAGCCTGGCAAAAGCATGAAATATGTTTACAATCTAACATGCAAATGAAAAAGCAGGATACGGTATCTTTTGTACACACTGATCTTCTCAAAAAAAAGAAGAGCTAACTTCAGTAAAGGTGTAATTATGAGTGGGGCTTTCCTCCTTTATTTTCCAAACTTGCAGTAAGGGGACTATGGTAATTTTTCTTTTTCAAGTTCCTGTGCTTATGGTCCTTGGCTGACTGCAGGGTCAGATTCCGTGAAAGCCCCCAGGGTGGGGCCTGGCAGGACCAGGCTGCCGGGCAGCTGGTGCGTGTCCAGTTGTCCCCCTACCTGTAGGGCCCACTGTCACTTAGGGAGCACTGCTTCTGCTCTTCTGGTGATGGGAACCCAGCTGCAGGTTCCTTTATTTTGTTGATTTCAGGGTATAAGCATCTTATTAATTTGAAAGTAGGTTGATTTTCAGACGAGGCTTTTGAGAACTTTCTTCCTTCATCATCCTTTGAATGGGTTAATTCAGAGTTTTGTTGTCCTTGTGGCTTATTCTTTCCTTGAGGGAAGTCTGTAACTGAGAAAATAGAAATCTATCAGGAACACCTTGTCTAATAGTACTACAACAGGCCATTCGCTAACCGCCTAAATTCTGGCTTCTTTATAAAAATTATTTAAGTTTCGTTGAAAGAGTTACTCCTCGCTCAAATAAGGGGAGGGATGCCTCCTGATGAGAAAGTTGAATTAGAAACAGGACCGTGTAGGAGTTTTGAATCGCCACCTGCAGTGGGAGATGGGCCACAGCCCCACGCAGTGCACCACGCTGCTTTCTGGGGCCCCTGGGAGCCGGTTTCTGTTCCCTGATTCCTCCCTCCAGCAGAAGGCTCAGTTTCTAGCTTTTTCTTGTCTTTTTCTGGGTATGGTCATGGGGAACCGTAATGACGTTGACTGACTTATGTAGTTTCCTGAATCTCACTGATGAATTAGGCCAAGTTTATGGAAATGCGTATATACTGCTGGTGCTCTTACAAGACGATCTAAGAATCCCATGCATCCTGGTGACACTTTGTGGAGCAGCAGAGGTGCTGTGAACTCTCCTGGGGTGCTGAAAGTCTGGCAAGTTTGAAAAATATTCCTCCTCATCCAGCACGGTGCTTCCCTGTCCTCTCATCTTCTCTCCTCTTCTCGCTTTTTTCCTGTCCTGCACCTTTCTTTGCTCTTAATTGCCTTTGGAAAGAGGAACCCCTTCCACTTTTTCATCAGCCTGTGGACCCCTTTCCCCCAAGCAGTGGTGCATCTTGATGGCCTAAAAAGGTGGAAACCAGTGGATTATTAGGGGAGCCGGAAGGAGGGAGACCTGGGTCAGGCCAGGCAGGAGCACCCTCGGGTTGCACAGAGGCCCTGCAGCTTGGGGTGGGTGAATCAGGCCCAGACGACAGAGATTTCAGATCATGGGCTGGATTCCTGCAGACAAGTTACGTCAGAGGAGTTTAGGAATAGAAGTCAATTCTTAGAAGGCTGGGTTACATGAAGGACAAGGCAGCTGCTTCCCAAAGTCTGATTGCTCTACTTCTGATGGCCTCGGCCCGGTGGGAGCTGTCACGTGAGCAGAATGCATGCCTTGACCTGGAGCTGTGGCACCAGGGACCTCAGCCAATGGCAGGAGGTGGGCGTGGGGGAGACTGGAAGATTGGCTCCTAAGGAGGCCGGAGGTAGTTAAGTGCTGTGGGGAGATAAAGTATAGGTTACCATTCCTGTTTAAGAGAAAAGGGTGGGGGAGGAGGAGGGTTGTTGATTCAGAGCTAAGATTATTTTTTAAGTAAACTTTTAAATTTCGGACTAGTTTTAGATTTACAGAAAAGTTGCAAAAATAGTGCAGAGTTCCTCTAAGTCTGCCCCCCCCCCCTTTTCCCAATATGGGAAAAAGTATAGTTTCCATTGTTGTTAACATCTTACATTATTGTGGTACATTAGTCACGAATGATACATTAGTCACAAATGATACATTAGTTGATACATTATTATTAACTAAACTCCATGCTTTCCTTAGATTTCCTTAGTTTTTTAACCTAATGTCCTTTTCCCATCCCCAGATCCTATCTGGGACACCACATTACACTTACTCGTCTTATTTCCTGAGGATCTTGTTGTGAGAATCTCTGACTTCCCTTGCTTTTGATGACCTTCACAGTGTTGAGGAGTACTGAATAGTATTTAGAACCCACCCTCATTTGGGGTTTGTCTGATGTTTTTCTCACGTTTTACTGGGGATATGGGTTTTGGAGAGAAGGAGCGCAGAGATGAAATGCCTTTCTGGTCACATCACAGCAGGGCACACACTGTCACCATGACATCAGTGTGGATGCTGACCTTGAGCAGTTGCCTGAGGTTAGGTTTATCAGGTTTCTCCCCTGTAAAGGTACCCTCCCCCCTACTCCCCTGTAATGTTCTCTGCACAAGGGAGTTGCTCCGTGCAGTCCACAGGTAAGGGGTGAGGGGCTTTACCTCTTTGAAGGGACAGGGGCATTTAATGAATTATTTGGAATTCTTCAGTATGTGAGATTTGTCTCTTCTCCATTTGTTTATTTATCCAGTCATTCATTTACATTAGTGTGGACTTACGGATATTTATTTTATACTTTGGGTTATAATTCAGTATTAGGTTATTTACTTTGTTGGTCACATTGTTCCAGCTTTGGCCATTGGAAGCTCTTTTGTTGGCTCCTGGGACCCTTTGACATACTCCCACTATTATGGGGCTTTTTACTGGTTTGTTGGTTTGTTTGTTTATTGTTGTTTTAGCACACCTTTCCTTTTCAGCACTGCAAGATGCTCCAGACTCATCTTGTACATTTCCTGTCCCAGCCCTAGAATCAGCCATTTCTCCAAAGAGCCCTCATCCCTTTTATTGGAGAATGGTATTAGAAACTAAGAGCTGGGCACTGAGTGGCCAAAAGTATTGTAATTTCAGTTCCTGTGTACTCAACTGAGCAACAAAAGCAAAACATGTAAGTGGCAATACTGGCAAGGAATAACTGAAAATCTTCTTCCATTGACCAGCTCTGTCTCCTTCTTGGGTTCTACAGACACCATCTTAAAATTGTAAACTGATACACACCTCATTCTGAGTTCCCTTTCTGAAATTGTCTCTATTGTGGTGATATCTCTGTGCATAGGCTCTCACTCTGACTCTGAAGTCACACACTCTCTTGCTGGCTTATGCTGTTTCCTGAATGAATGATTCCTGTTCGCTGAGTCTTGTAGTGGCTCTTGATCAAAAGCAGTGAGGTCTAACCTGAGAAAAGAACCCAGTGGAAGAGAAGTTTTAGACACAGGATGAGCTGTGTAAACAGGAAGCAGAGCCAGAGCTCCTTAGAGGGAGGGTTGCTTGAGGCTGGGGTTCAGGGAGAGGTCTAGGGGAGGGGGTTGGAGCCAGCTCCTGCATCTGAGTGTGGTGGGGAGTGCTGTGGGATCTTGATGTGAAAGCTACAAGTGCAGGGGACTGGAAAGAAGCCTTGCACCCCAACCTAGACTCCGGGCCCCTGCCGTTAAGTGAGTGCATGCATGTGCATGTATGTGAGTGTGTACACGTAGTTTTGGCTCTCAGCCTCACTGGGAAGCCAGTTCTGAGCCTGTTGCCTTAGCCCCGTGTGGGTGCCAGTGGTATTAGAGAAGAGGGTGATGAGAGCAGAGAAACCTCAAAGGAAGAGGGGGCAGAACTGAGTGACTGACCAGTTTGGTTGATGGTTGGAAAGCGGTGTCAGATCTATCTGAGCTCCTAAGCACAGTGGTGTCCCAAAGGGAAAGAATCCAGGAGAAGCCATTTCTGAGGAGAATATGTCCTCTCACTTCAGTAGGTGCCACGAGTCCACGGCTGGTGGCTAGTTGACTTGAAAATGCTGCATTGGGCCTCAAAAGAGTCCTTAGGGCCAAAGGAGAGAGATTTAGGCATCATCTATTGGATGGCTTAGTGGATAACATTGGCATTGTGCAGGAGAGTGGAGGCATGCGCTGAGGACCAGGCCTGGTCTGCAACCCGTCCCTGTCTTTGTGGTTGTCCTTGGTGCTGGCAAAGGGTCCTGTCATGCTGAAAGACTCTGATGGGCACTGGCTCACTGAAGCCCCAAATGGGAGCTGTCATTTACACACCATCTGTTGGCACCCTCCATACCAAGTGGTTTAGTGTCTTTTATCTTGGTGATTCTGGACCACTGCGCTGCAATCCTGAGGTGCCTGACTCCTTTCTCACTCTGAGGGAAATTTGGCCCTAAGGTTTTCTTCTTGGCGGAGAAAGAAAAGGAGGAGGGGCGCCTCCCTTCCTGAGGCTGAGAGGATGCACAGGAATGTGCTTCCCCTCCCTATAACTTTGGGCACGTAACTTATTTCCAGAAGGGAGATGGTGAGGGCATCTTTAACTATTTGTCTGAGTTTTTGTCCTTGGATGACATGGTATTTTGTGTAGGGTTTTTACATCTCTCCCTATGCAGCTGCCAAATTCGGACTGCCTTTTCCACTCGTTCCATTTGGAATTAATATCTTCTTGGATCCATGTGCATGTGGAGTGATGTGGACCATCCAGAAAGGCCCAGGGCGATGGAGTTTACCCAGAACTCCTTGTGACCTCCGTAGGTGTGGTGGCTGGGACTAAGGTGGGAGCTTGGGAGACAACGAGCAGGGCTCTGGTTCTGGGTGTGTCACCAGGACTTGTTGATGGATTGGATGTGGGGGAGGGAGGGGCTCATAGAGGAGGCAAGGAAGACTCTATTTTTGGCATGGTGATGCTATCTGCTATGGTGGAGGGAGACTAGAGGTGGAGCCGGAGGAACAAGGAGCAGCACTGACGGCCCCAGAACATTAAGAATGTCCTCTTGAGGGCTGGGGTTTTCTGCTGGTTTCATTTTTCTGATCCTGCTGCTCATCACACAGGAATCTCTAAAAAGAGAGAAGATGGTTGGAGAGACAGTGTCTGGCTCTGGAGAATGGAGCCCCATGTGAAGATGCACACACCCATGTGAGAGGGGCTGTATCCATCCTGTGGTGGTCTTCTCAGCTGGGCCTTGCAGAGGTACCCCAAGTCCCTGCACCTATGGTATTATGGTTAGACGTGGAGAGAGCCCTTGGGGTTTCAGGCAAGGGATTCTGACACTCAGTGGTTAAATATGAGGTATTTCCAGACGTATTTGTGGTCTTGTTTGGTCCTGACCCTTTGTTGTCCTTGTGGGGATGCCTTCCTTCTTCTCATTCTGTTTGAAACTAGGACTATACTTTTCCTTGCTCTAGAATTGCCACTAGCCTGTGACATCATGGCCTCCCAGCAGATGAGGTGGCAATCTAGAGGCCCCTGTCAGTGGAGACAGCTAGATGAGGGGTGGACAGGTTGTGCCTGCCACGGGTCTGGTCAGATAACATGTTGAGGTGAAATATTTGGTCCTTTGGGTTTCACAACAGATCATGAAGGCTTTGTTTGTTTTACAAAATTATTATTTTACAACATGTGGACCCTTCTTAGAACAAAATAAAACACCTTCCAAAGAAAAGAAGCATTTAATGCTAACTTCATAATTAAAGAAAATTACAGTGGGGAAAAATAAAATGAAGTTGCATTTCTTTACAGTGATGGAGAAAAAAAAATCAAAACCCAAACTGTGCCAGACAGACAATAGTAGGAACAATAAGTTCCATGTGTATCTAATTGCAGCTGAGACTCAGTTAATCAGAAACAAATTGTATTTCCAAAAGGGAGTGGGAGGTGAGCTTTGTGCACCTCCAGAAGATTTTCACGTTATGGGTAGTAACATAGTCAGATGGTGGATTTTTTTTTTTTTTTTTTTTAAGTTCGGGGTAAAGTCTCTGTTTTCAGCAACTGCCTTCCTGAAAGTGTGCTGCTCTCTAACCTGGTAGCCCAGTAACATGTAAGGCAAGAGGGTTTCATGAGCAACCACCTTGGACCCAGTGGGGGGGGGTCTGGGGAGTAGAAGGTAAACCAGGTGCCTGTGAGCTCCTGTGGCCCTCATCTATTGGATGTTCTCTTTAAAGCATTCACACATGCTCTCATCGGGATGGTTTGGTTTCCAAGCCCCCCCCCCCCCCCCCCCGGGGAGCGGGGAGCAGCGAGAAGCAGCATACTTCAGTTGACAAGAACATTGAAAGCTGATAACCTGATTGCAGGTAAAGGATACAAAAAAAATACAAAGTGATGAGAGGGCTAGGAATCTGACAAGCCATGCAGGAGCGAGAACTGGACCGGACCCTGGACCCGTCCAGCACCAGACTCCTCATCTACAAAATGGAGGTCCTCAGTCACGTACAAAGCCCAAAGTCAGTACTTAGCAAACCCATTACTCTGGACAGGGTTCTTCAATAGGCTCTGCTTCCCCTATGGGTCCCTCCAGATAGTAAACTGATGCCAGAAGGTCCAAGGGCTGTGCTTCTGCACAGGAAGGAAAGCTATCGTAGTGGGTAGATGTAACAACAGAAAAAGAGTAGCAAGCCAGGAGCATCTGATGTAGAGATAAGCCCTGCACCCTGATAGAAGGCACCTTTATGTACAGTCACATACTGACTTGTGTTCCTCTTTATCCCCATCCTGTAGATGGGAAGGGGGGCCCCAGGGAGGGGACTGTCAGGGCATGCAAGTCGGGGACAGGATTGGATCTGTGTTGTGGATCTCTTGTTCAGAATAGCCCTTACAGTCAGGGAAGAGTATAATGTATTTTATAACGTTTTCTTCCAGCGTGGTTTGCTTTTTAAAAATTGTCACCCAACTGATATCTCACTGACCAGAAGCAGCTGCTAGAGACTTCCCTACTGGAACATCTCTCTTACTGTCTGAAGGAGCAGGCCCTGTTGATATGCTGTCTCTGGGGGCCAGTACATTATGTCCTTTATCACTGGTTCCCATCTCATGCCTAGAATCTGTCCTGCCTCAGTTGGCTGGGAAGAAATCGCAGAGAGGTGTGAGGGCAAGGATCTGGATTCCTGTGATATCAGGGGACCCTTCAGTGATGATTCCTTTGATAGCTTCATGAAGGTGAGCTCAGTCAGGTCCTGGGGGAGGTCGAGGCATGGGCTGACTCTGGAAAGGGTGCCCATGGGGCCTGTGCAGAAGCACAGCCCTTGGACCTTCTGGCATCAGTTTGCTATCTGGAGGGACCCATAGGGGAAGCAGAGCCTATTGAGGAACCCTGTCCAGAGTAATGGGTTTGCTAAGTACTGACTTTGGGCTTTGTACGTGACTGAGGACCTCCATTTTGTAGATGAGGAGTCTGGGGCTGGACAGGTTCCAGGGTCCGGTCCAGTTCTCGCTCCTGCATGGCTTGTCACATTCCTAGCCCTCTCATCAATTTGTATTCTGAGAATGCCATCTGCTAGGGGAATGGACAACACTTGGTGACTCCCAAAAATGTGCTGGCAACATTCTTTTCTCCCATGCCTGGTTACCCCAAGCCACAGTTGTTTTTTGGGAGAGATGAGTACCACATTTCTCTCAGGTGTTGATTGGAATCCTTTTGGCCTTCTCAGCTGAGTGGCCCAGAATGAAATGAGCCTCTTATGTGTAGAGTAACCCCCTCTACACATAAGGGGTATTTATTTTTAAGGGATGTATGTGGCTCATTTGGTTACTCTGACCTCCTGAGGATCTGATTTGTGATCACCCACCTGCCATGCATGGTAACATTTCCTCACATTTTACAAATGACTTGCTAGTCAGGATATACATGTGGGTGACTGTTATTATTAACAAAAACAGTGTATTTTTAAGGGATGGCTCCAGGTCCTCCTGGGGAAAGTTTCTTCTTAGTGTGTAAAATTCATATTCTGCTGGCTGATGCCGGCTTCCCTAACATGGACTATTAGACTAAAAGGAACTTGTACATAGTGTTTTGTTCTTTGATAGAAATTAAGTATAAATTTTATCAGGATCCACTTCTGGAATGGTAGTATTAGGGGTTCTGTAGACCTCCTCAGCAAAACAACAATCATTGATGAGAATTGTTTTAAGAAAATAATCAGTTAAAATATCTGGAAATTGCCCTAAAGGCATACAGCAAATGAAGAGATATTTATTCAGGAAAACCTACTAAATCTCAGTAATAACAGCAAGAGTTTGTAGCACTTGAGCCGTGGCCTACTTTTTCCTGCCCAGCTCAGCATGGCAGAGGCTATAGTCTTGGCTGGATGTGCCACATGCCAAGAAGATGTATGACTCCTTCTCCCCTGGGTTTCCATCAAGGGCTACAGTATCTCCCTGGGAGGGGCAAGCTGCCAGCATTTCTCATTCCCCTCGAGCTCCATGGTGCAGAGGCTGAATTCCAGGAAAGTATAGCCAGCCTCTACTCACAGGGTGGTGGATGCTCTTTACCAAGCTAAGAATCCTAAGGCCCCAATTGCCCTCTGTCATCCCAGTTTGCTTGTAGGGCAGAGGCTCAATTCCAGAAGAATCAAGCCTAGAAGATCAAAGGCTGCTGCCCCCACCCAGCACTCTGTTCATAAAATGGGCGTGTCACTCTGAGAGAAGTGGACCCCAGCTCCAGGGCAGTGGCTCAGAAAGGAGGGAAGAGGCAGGCCGTAAGAACAGAAAGCTCTGAGGCTCTCCTCAAAGGTACTGTATTTATTAATAACAAAGTGCTGTCAAAAACAAGGAGATTTTGGTGGTAAGTAACAAGAAGCTGGCAGCTCCCTGAGGGCAAGTGTTGAAACTTTGGGCTAGAGACAACCAGGGAAAGAGACAGCTAGGAAGAACCTTCCTGGGCTCAGAACAGACCTCAAACACTGACATCAAAAGTTACCCCTTCAAAAAGGCCTGCATTTAATTGGATCAGGCTGTGCAGCAATTGATGCCCCAGAACATTGTTGTAAACAGTAGCACAACCAACCAGCAGTTCATGGAGCCTAACCGCTGGGTGTGATAACATCAGAGGCAGGCAGCCTAAAAGAGACCAGGAAAGAGAAGAGAGCCCTGATAAAACCATTGTCCTCCCAGGGAGACTGTGAGCCCTGAGAAATACCACTGTAGGCTGCACTCTGCAGGGGAGTGTGGGGCAGGGACAGACTTCACTAAACTAGTCCAGCCAACCCACTGGAAGAATAAACAAACAAAAACAATCCCCTGGTGGGGGAGAAGATCAGCACTCAGAGCTGCTACAGCATAGTTAAAAGGTCCAGCTTTCAAGAACAAAGGATAAGACATGCAAAGACATAGGAATGTGAGATGGGATTTTAGAAAAGGGACAGAAACTCTGTGGGAGAGGGCTGAGATACTGGGTGTAACAGACCAAGACTTGAATGCAGCCGGGATAAGTAATGATAAATATATTCAAAGAACTAAAGCAACATGCTTAAAGAAGTAAAGACCAAGATGACAACTTCTGACCAATTAGAGAATAAATCAGTAAAGAGCTAGAAAGTATAAAAATGAACCAAATGGTTGGGGTGCCTATCATCTGACTCTTGATCTCAGGGTCATGAGTTCAAACCCCATGTTGGGCATGGAGTCTACTTAAAAACAACAACAACCAAACCAAATGGACATTCTGGAGTTGAACAGTAAAATAACTGGTATGAAGAATTCACTAGAGGGCCACAGTGCTAGATGTTCACCAATAGAAGATAGCATTAATAAACTTGAAGATAGAGTGGTAGAGATTATGCATTTCATTTTTTAAAAAAGATTTATTATTTGAGTTTTGAGAGAGCGAGTGGGCATGAATAGGGGGAGGGGCAGAGGGAGAGAATCTTCAAGCAGACTCTCCACTAACATGGGGCTTGATCCCACAACCCTGAGATCACAACCTGAGCTGAAACCAAGAGTCATATGCTTAACCGACTGAGCCACCCAGGCACCCTGAGATTATGGATTTCAAATGATGGTGGTGGGCGGGTGGCGAATGAAGAAAACAAACAGAGCTTCAGAGAAATTTGGGATATCATTAAACATGCCAAGATACATATGATACAAGTACCAGCAGGCGAGGAGAAAGGAACAGAAAAAAGTATGAGAAGAATTAATATCTGAAAACTTCCCAAATTTGATGAAAAACAATCTACACATTTAAGAAACATAGGAAACTCCAGTAGCATAAATACAAAGAAGTCCACATCCAGGGACGCCTGGGTGGCTCAGTTGGTTAAGCAACTGCCTTCGGCTCAGGTCATGATCCTGGAGTCCCTGGATCGAGTCCCGCAGCGGGCTCCCTGCTCGGCGGGGAGCCTGCTTCTCCCTCTGACCCTCCCCCCTCTCATGTGCTCTCTCTCTCTCATTCTCTCTGTCTCAAATAAATAAATAAAAAATCTTTAAAAAAAAAAAAAAAAAAAAGTCCATATCCGAACACATTGTAGTAAAAGATGGTGAAAGAGAAAATCTTAAAAGCAGCAAGAGAAAAACGACTGCGAGTATACCAGAGAATTCCAGTAAGATTAACAGTGGACCTCTCCTAGAAACAATGGAGGTGGGATGGCATATTCAAAGTCCTGAAAGGAAAAAAACGCACCAGCCAAGGACCTTATATCCAGCAAAACTCCCTCTCGGTAGTGAAGGTGAAAGATGGTCTAAAATTAAAACAAAAACAAAAAAGAATTTGCTGTCAGCAGGCCTGCTTTACGGGACATTTAAAGGAAGTTCTTGCTGACAGCAAATGACCACAGACGATTATTCAGATCCATACGAGAAGACCTTGAGTGCCAATATTGGTTATTATATGATTATAAAAGACAGTATTAATGTGTATTTCCCCCCGTTTCTTCTTTTAACTGATTTAAAAAGCAATTTTATTAAATGATATGTGTACAATTATATTGTTGGAACTCTAACATTTAGAGAAGTAATGTATTTGGCAATAATAGCATAAAGGAGGCAAATGGGAGCAAAGCTTTCTTGGAGTATGGAAATTACACTGCGTTAGGTAACTTGAATCCACAGGATAAAAGGAAGAGAACTAGAAATAGTAAATAAGAAGGTTAATGTAACAGACTCTGAATATATACTTGCTTTCCTTCTGTCGGCTTCTTTAAAGATTTTTTATTTTATTTTATTTTATTTTTGAGAGAGAAAGAGTGCATGCATTCGAGTGGTGTTGGGGAAGGAGCAGAGAGAGAGGGAGAGAGAATCCCAAGCAGCTCCACACACAGCACAGAGCCCAACATCAGGCTCCATCCCACAACCCTGAGATCATGACCTGAGCTGAAATCAAGAGTTGGACACCTAACTGAGCCACCCTGGTGCCCCTCAGCTTCCTTAAAAACGTGAAATTATATAAAGAAATAGTGACAATATATTTTTGGGTTTCTAATATATACATATATATATAGATAATGATATGTGTAATAACAATTGAACAAGAAGGAAAAGGGACGAGAACTACATAGGAGGAATATTTCCCTGTCTCACTGAAATTGTGTAGATAAAGTAATTAAAGTTTACACTAGAAAATATTATCACTTAATGCAAAGGAGAGCAATAAATGAGGAAGAGAGGAACAAAAAAGACAGATGTCTATGCTCTTGCCACCTTCAGATGGTTTTTAATTATACAGGTATAAGCTAAATATTTGAGTTTGACTTTAATTCTGCATGAAAAGAAATTTTATCAGCCTTCTCTGCATAGAGCCCTCATCTGGCTCTGGTTTATTCTGGGTCTTTTTGTCAAAGATGTATTTTAAATGTTGCATTCAGAGCACGTACAGGCCTGACCTGGAGGCTGTAAAAATAAAGGGAACAGCTGTGGAGTAAGGGAGAAGCTTGGGGCCGGGAGTTTACAGTATGGGGTTGGGGTGTCCTGGCTCTGGTGGTGTCCGAAGTTGTGACCTTGAACTGGTCACTTTTCCATCTGGTATGTGCTCGACCACAGGCTCCCCCTCCATCTGCATCCCCACCCCAGCAGGTCAGTTATGGGGAGGGGAGCGAGGGGGTGCGGGTTCTCTGCCTCCATGTGAGGGCACTGCGCCTCCCGCAAGCACAAAGGTGAGGGTTGTTTTACGACCTCTGGTCCTTGATCTCTTACTGGCAGCTGCCACCAACTCCGACGCTGGACATGGGCCTTGCCTTAGATGAGAGGATGCCAGGTACAATGTGTAAGGTATGCTGTTATGGACTAAATTGCCCCCCTGCCCCCATCAGCTGTTAACACACACACACCCCCCCCCCCCCCCCGTGTGACTGTATTTGGACATAGCCTCTCTAAAGAGGTAGTTAAGGTTAAATGAGGTCCTAAGGGCAGGGCCCTAATCCAATATAACTGGTGTCCTTAGAAGAAGAGCTACCAGGGAGGGGCATACGGATGAAAGGCCACGTGAGGACCCAGCCAGAAGGCAGCTGTGTGCACGCCCTGGAGACAGGCCTCAGGAGACACCAACCTGCTAGCACTTTAGTTTTGGACCCCCAGCCTTCAGAACTGTGAGAACTTAGATTTCTGTTGTGTAAGCCCCGCAATGGGTACTATTTTGTTACGGCAGGTGGAATAGGCTAACGCACCTGTCTCGTGTATTCTTTCTTGATACCCACCAGCATTGCTGCCGAGTTCTGCCCCACTGAGTCCCACTCAAAATTATAAATGCGTAAGCAAGAAAGAGATTTACAAGTGAGAATGCTGTTTTGGAAGTTGTTTTCTCTCTATCCTCCTCCTGTTTAATGTTTAATGATCAGCTGGGCGACAGAAGCCACCAGAGTGGTGCTGTCCGCCTGCCAGAGCGGGCTGTGGGTCTGGTTGGTGTGCACCGTGATCAGCAGTTAGCCCAGCAAGGTCGGGTTGGCACTGGACTTTGATCCCCTCCCTGTTTTCCCCCCTAAAACAGTGGTGGTGGATAATCACAGGGTATTTTTAGAACTGCTTTGCAGTTTCTCTGTGCCAACCTTTTCCTGGGTACATGATTTAATCCTCTCATCCAGCCTTGTTTAAGATCTACAGAGTGCTATATTTATTTGACTTTATTTGAAATTTCCGAGCTTTTCAGAATGTTGCTCCAAGAAGTCTGATGCCTACAGATCTCTAGAGCTTATGCCTTAAAAGGCTTCACTGCTGATACGTTTGTAGGCATTCTTATGACTTATCTCTCCCCTTTTTTTTCTAGACCATATAGGGCAGGGCCGCTAAAAAACCCCCTTGGAATTAGTGCCAGGAAGTCTTTTTTTTTTTTTAATAAACTTTGTTTTTTAGAGCAGTTTTAGATTCATAGCAAAGTTGAACGCAAAGTACAGAGAGTCCTCATCCACCCCATCTCCACACAGTCTTTTGATCGTGCCCTTGGGATGTTCCAAGGATAGTAGGGGGAGAGTGTCCTTTCTGGAGAGGCAGTAAGTTTCTGCCACATCACTGACTTTCAGCGATCCGGTGGAGGGGAGGGTGACAGTCTGCCTGCCTCAGTCTTTGACTTGAATGGCACTTGGGCCTGGCACCCAGCAGAGTGTCCCTCTGTCTACTGTGGGCCCAGTAGAGCCACAAGAGATGACCTTGGCAGGCCCAGACCTAATTCTTGGGGAAGCCTTCCTAACCCTCACCACCTCAGGCTGTCTCATTCTCCAGAAAGAATGTGTCATTTCAAGATTTAAATCCTGACTCCTGTCTTTTCAAAGCATTTTTTTGCCTTTGTATCTCATCTGACCCTTAGCAAGGCTTTGTGTCACTTAAATTTTACTTAGTAACTTCTGGTCCACAAAGCCTTCGCACATACGTTCTCAGTCGAGATTTGCAACAAACCTCTACAGTGCGACTGTCTCCCCAGCTGAATGATAGAGGACACGGACTTAGAGTCAAGCTTTCCCTCGGAAACAGCTGGTTGGAGGTTGGGATGGGGATGGGATGCTGTGTTCCATTCAGTCTGCCCTAGGCCCAGTGTCCTGAGAGGGACCCGTCTGACCCTGGAGGGATGGATGCAAGCGTTATATCTGAATAATTAAATTTGGGGTGTGTGTGTGTGTGTGTGTGTGTGTATACATACACACAGCATTTAAATATGTAAGTATATATACATTTAAATATTTAACTGGTTCAAATATTACATGTAGTAAATTTAAAGAAATTATTTAAAGAAAATTTCTTTCTTATTTAAAGAAAAATCTATGACCGCCAGTACAAGGTCACTGTAGAAGTCAGGATGCCTGCGTGCCTGCCATTTGGGAAGTATGACAATATCTGTGCGAACTCCGAGAGATGACCCCAGTGGAAACCAGAGTCCCACTGTCTGCCCCAGCCTTGCTGGTTGTCCACAGAATGTCCTCCCTGAGACAGGGAGTACTGGTTCTCTGTGGCCGAGGCAGGCTTTGTTGTGAGGAGCAAATGACAGAGCAGAATAAACACAAATCAGACCATTTTGGGGCACTCTAGCAGTGTCGGATTGTAAATGGGGGATAAGGGGTAGGGAGGACGGGCCACATCCGGCAGGGGGGCTGCCAAAGTGCCCACAGTTTGTGATCCAGAGGTCTGATGGCTGAATTAAAACCCAAAGCAGAGCACGCGCCCAAGGGCCCTTACTCTATATCAGCTGTGTTTCAATGACATTTCTGTACCCCTGTTTGTGGATTGATAAATATGCTGATGCACCAGGCACTGCGTAGCCAAGCAATGCTAGGAGAGTTCTGGCCCGATGCAGGGTGTCTCTGAGCTGATCCAAGACTTCAGTTGCCTTCATAGATCAGCGCCTGCTCCCTTCCTGCACGGTATTCTGAGAAGATGTGAGTGTGTTCACACCTGCCTGATGGGTGTGCCTCTGACCCCTTTAAGAGCCCAGTCCTCATTGACTCCTAGGGATGGGCTGGCTGAGCGTCTGTCCTGGGAGTGTTAGTGATGCCTGTCTGGGCTGGCTGAACTCTCCAGATAAGAACATTGCATCTGTTGGGGGCTCTCCAGGCAGCACCCTGGCCTGCACTGAGGGAGGCAGGGCCTGAAGCTGGCTGGCAAGAGGGTTCGAGGTGGCTTGGAAGATGTATGTGCTATGAGCTAGCTTCCAGTTTGTGGTTTTTCTACAAATCTCTTCTAGTGGGAGATGGAAGCAGTTCTAGAAAGTAAATTTTGAAGGCACATTTTTCCCTGATCTCTTTATTACCTGACTGCCAAGAATGTTAAAAAAAAAAAATGTGAAAGCACAAGTAGAGATTTTAATTAGTTTTCGTTGTCACTGCTCTTGGTGATGGCAATTTTACATATGATATATGACAGGGAGGTATTTTATGGGGGCCTTTGTTCTCAGTGTGTTCTCCACGTTTCAGAACTCAGCTGCAGATTTTGGAGAAAAAGAAAATAATGGTAAAAGTACCTTGTTCTTGCACAGATAGCCCGACTAGTTAGCGTCCTCTTTCTAAAGAAGAGCACAACCAGATTAGGAATCTTTCTGGAACAAGGCCACAGAAAAAGGGAAGATATTCCCGGCAACTTTGTGGAGCAGTCTCATGACTGCGCAGCTTAGGGTGAGGTCATCTGGGTGAGCCCCCTTCAAGGTGAAAGATGGCCCTGGTGTAAGGTGTTTGTGCTAGACCTGAATTGCTTGCCCTCTTCAGTTACCAAGTGGTGTTAGTTCCTTTGATGGTTGTTGATGTTCATTGGGTTATCTTTTATTTACAGAATTGAATAGTGCTTCCTTCCAGCTAATGGCATGTCCTGGCTGTAGGTTTCATTGTTATGATGACAAAGTGACCTTTGGATCGCCCTGGAGACCTGCCAAGACAGGAGAGTTGTTTTTCAGGTGTCGATTGTAGATGTTGCCCATCCATTCTATGTCAGGTGCCATCTCGGCCCAGCCTTACCAGGTAGACAAGAGGTTTGTTTTCAAAAGCCCAGTAGGAGAGTTTAAGAAAGTACCAAGATTTTTCCAATTTATTTGAACAACTAGAATTCTAGAGCGTTCTTCGTGCCTACCAGCTGAAGCCCAGCTCTGTGGTCTAGTATTAGTGGCTCCCTGCAGCTGACCCTGCCTGGCTCTCCAGTCTGTTTTCTCTGTCCCTTCGAATGCTGGGCTTCCCTGTTCCCTGACTTAGTTGTCCTTGAGCGTGCCTGTGCCTTTTAAAGTGAGTTATGTCCACCCTGTGCCTGGATCATCTTCGGCCAGACTGACCTCCCTCACAACCTAGGGCATGCATTTCATTTTGTCTTGTCTGAATGTCTTTGTTACTCTGTTGGGTCACTTCTGACTCACCTGTGTGTCCCCGCTAAGTGTCTGGCTTGGCACCTGTTGAATGAATGAATGAATGAATGAATGAACAACTGCAGTTCCAGATTGCAGGCTCCCATGAACTCTCCTATCAGCGTGTTGCAGGCCGTTGGCGGACCAGTCATTCCAGCTGAGCACAGAAGCCTCCCCAGAGCTACTCTCTCCTCTGCCCCCAGTCCCTCCTCTGTTGGCCTGATCATCACTGGTGGTTGGGAAGATGTGCCATGGCAGGTGTTGCTGTTGAGCATGAGGACACCAAGTGTCAGTAGGTGCCTCTTCCTGCCCACTTGAGCTCACTTACCGCTTTGAGCACTGCCTGAAGAAATGCCTGGGTCTCAGAGTCACTGCTGGTGGCTCTTTTTAAAATTGCTTTTCTTGGGTTTTCATCATTCCTGCCACCCTCAGCTTTGCAGTAAGAGCTGTGGCCAGGCTGCCATGGGAGAGGCCATGGAAGGTCTCCTGTGAGGGCCCTCTTCACCCTGGTCAGGCACGCTCCAGGCCACACTTCGAGGGGCTACCTGTGAAGGGGAAACACTGATTAGTGAGGGAGCTCCAGAACTGCTCCCCACCTCCACCGACTGGGAGGCAATCCTGGGGAGGGATCCTGACTTCTCCAGCTTTGGTCCTGCGCTCTCCTCCTTCCACAAACACCTGGGAGAATTACGCAAAAGAAAGGACTCTCTTTGGTGCCAGACTAACCAGCTGGTCCGCCAAAGAGCTGGTTTCCCTGTCTCAGTCCTACCATATCACATCTTCAGAGAAAACACACACACACACACACACACAACCCCACAACCATGAAGAAAACCCAAACCAACCAAATAACACAACTGAGTAGCTAAAGCTATGAAACCTTCTCTCCAGAGAAGGCTCATGTAAAAATCAGGACTGCTTGCTTTTTATTTTTATATGAAAATATGGAGCACAGAAGTCCTTTCAGAGTCTTCTCTACGTGTTCTACCCGACAGTGATTGGTTAAAACAATATTCCTATTTTGCAGCTAAAGTAAGCTAATAATATACCGTTTTGCTAGAGATTTATATATGGCAAAGCTTACAGAATGTGTGACCCACTTTGTTTCCAAGGTATGTAGAAGACAGACTTCTTTCCCTGATTTTGGTTTGTTTGTGCAGAAGCTAAAATCAGCCTGGTTGGGTGCTGCCCACTTGGAGGCCTTGGGCAAGTCATCCTCAGTCTCCTGGCTTGTTGCCTTGTTCCGGAAATAACTTTGTCTTCCCGGCATTTCATTGATCTGTGGTTGTTGCTTCACATTTATAACCCTTTACGGAATTTTGTGGCTACTCGGAAAGCTTTATATTCTCTTGTGAAACCAACCTTGACACTTCTGAATTAGAAAACAAGCTTTCCTAGTGATTATAAAAATAAACGGAATCCACCCAACTCCAGTCATCTGAAACACATTGGAACTTTGAAGTTATTGTCAATCCTGCTCTGTCAGTGGTCTAGAAAGAAATAATGTTTTTGGAGTGAGCCTGTAAGTAAGTGCCTCTTCAGGCCCAAGTACCAGCCTACTGAAGGTGCTGGAGTGAGGATGGTGAAGGGTTCCGCAGGAACAAGGGGGGAGACACTGGGGTGCCGTGGGAGTGGCTGGATTGGAAACTGCATGGGGATGCCGGCACGTAGATGCCTGAATTTGAAGTAAACCTGTAGCTATCATATTAGATGAGCCCTAGGAGCTGGATCTTCCTTTGTTTTCCCAGAGCTCCATTAGCATTAGCATGGAGTTTTTGAAAGTTGGCTGGGTATTTGGTTCTAGTAAACATAACCAAAGCCTGGCTTCATGGTTGCTCACTGACCTGGCATAATCGTGGAGCTTCCCCTTCTGAAAAGGCTCAGGCAGCTCCAGGCCCGGATCTCATTGACCTCTCTGGGAGCTGGTGTGGGTGCCCAGCTTCCCTTACAAGAGTCCATTTTGCTGTTAGGTGAACAAAAAGTACCAGCAAAGGGGCGGCTATGTGGCTCAGTCGGTTGAGTGGCTGACTCTTGATTTTGGCTCAGGTCACGATCTCAGGGTCCTGAGAATGGAGCCCCATGTCAGGCTTTGCACTCAGCAGGAAGTCTGCTTCAGAGTCTCTCTCCCTCTTCCCATCCCCCCGCTTGTGTTCCTCTCTCTCTGTCTCTCTCAAATAAATCTTTAAAGAAGAAAAAAAGTACCAGCAGGTCTTTGGGACTGTAGGATTTCCCAAGTAGGCTCACCTTGGTCAAGGCCTGTGTTTCCCCACATGGGGCCTGCCATTTTTATGTGTCCAGCCACCGTCTGAGTGGTGCGCTGGTTCACTTTCCCTGCACTGCTTCCGTTGACAAACCTCAAATAGGACGTGGGAGTTTTTGTAAGGAGAGGGAGGATGCATGTTTTATTCTCGAATTGTGGAGTGTGTCAGCGGTGTGAGCCGGGGACAGCGTGTTAACTGTTTCCCAAAGCCCCTTGACATAGTCTTCACTTACTAAACCAGGATATTCTACGGTGAATGAAGAAACCTGTTGGGAACAGTAAAGAGACAGAAATGACAGAAAACCACAGTAGTTGTACAAAACAAGCCGGAGAAACCCCTGCTAATCGGGTTAACGTGTCACCAGAGAAACTAGGTCTTGAGTCATGACTTGCTGGTTCAGGGGTTCCCACTCTACTTTTCCATTGAAACATACCACAGTATTTATGTAGGTCCTTTCTCTACCATCAGAAATACAGGACATTTCTTACGTATATATTTTTTACTTTAGTATTAGTTAGTGTTGTTGGCCAGGTTTTTTCTTTTACCCCATTCCATAAAGTTTTGTGTTTTTTAATTTTAATTTTATTTTGCCCCTCCCCCCAGTTTTGTGGTTTTTAAAATTTATTTTGAAATATTTTAACAAAATATTGGTAATATTTTTTTCGAGGTACTTAATTTCAGCTTATGAAAAGGAAATCAAACATGAATGATACAAAAAAAGAAGTCACCCCCATCTTGAAGTTCTCTCTTGTGCCTTCTCTAAGAAGGTCTGTTTCCTCTCCAGTCCATAGTGTTGCTTAACATGAAGGTTGGAGTTCGGGGTCAGAGACTGTGACCAGAGGGGCCTTGTAAAGACTGTGGGTGGGGACCGAAAGGGAAAGATTGGTTCGTGTGTTTTAGATCTGGAATGTTTTCTTCCAGGGGGTCCCAAAGAGGGGTGGAGGGAAGAAAGTAATATTCTAATAAACATTGTAAAATGAAAATAATACGTAAAAGTGCTTAAAAATGAGGAACTAGCCAAGGGAAAAGATTGTGCCTTTTACCTGCGTCTGGTTGTAGTTTGCATTAACGTGCCCTGCGGGTTGTGCCTTGTTGGGAAGAGTGCGGGACGCCTAAGGGTTGACTCCGGTCCTGACTTCTCTCTGGGGCTCCCGCTCCCCTCGTGGGCCTGGCTCCCGTCTGTCCAGCAGCTCCCTTGGCAGGGAGGCGTGAGGAGGACTGCGGGAACCAGGGGGCACGGGAGGGAGGCACCTGCCCGCAGAGCTGCTGCTCGTGCTCACACCGCTGCCCGTGATGTTTTCTACCTGAGGAGTCTCTGGACAAGGTGTTTCTCTCCCTGGATGCCAGACGAGGCAGGTGAGCGGCCAGATGGCATCTCGGGCTAGGCAATTGTCCGTCTCCTTTCTTGACCTTCTCCTGCTAGCTGGAAACAGGATGAGAAACTCCAGTGGGCAGCAGACACTGACCGAGTCCCCGGAGGAGCACCGGGCTGTGAACAGACTGCAGGGAGGGAAGACAGACGGTGCTCTGTCACACAGGGAAGTGTCTCGGCCACCATCTTGTTTGCCACCTTCCGTGGCCCGTAGCGGGAGCCCTCCGCTGTGGAGACTCGACGAAGGTGACCTGACCAGCGGCCTCGGTCTTGCATTTTTCCACAGCGAGCCGTAAAGCTGTGTCGTGCACTTTTGTTCTGTAACTCTCTTGATGTCATGCGAAAGAGCAAAACAACAACAAGACTCCTTGTTCCCAGTCCTGGGAGGCGTCACCCCATCTCCCCTGCCCTGCCCTGCTCGACAACTCACATTCCTGGGAACGGTGGCTCTTGGCCACTGTTATTTTGGCCACGTGGCTGCTGGGGGCACTTGGTGGCCTCTGTGGGCATTTCTGGCTCAGGCCAGGCAGGCGTAGAGTAGAAGGGGTGGCAGGAGAGGCCTCCTGGCGTCCGTCAGGGCTGTTGGTGTGATGGCTTCTGTGCCACGGCCCCAGCTGCCACATTACATTGTTGGAAACATGAGTTCATTTATGTACAGGTCTTGTAGCTGACTTATAGATCATTTTAGTTCTATAGTGGTTGAAGAGCTCCAAGAGGAAAGAGCTTATACCTAATTTTATGTTTATGCTTACTTAACAGGGGCAGTTATTTGACTTTTTTAAGTTTGAGGAACACTTGCTACAGGGTCTCTCCATTTAGATCCTGAAAGTTGTGGTGAGTTGTGAGGATTCACTCCAGCCTCCCCCCACCCCCACTTTGTGGGGGATTCCCCCACCAAACTCATGAGTCTCATGGGAGCACTCATGCTACAGTGTGACCCCAGCCCAAGCTACACCCTTGGATTGCCTTCCCCAGAATGAGCTGGGCTGGAGACCGGGAGAGAGTCCATGCATGCATTCAGCCTCTTCAGTGGCTAGACTTGGAGAGTAAAGTTGGGGGCTGTTGGCTGCCTTGACATCACCATGAGCACAGGTTCGTTTTCAGGAAAGGGGAGCATGACAGGGGTCAACAGAGGAGAGCCCAGAAGAATTGTCTATGCTGCTGACATTGGGGTCCTTGGGCCAGCTCAGCCACATTCCTGTTCAAGTTTTATAAGTCAGCCCCAAACCTTTATGACAAATGTGCCTTTCTGCTGAAACTCATCGAACTGGGTTCTCCGGGCTGCAGCCCACGTGTCCTGGCTGTCAAGTATGGTGTTTTGGCCATGAGTACCCAGACCCTACCCTCACCATGAAGGCTTCTTCACTGAATCCCCAGGGACTAGGGGACTGGGGGGATGGGCTGAACGGACATACTGTCAGGGCAAGGCAGAGGGAGCTGCTGTAGCTGGGGTGTAAGCCACCGCCCTGGGTAGGCACGCCCTCTTTGCACTGTGATACTGAAGAACGTTGAGCAGCTGTGGCCATGCCCCTCCCAGCACTCCCTGGGCTAAAAGGACAGACCCCTCCCAAAGGGGAGGCAGGAGAAAAGCGGAGTGTGGGGTGGCATCTGCCCCGGTGGCTGAAGAAAGTCAGGGCCCAGCTTCCAGGTGACCAGCTCTAGTGGGCAGAAAGGTAGAAGCAGGCACCAGGCCAGACCTTACAGCCTTGGGTTTGAGTGGAAAAAGAAAAGGGAAGAGAAAGAACAGTCTTGGGCAGTGAGTGGGGCACACCCAGCTGAACGTTGGGGCTCAGGGCCCCTCCCCAGCCCTAGAGGATCCAGAGAGTTCTGTTCTAGCTGCATCTCCTGGAACCGAGCTTTGAGTAAGTGCCCTGGGCGAGGGGGAGCATCTGGGTCTGAGAAAATACCTTCCTTCATTGGCTGGTAGGTCCATTACAGACCTCCAGTCAGAGTGAAGCTGGCCCGCAGGTCACGGGGAAGCTGTCGTCCTCATCTCTTTGGCCGTTGGTCCTCTGGGAACTGCATGTCATTGACAGTGGGCGTTGATAGATACTGGATACAGTCCTTCTACACACCTATTTGGAAATTTCTCTGGCACTTCCTGAGAGGCCTTCCTGGCCGACATACTGGCGAACTTTCAGTTAATTATGTGAGGGCTTCAAGTGGCCAAGTTGACAATGGAGCAAGACATGAGACTTGTCAAAGTCCTGGACATTTCTCAGAGAGAGAAGACTGCATTGACACTGGCAAGCATTGTCTCTAGTAATAAACAGGCAGCTCTTACAATAGACTATAGTGCTTAGTGCAGTGCTTCCATTATCTTTGCTTGTGCTACTCTGGGAAACTTCTGTGGCAATCCAATGACAGACAAAGCCTGGCACATGGGAGTAAGAGGACTGAATCAACACTGGGTCAAGTCTAACCAAGAAAGAGCCTCCAGAATCCCTGGTTCTAGCACCTGGGGCAGCCCTGCCAGGAAAGAAGGGGGGAGGGGACAGCAGGCCAGCCCTTCACACAAGGGAGGGTTGGAGAAGATCTTTCACCAGCACCAGTGTGGCCCTCAGATTGTCCCCCATTCATATTTTTGTTGCAATTCTGGTCATGTATTTGACTGACCAAGTCCCCTTGTTCATCTTTGTATTCCTAAGGCCTGGTCCGTGAGAGACCCTCACTGTTGTTGAAGAGATAACATGTAGTGAAGAAACATCATGAGGTGTAGAAGGAAAAAAAAGAAGATGCTTAAGAAAAGCGGCTTAAGAAGTGTGGGGTGTGGGAGGGCTCGGAACAGCAGAGGCCACCAAAGGGTCCTTCCCTTTCTGCAGTTGCTGCCTGAACTTCCCCCACGTAGCATGTCTCTTTCATCTCCTGGATGTGAGCCCCCAGACCCAGGTTTGTGCCCGTATTGCGCAGCACCAACACTTTTTTTTTTTTTTAAGATTTTATTTATTTGTCAGACAGCGAGAGAGCACGTGCGAGCAGGGGGAGGGGCAGAGGGAGAAGCAGGCTCCCTGCTGAGCCGGGTGCCCAATGTGGGTCTCTATCCCAGGACCTTGGGATCATGACCTGAGCCGAAGGCAGATGCTTAACCGACTGAGCCACCCAGGCGTCCCTCAGCACCAACACTTCGAAGCATGTTTTCAGGGTGACTTATTTTCAGGCTAGTTCCTATAGAAAATCCCCCAAAGGTCATGGCTTATACATGGGCCACAAGTCCGTTTTAAAGCGGACTGTCCCAGAGACCTCCTGAAGAGGCTGGTTTTTAGGAAAGACATATTGGAGGTGAGGGAACTGCCCTCCGATGTCTTCCAAGGAAGAGCAGCCTGTAAGAGGGTGGCTGGCCAGGGAGGTCTAAACGGCAAGGAGCCATGTGGGAGCCAGATGAAGACACTGGCGGAAGGGTTCATGGCCTCGCCAGTGCTGTGTAGAGACAGAGTGGGGGCTGTAGAGGGACTGTCAGAAGCCAAGGCCGTGGGGCAGGGGTGCCGAGGTGGGCTGAAGTTGAGGGATGACCGATGCATTGGCTGTGGGGTGTGAGAGGCAGGGTAGTTCAGGAGCCTGCACTGATTTTGTTTCTCAGCTGGAGCAGTGGCAGGATGGAGGTGCCATTGACCGAGATGGGAAAACTGGGGGGCTGGAGGGGAGCTGGAACAGTCTGGGCTTGTCCTGCTCCTGGGCACTAGCCCCTGCTGCCGTTGTTGAGGGGAATATGCATGCACCCACCCAAGGTGACCGACTCCTCCCGTCGGAGTCGGAGATGTGCTTTAGAATCTGGGTTAAGGCGTTGTGTTGTATCAGCTACCATATTCGTTAAATGGAGGAGGCAGGCTAGTTAATTAACTCAGGGGAACCCATTTCCACTGCTGCCTGGTCTGTGTCACCAGCAGAGAACCGGGCTTGGGGAAGTGGGAAGCTGGAGATAAAAGGTGGCCGAGCACAGGCCCCGGGGGGTGGGGTCTGGGTGGGGTGGGCTGTGCCTGCAGGTGAGAGGATACACCAGCCCGCGCGGGTCTTCTCTGGCCTGACTTTCTGAGGCGTCCGCATCCTGCATTTCGCCGCCGGCCGCACTGGATAGGTTATGCAGCACGCTCATTGACTAGGCGGTGTTCTTCCAGTGGCACACTCATGCACACTGAACCTCTCTCCTGGGCCCAAGGCCCTGTGTGGCACAGAGAGCGAGAAGTAGGAGAGGGCTGGGTCCCAGGCTCAGAAGGGGAAGGAGGAAGCAGGCCTCCGCAGAAGGAGGACTGTGCTGGGTGCTGCCCCTCAGAACGGGATCCTAATGGACGTCTAGCCCCGAAGCACAAAGAGCCAGTCCTCTTCCATGGAGGACTGGGGTGGGGTCGGGCCCTGGAGCCCTTACATCAGCCATCTCCTCATTTTACAGAGAAGGAACCTGAGGCCCAGAGAGGGTGCTTTGTGAAGGTGACGAGGCTCCCAGCAGCTGACTAGGTCTGACACCGGCCACACTGCCTCCAGGAACAGCGCTCCGTTCGCCCATCCCTTTCCAGCAGCAACCTTTGGGCCTAAAAGTGTTTGGTTTAGAAAACACGGTGACTATATACTGAAGCATTGGCAAAGTGCCGTGGACCTGGGTGAAGGTTCTGGACGGCTGGAACCTTGGGTAAAAGTGTCAATAGACTCAGCTGGAGGGAAAGAAAGGCCTTCCGGGCTTACGGGTGTTCCCTGTAAAAGTGCAGTGTGGGACTAGACACGGGAGGTGAGGCAGAGCCCAGGGGAGAGGGTCCCTGCACCAGGCTCTGTGTGGGCATTCACGTGTCTCTACATCTGTGCTTGCTCCTCAGCACATCCCGATGAGGTGGGTGGTGTTACTACTGTTTTACAGATTGTGAAACTGAGGCTGAGGGAAGCTCAGTAGCTCTTGCCCAGTCCCCCGGAGAGCGGCGACACTAACTGAGCAAGTGCGCGGCCTCTCGCCCCTAGCTCTGGGCCTCTGCAAGGTTGATCCAAGGTTCTGGTCGCACAAGAGCAGAACCCTCTGTGGAACAGGGTGTCTGGTGCCTGCTGGGCTTGGGGCCAGAGTGCAGGAGGGAAGAGACGAAGGCCTCCCTGTCCTCTACCCTTGCCTTCATTCCTGGGGCATCTGGCCTTTCCTGCCCAGTTAATACCTGAGCCTTGGTGGCAGGCAGCATTCCTTGCTTTTTACGGTCAGGAGGCATAATTGGCTTTGTTTAAAAGATTAAGATCTTTTCTAGGCAGTTGGCTTGTTTGAAAGAGAAAAAGATGAAAGATATGTTTGCTTCCACTATCCTCGTGCATTTTAGGGTGGGGAGGGGCACCGAGGTGTGGAGCATCCAACAGTGAAGTCCCCAAAATGGGCAAAGGAAGATCAAGGAACCCTTACTGCTAAGTTCCAGTTGTCCTAACTCCTCCTGCCCTGCGTGCCAGGGCCTGTCCCTCTGCGGTCTCATAGCAGCTCGTCCCACCCATCACCGCTACCAGCTGTAGGTGAGCGGGCCGTCTTCTCCACGGTTCAGCATCCTCTTCCTCAGCCTTTCTCAGCAGCCTGCTCACGTTTGTGTTACTTCAGGAAGAATGCCTTGGAGTATGTCTCCCCACCCCAGTAGCACGCTCCTCTGTCCCCAGCCAGTCTGTCATTTCCTGTGCACCAAAACTTGACTCATTGCACTTAGGTTTCTGGGATGTCATGTAGACACACACATTCATTCATTCATTCATTCCGAACATAAGCCAGAGGAGTTTTCTGCTGCCATTGGCTGCTGTTCTGGAATATTCAGAAGCCAGACCTTCCTGGTCCTTGCCCATCTGCTGAGTCTTCCTTTACTGGTGACTCACCTGGTCACATGCCCGGGAGCAGAATATGAGCTGTTTTGACATTGGGTGCACTCAGCCTGCGCCCACCAGTGCCTTTCCCTAGAGCGGAGCCTCCAGCTTGCTGGTCATCCTTGCCCTTGGCCGTTCTGGAGACACTGCTCCTATGCTGGCCTTGCCCGTGCCTGTTACCATAGTCACCATAGCTCTGGCCCATTCAGTTTTTGTCATGGGCAGCTGTACCCCACCCGCCCCATGCCCACCCGAGGTTTGTGCCCATGTTGTGGTGTTTGCACCCATGCTGTTATCATTCTCTTATTTGCTGGGATTCAAGGAATTGGTGGCCCTGAAGCCCCAAGGGTCCCAAGACCCCTGTTGGGTGTAGACCAGGTCTGGGTAGAGCCCTGGGTAGCCTCAGTTCCCAGCTGGCTCTTGTGGGAATGAGGCTGATCTTGGGTGCCCAGTGGGAGAGATGGGTCTCTTCTTCTCTCCTGGTTGGATTAGCAGCTCTAGAGCCATCTCAGAACTTGCCCTCTCAACATTAACTCCAGCTTCCATCATGGCATGTGTCTGGGGTGGTGAGGTCTGGGGCTAGCCAGCTGATGTTGGGGTGGGGGAGGAGCAGGAGAGTTATCGGGGTGCCCTGAGCCTTGGAATTATTCACTCAGTCCCCTGGTTGATTGTCTGCTAAAGTGGGTGTTTTTTTACTTCTCTGTGCTCTTTTCATTTCCTGGCCCCAGGTGGTGGTCTCCCTGCCACCCACGGGCTCTTTTCTCATGAACCGGGCATACCTCCTGCAGAGAACAAAGCATCATTCTTTCCCAAGCACTGTGTGGTAAGTGTGAACTGGTGGCTGTGAGTTTTATTTTCATCACCACCATTTATTGAGTGCCTTGAATGTGCCAGACTTTAGTCAAGGTAACTAATGTTAGCTGCTATAACAACCACTTCCCGAATCTCAGTGGCTTCACACAACATAGGTTCTTTCTTACTCAGGTTAAGCTCAGTGTAGGTTGTCGGTGGGGAAGGGACGGGGAGCCGGGGCTCTGTTCTACCCAGTCTCAGGGACCTAGTTTCTTTCCATGGAGTCACTCCCTTACCCTGGGCCTTGGAATTATTCACTCAGTCCCCTGCATCCAGCCAGGAATCAGGGGGAGGGGAGACTTGGAGCATCCCATGAGCAGCTTTCCCACCTTTATCTCAGCTGGTGTGCATCCCTCCACGCTCTGTCACAGAGCTGCGCCAAACTGGAAGGGGGCTGGAGAGGGTGACCTGTCAGTGTACCTGGGAGAAAGGAAAAGGCCAGACTCTGGTGAGCAAGGCCAGTCTGTCACAGAAGCTGACAGTTTGCTTACTTAGTAGGTGTTTGCTAGACCCCTGGTCTATGTTTAGACTTGAATGAGGCACCCAGGAGGAAATGGAAAAAGCAAGGAGCTTAAGTCTGGCATTCATAAGACACAAGGTGCCCCACTGCTCATCCCATGGTCACACCAGGAGGTGCGATATCTAGAGGTACAGACTGGCTTGCTGTGTTAGGGAGACCGAGGCACAGCCCTTGGCTGCTGGGCACTGTCTGTAGGAGGGGCTTCGTGCAGAAGGCGGCAGCTGTCTCTCTCAGGTTGTTGTTGGTAGTGATCTGCCAGTAAGCAGTGTGATGCCTCATCGATCAGTGATTGTGGCTATCCTGGATTGCGGGTTTTTGAGAGAAAACCCTTCCTCTTTCTTATTCCTGTAGTAGCTTCCTCCTCAGGGGCTGCTGATTCATGCTCTGACTCACTTAAGCCTTCCCTCTGACTTTCTCTCCTGTGCTGCCTGTGTTTGGAGAGCGGAGGCCCAGGGAAGGTTTGCTGGGAGCCCGTTTCCTGTCCGTGGTGACAGTGGTAGAGTGGACTGGGCAGGGAGAATGGCCCAGTTGTATTTGGGCTTTTTGCTTTGGGTGGATTCTGATAGTTCATCCTTTACCTCCATGTGACTTTGAGAAAGTCACCTTGTTTGGACTTCTGTGGCATCATCCATGCAACTCCATTTTCAGATTATTCTCTGAAGAACCCCCATTGTATAAGACAGATGAAAATGGAAAATTTTGTGGCTAGTCCTCCCCACTCAGCTCCAGCTCAGCAGCCCTAAGAGGTTTCTGAGCCAGAGGGGGCCTCCAGAACCCCTTCCAGGCCCAGGAGCCCTTGTTCTGTGGAGGAAGAGGGCAGGCAGACCTTTGCCAAGACTGGCTTCCTGAGAAGTTTCTGACAGTGAACTGCCACCCGTCACAAATCCCATGGACCTATGTGAACCACCACATCCCTCCTGTCTTGCTTATGCTCCTCTACCATCATCCCCCCCGCCCCCACACAGGTGGAAGGGCCATGACCAGGTTTGCTATGGAGTTGATGATCTGTGTCCTCTTGTCAGAAAGGGTCACACATCTCTCACAGAGTGAGAAGAGGCAGTTAGTTTCATGAGTTCTTGCTTCTTTCTTTGTTCTTGCCCCCAAGAAAAAAAATTCCAGTCCCCTGAACAACTCCCACACACTATCTGTCCTCTTAGATGGAAGTGCAGTTTTTCTTCCTAATGAGCTCTGGTCTTCAAATGGGGCCAAGAGGAAAACCAGGGACCTTGGGAATATAAGAATCCTTGGTGAATTACTTTAAATTAATGAGACTAATAAGGAAAATCGAGTTCAGCGGCACAGATCAGATCCATGTTCTGGATCTTGATGATTTAAATTGCAGATCCTAATTAAATGCCCCAGATAACCATGAAGTGGCTTCTGAGGTCCTCTTGACCCAAAAGCTTCTCTGGTCTGTGAACTCGATCAAATGTAAAATTAGTCTGTAGATGTTCCCCTTTAAGCATTTCTATCCTCAGGATCCCACCATGCCTGTAATACCCTCCGCCCTCCTAGGGGCAGGGGCCCTGCAAGGGGAGGACGTTTGGGAGCCTCCCTTGGACTGGCAGGTAGTTGGGGTACAGTTGCCTTCTGTCGGGTGGCACGTCTGCACTGGCCCAGGTGCAGGGGAGTGACCACAGTCTCACTACAGGCTGAGCCGGGCAGCCCGGCAGGGCAGTGGAATATGCTGGAGACACACTGGGAAGAAGCTCAGAAAGAATAGCTCCTTCCTCAAGCTGATTCACACGCAGGGTGCCGCCGCTGCCTCTGGCCAGCATGGGGTGGCCAGTCCCGCAAGAGGATGATCTGAAGCTAAGAAAGGGACCAGTTCCCCATGGTCACACCCCCAAATATGGCTTCTTCTCCATGTGGTCTCCTGCTGGCTCTTTCCCTCATGTCCTATCCTTTTTTTCTTTTTAAAATTTGTTTATTTATTTGAGAGAGAGAGAAAGGGGGAGGGGCGGGGGGGGAGAGAGAGAGAGAGAGAGAATCTCAAGCAGACTCCCTGCTGAGCACGGAGCCCGACATAGGGCTTGATCTCACGATCCTGAGATCATGACCTGAGCCAAAATCAAGAGTCAGGCACTTAACCAACTGAGCCACCCAGGCACCCCAATCTGTGTCCTATCTTATTTATTTATTTTTTTTAAGATTTATTTAGTTTTTGGTGGAGAGTGAGAGACAGCGAGAGAGGGAACACAAGCAGGGGGAGTGGGAGAGGGAGAAGCAGACTTCCCACTGAGCAGGGAGCCCCATGTGGGACTCGATCCCAGGACCCTGGGATCATGACCTGAGCTGAAGGCAGACGCTTAATGACTGAGCCACCCAGGCGCCCTGTGTCCTATCTTTTTAAATAACTGTGACCAGAACACAGGTAGAATATTTCATTAGGAACATGGCGCAGAGCTGACATAAACATTTTTTCATGCTGTTGTCTTTATTATAGTTATTAAAATAATTAAGCTTTTTATTGAAGTATAAAAAATCATGTCCAGCTCAAAAAATTTTTACACAGTAAATTCAGTCTTGAAACCAGCACCCAAAACAGGAGACAGAGCATTACCAGAGCCCACAGGCCTCCTCCGGCCCCACGTGCCCTCCCCAGTCAGTACTCACCCCTCAAAGATACCGCTGTCCTGACTTCTAACACCTCGAACTCGTTTGGCCTGTGCTTGGACTTTGTAGAAATAGAGTTGCCTAGATATGCGCTCGTGTGACTGGCTTTCCCCCTTGACATCGTTTCTAAAAGCCATCTATGTTGTTTTGTACCGCTGATGGACGTCTGGATTGTTGCCGGTGTTTGACTGTTATGAACGTTATGCTCTAAATGTTCTTTATACCTTTGTGAACATACATATACATTTCTGTTAGCAATTCCACTCTGAGCTGCGTACTGGCTCGCGGTGGAGGTGTGTGTTCAGCTTGGGTAGATACTGCCAGTCTTCCAGCGTGGCTGCGCCATTTTACCCTCCATGAGCAGTGTCTCGGGGTTCCGTTTCTTCCACATCCTCACCAAGACTTGGTATTGTCTTTTTTCCCCCATTTTTAGTTATTCTAATGAGTATACAGAGGTATCCCGTGGTTGTAATTAGTGGTTTCCTGATCCCTAAGGAGGTCGAAGAAATTGTCATGTGTTGATTAACTTTATCCTGATCATTTTTTTTAATTAAAGATTTTTATTTATTTATTTGACAGAGAGAGACAGTGAGAGAGGGAATGGAAGCAGGGGGAGTGGGAGAGGGAGAAGCAGGCCTCCCACAGAGCAGGGAGCCCGATACGGGGCTCGATCCCAGGACCCTGGGATCATGACCTGAGCCAAAGGCAGACGCTTAACGACTGAGCCACCCAGGCGCCCCTATCATGATCATTTAAACAGGCATGTAATAGTGCATCTTATAGATGTTCCAGAATGCACTTACATGTAGCCGGGCATTTAGATTGGTTCCAGTGTTTGTCATTACAAATAATGCTACAATAAACATCTTTGGCCTGTTGGCAAGAATTTTGTTTTTGTTTATAAATTTTGATAAATGATGTGATAAATAATTTGATACATAAATTTCTGAAAGGCATGTTCCACTTTAAAATATTATCAGCAATATAGAGGAATCCTATAGAGTTTCCCCTAGGTCTGCCAACAAAGCATATTCTCATGAGAAGAACAAACAAACCTCTCTTGGAAGACTACTTTAGGTGAATATAGGAGTATTTAGCATTCCTTTAATTATTAGGAATGAGTTTGGTCACTTTTCCAAAACGTTTACGACCTGTATTCCTCTTTTATGAATTCATACCTTTGCTACTTGCATTTTTAGTGAGTTTTTTTTGTCAATTTGTACAAGTATTACTATAAATTTCAGATATTAGTACTGCAAGTAGTTTCCCTGTCTTTACCATTTTCATTGCATATTTTGACTCTGTGTGCCTTTTGATGTCCGCAAACTGGTGAGTCTTCCCCTTGGAGACTTTTACTATGACTCCCCAGCCGGGCCACTGCCCTCTCTGCTGAGGTGCCCAGGCTACAGATCCCTAGGTGCTCCAGTGGGAGGGATAGGAGCTCAGCCTGCAAGAGAAACTGAGTTTGCCTGAGGGCCAAGCACACTGCTCTGCCTGTTGTCTTTACCCCAGACTCCAGCAATTTCAGGTAGCTCACATGCTGGGTCCTGAGGTCTACTCTGACTATCCCCCAGGACTGAGTCAGAGCCTGGGTATTCTGCTCCACAGGAAGGCACCCAAGGGCCAGGCAGCCACAGCAGGGCAGATCCCTGTTCTATTTTTGCACATTTAGTTCTCACTGCAGCCCTGTGAGATGGGTACCACTAGCCTCATCTTAGACACTGGAAAGCAGAGCCTCAGAGGGGCCCCGCAGCTTCTTCCAGAGCCTGACATTTGTGAGCAAGGACACCTGGGACTCAGACTCTTCTCTCCTCATTTTTCCTCAGCCACATCCCAGCCGCACTGTGGGTGCTTTAGAGCTGGTCCATGTTCCCCGGATCACTCCTGGGGAGGGGGGCGAATGGGAATGTGCACTTTCTGTTTCTCATTCTTTTGGGCTTCAGCAAAACCTTTACATTTGAGCCAAAAGGTTAGATTGTTGTGTGGAACTCAAAGGAACTTATAGTAGCTCTTGGCTTCCCCATATGTCTACACATTAAAAGTATAACATGAATATTAGAATATGCATTCTCAAGAACTGGTGTTTGACCAGCTTGTTAAGTTTATAATTTTCTATTTTTAGATGATGGATTTGGACGTGCTTCTATGAAGAAATGCCACGTGTCTCAACTGGTCCAAGAACAAACATGTCCAGTAAGTTGTTGGGTGAATATTAACTCAGGAGCGGGAACAGATGCCCTTTGGGGGCACAGGTGTTGACACACTTTGAGAAGACAAGAGTGCCTGGATACATGGAGACCTTTGTAAGGAGTGTTTTAAACCAGCCTTATTGTACAGTCTAATTATCTTCACTTCTAAAGGTTGGTTCCGCTAGAGACAGCAGGAATTGTCGCATAGAGGGCTAGAAAAACATGAAACTCACTTCTTGCTGCTTAACCCACTTCTTAGAGTACAATGTGTGTTCTGTGCCTTGCAGGGCATCTGATTCAGTGCGTGGTGGCACTTTACCAGAGACTTCTTTATCCATCGCACACAGCACTATCCACTTTAGTCAGGCATAGATTACACGCACATGTATTGTAGGAAAGCAAGCCCAAGCCCAAGCCCAAGCCCAAGCCCGAGACACATGTGAGGTTTCTGTAGCTCTGGGAAGAAAGAGAGCAGGTTGGAGACATGTGCCTTTGTCTCTCCAATGTTCCACCATGCTGTCATAGCCATTGGGGGTAGACCTCTTCATGCATCTCATATCCTTCTGACAGAGGTGAATTGATTTAATTTTACAGATTCTATGAGACTTGTGAACAGAAGAGCATAATAAAACAAAGGAGAAAATTTCAAGAGCCATCTTTTATCATTATATCTAAACCATCATTTAATGTGGTATGTCTTCGTTGAAGAGAACATGATTTCCTTACATGATTCCATGGGCATATGTGTTGGTGGCACATGTGAGTGTTGGAGAGTGTAGAGCAAGAGGTCACTAGAAGGGGCTTAGATCATCACTCTCTCCACCCCTGGCTCTTCACTTGCCCGTGTTAGGTGCATACTCTCTCCACGAGAGCACGGTCTCTCAGTCAGTGTCCCTGTGTTTCTTACCAGTGTGTGTGCCTCTTTCTCAGGACTACTGCCACCTTAGGGGACTAAGGCTTGGTGACAGCACTTCCCGGGGAATCAGGCGTGGTCTGACCCAGGAACAGGAAGCACATCATCACCAATGACATCATGACAGCAAGAGAGCACAGCCCTCGCCATGGCGCCAGGGCCCGTGCGATGCAGCGGGCTTCCACCATTGATGTGGCAGCCGACATGCTGGGCCTCTCTCTGGCAGGTGAGCCTCACGGGGCCTGCTCCAGGTTCCTGGGGCAAGGTCACCAGACACAGGTCCGCACTGTAGCAGTGCTGAGAGGGCCATGCCTGCCTCCTGGAGTCCCCTGCGGACAACCAGAATGAGCCCCCAGTGACTGCCCCAGGCTGGAGGGCACCCTGCTATGGCATTCTTCTGGTTGAATCAGGGAATGGGGAGGGAGGGGCTGTCAGCCCTCTTCCTGGGAACTGCTTCCATTGCAGTCTGACTGCTGGCAGTTTTCCAGCTTGGGTGGGCACCCCCAGGGCTCATTTGCCAGTAGGTGATACGGGAATGTCCACGGTGCCCGTCTGGCAAGTGCCTGTTATGCAAGTGCCCAGGCCATGATCAAAGCCCTCCTTGTTGGGGGTGTGCAGAGCTGAGGAAGGGGGGTGGTTTGGTCTTGGAGTCTGAGACTTCTTAGGAATCTCAGAGGCAAAATGTTTAGAAAATGAAGAAATTATCCCATCTAGTAGTTTCTGGTAGGGGGGAGTAGAATGTTGGGTCTTTTGAATAAAATCTAAACGCAAGGAAAAGTTTATTAAGGGTGATTCTCCCCCCTCCCCCCCATCATTTCTTTTTTATTCAGGAAATATACAAGATCCAGATGAGCCCATTTTAGAATTCAGCTTAGGTAGGTATCTTTTTGAATTTTTTGTTTGTTTTAAAATGTATGTTGCTTAAAAACAAAAACTGGACCCTGACATGAATTTGTATCCGAGAACTTGTTGCTGCCGAAGTGTTTCTGAGATGAAGCCATGAGGCAGGTGTGCATGTCCCATGTGTGGGAGGGAACCTGGGGCCCATAGGCCTTGGGTCTCCTCAGCATACATTCCCTCCAGGCTGGCCGTGGTGGGGGGGTGGGAGGTAAGCACCCAGGAGCTGCAAGGACGGCTTCCCTACTCCTAGGGGAGGGCTGCAGGGGTGGGAAAACTGGCTCAGGGCCAGTGTTGTCAGCCCCAGCCATAAGGCCCCAGCCATAAGGCCCGTGCGGTTGAGTTTTGCTGTCTAGCCCTTGTTCCCTGCTCTGGGAATGATGGAGGCAATGACAGCTAGTGCTTTCCCTCTCGGGCAGTGTCAGAATGTCCTAAATACTGGCTTGAATCCCTAAAGTTGTCCTAAGAAACTGTAGTAGAATGTGCTAGCTCTGGGATCAGGGAAGCACAGCATTACTGTGGCTTACCCAGAAGGTCGGAGTGCCTGGTGGGGTCAGCCGCAGACGGTTTTCCTCCGGAGCCTGACACTATCCTGTGTTCCCCTCCCCTTCCCTCATCCCCTGGTGGTGATCAGCACTGGCCCGTGGCCTGGCTGTGGTGTCCAGGAGGTGGTATGACATAAAAGGAGCACCTCCTCAAGAGTCAGATAACCGGGATTCTAGTCCAGACCATGCCACAAACTAACTGCATGGCCTTGAACCTGCTGCTTGACCTTGCTGGACCAGTTTCCTCATGTGCTGTAAGGGGTGTTACCATTTGAGAGACAACGAAGATTATGGTGCTTAAAACAAAGCAAAATCAGACAAACAACTTTGACTAATGACAAAAATCCTTAAAAACGTAAGGGCATTATTATCAAATTAATACTAAACTTTGAAAACATCCCCATTTCAGACTGAATGTCCCTAAACAAATTCAGACGGTTTCCCAACCCTGGCTTGCTGGCTAGTTCTGTAGTGGGAGGGAGTCCTACATTGTGAACTGGGAACGGGGGGCTGGGGGAAGCAGCCTGTAACCCTGCTGGGATTCCCACAGCTGCCCACTCCCAACCTAGAGCTTTCTTGCTCTTCGCAAATTGTAATACTAACTCAAGGACTTCCAGTTTCACAAGAGAAGAGTGAACTTATTTCCACCCCCTTGTCTTAAATCATCTCAAACGCCAGGAAGAATAAGAAACAGAAACATACACTCTGTGCAGTGAGACATTTCTGGAACCCCCAAAATGTAACCCATGAGGAGGAGGGAGCAGATGGAGAGGAGTGTGGTCACACCTGCTTGTCTGTGAGGGTGGGTGGATTTGTCCCAAAGATACTGGGGAGCTCAGAGACTAAAGCAGGGGCTTACTGGAAAGTTTGTGTAAGGAAGAGTTTGGGGTTCAGATTCCCACCATACTCTCTCAGTCCTGCAGGGACTGGTGGTTATTCTCGTAAGAAACTTGGGAGGCAGAGAGGCTTTGGGCTGAGGTCCATCAGCACAGAGGAGAGCATGGTAAAGGGCCAGAAGTCTACTGAATAACAAACTCCCTACTTGGCCCTCCCCAGCCTTCTTCCTCTTATCCTAATTTGGCCAGGCTTATTCTTCCAGGCAGGAGGCTCTCACTCTGGAGAAAGTCAACCACTCACTGCCACTCCCCGCAAAGAGGCAGATGCCGGCTTTCTGGACCCCAGCGGAAAGTAGGCCAGCCAGCTACCCAGGCACTGTAGTGGAGACCATCCAGCCCACCCTCACACTCAGCCTTCTGATACCTCATTCTTAAAAATGAATGGGCATTCTTCTGTGCATATAAAGATTGGTACATGCATGCTGATTGCAGCTTGATTCATAATAGCCAACACTGGAAACAACCCACATATCCATCAGCAGAATTCACTATGGTACATGCATACAATGGAGTACCACCCAGCAAGGAAAAGGAATGAGGTACTGATACATATGTGGATGAATCTCAGAACCATTGTGCAGAGTAGAAGAAGCCATATTCAGATGTGTATTTATGATTCTGTTTATGTGGAACTCAGGAAGACTAATCCACAATGACAGAAGACCCATCAGTTGGTTGTCCAGGAGTGCTGGTGAGGACTGACTGGAAAGAGCACAGGGTACCCTTTGGGCGATGGAAATGTTCTATATCTTGACTGTGGTGGTTATATGGACGTAAACGCTTGTCAAAACTCATTGAGCTCTACACTTAAAATGGGCACATTTTATATATAAATACCTCAAATTTGATTTAAAACAAAGTGTAAGAATGGTTAAAGATTAAAGGCCTTTGTGAAAGGCCCACACATGAAAGAAGAAGCAGGAAAAAACAGAACTTGGAAGAAACGCAGACATTGAAGAAAGTAGAAGAAAACGTCAAAAAATTATAATTTATATCCTCAAGAGAAGATGGCATACTTGTAACATAAGAACAGGACGCTGTTAAAAAAAAAAAAAAATTGAAGAACAAGGGCAATCTTAGACATTTAAGATATGACTTTAAAAAAATACATTAAAAAGTCAAAAAACGTTGGAAGATATTTAAAGAATTATTCCCCAAAGTAAAAATTTTAAAGCAAAATAGAAAATGGAAGAGAAATTGAAGTGGAAAATTAGCAAATTCAGAGGCCCAACATTTACAGGAGGAAACAGAATAGGGTGGAAGGGAGAGAATTACCAAGAAATAAGATAAGAAATCTGTCAGAACTGAAAAGTGTGTTTCCAAAAATGCCTACCAGGGCCCAGCATAATGATTGAAAAGCCCCAGAACAAGGCATGTCCTGAAGAAATTTCAGAGCACTGGGAATAAAATGAAGATCCTAAAACTTCCAGAAAGGGGGAAAGAAACAAAAGAGGTCCTATCCAAGGATCGGGGTCAAACTAGTGTGGAGGGGATTCTCAGCGACCCTGGGAACTTGAGGACGGGGAGGAGCCCTTTAATGTACCTGGGAAAATATTTATAATCTGGGATTCTCTACTCAGCCAGACACTCAGTCAGATGTGAGGGGAGAAAGAAACTTATTTCAGCTTTGCAGACTCTCAAACTTACTTCTCCCAGATCCTTTCTCTGGAAGCGAGTGGAGGATATGTTCCACCGAAAAGAGGGAGCAAATTGAGAATAAGGAAGATGTGGGACCCAGGAAACAGGGCCCAACACAGGAGAGAAGTGAAGGAAACCCCACTTGGCTCGTAATAATATTCACTGAGCTTTACTAATGCAGAACATGGATTTAACAACAACAACAACAACAACAACAAAATTCCCACTAAACTGATTGAGTGTAGAGACAGGATTAGAGTTGATGTCACATCGGTAAAAATCTTCACCCCTGTGACAGAAATCAGGATAGTTCTGATTCTGGCAAATCAAGGACAGTACAATAGCCATTTGAATGAGGCACATGGGAAGAAACAGCTTGAAGTTTTATTTTAAGTGATTTTTACCACAATGAAAAAAAAAAAAGGAGGAACAGGAGCCCAGGATTGAATAGTCAAATATTTTATCTTAAGTTTAAAATTAAAAAGTGCTCATTTTAAAACCTGTAATAGAGAAAATGTCAGAGGAAAGGAATACCCTATCAGAGAGAGATAATCACAGTTGGCATTTTGGTGTAGATCCTTCCAGAAATATTTTTTTACACCCACCCAGTGCTCTACAGAATTTTTAATGATTTTTTGCCTGTGGAGGTGATGGGATTATCTACAAAAATGTCATGCTAGTATTCTTTTTTTTAAAAGACTTTATTTATTTGAGAGAGAGAGCGAGAACGAGAGAGAACACAAGTAGGGTGAAGAGCAGAGGGAGAAGCAGACTCCACGTTGAGCAGGGAGCCCGATGCGGGACTCGATCCCAGGACCCTGGGGTCATGACCTGAGCCGAAGGCAGACGCTTAACCGTCTGAGCCATCCAGGCACCCCATATCATGCTAGTATTCTTAACATGTTTTTTTTCATGTGACAGAATGTCATGGGCATCTTTTCGTTGTAATAAACACGGGATCTGCCCCATCACTTTGGATGCCTATGTAGACTCTACTGTGTGGCTGCGCCATATTTATTGTAACCCGTTTCCTGTTGTCAGACATTTTAGGTTCTTTCCAATTTGCCATTAGTAACACCACCACTGTGAACATACTTGTACATAGATCATTAACACGTTTTGCTGATTATTTCCTTGGGATAAACACTTGGATACAGAATTGCCGAGTCAAAGGATATGTACTTAAAATACATTTTACTGCTTTGCCTCGTCGACAGCACTTACCCAGCTGGGATTACAGATGATCTGGTTGGAGAGACAAGGCCTACGTGCCAGAGACTCATGGCTTCTCTGGAAGTTTGCCAAAGTGATGTAAGCGACAGACAGGACATGTGACTGTGGGCTGCTGAGGGGAAGCGTCTTGGAAGCCGTGGCCCTTGGGCTAGGAATAAACACTGAGTGAGACTTAACCTGAGCTGGCTGGGGGTTGGGGCTGGAGAGCATTTACCTATAGGAGGGTGTGTTCTGAAGGTGGCACTTAGCCCATTAGCCCTTAACCTGACACCCATCTTCCCGGCTTTGGCCACCTGTTATACCTCATTCTGTCTGCTGTCACTTGTGCTTGAGAGACCCAAATGTTCCAGCTTCACGTGGGTGTTAAGAACCCACACGTGATGAAGGGGCGAGCTGAGAAAAACCAGGCCCTCAGTCACTTAAACACATAGCTTAAAGGAGGGGGAGCAAGTGAAATGGTCAAATCCCTGACTCCTGCTGAGGCAGACCTAGCAGAAGAAATAGAAGAGAACCTTAAAAATGAACAAAGCGTTAAAGCTTCTAGAAGAAAACAGAGGGTCACTCCCAACCTCAGGGTAGGCAAAGATTTCTTGGACAGAGTGCAAAAAGTCCTAACTCTGTGCTTTGGTTTGCTATCCCTGCCGTAACAGATTACCACAGATTGAACACCTTGAAACAACTCAAACTTATTATCTTATAGTTTGCTTATGTCAAAAATCCAGTGGGTTCAGTGATGTCTCTGCTTGGAGTCTTAACACCAAAATCAAAGTGTCAGCAGGGCTGCACTCTTTTCTGGGGGCGCCAGGGGAGAATTTGTTTCTTTGCTCTTCATATTGTTGGCAGAATTCAGGGTTTTTTGGTGTGTGTATGTGTGGTTTTAGGACTGAGGTCCCCATTTCTTTGCTAGCAGCCAGGTGAAGCTGGTTCTCATTTATTAAAGCTGCTCACATTCCTTGGTTTGTGACCCTCTTCCTCCGTCTTCAAAGCCAGCAATGGCAGGTGGAATGCCTTTCATGGTTTGAATCTCTCCTGCCTTTTTTCCCCATAGTCACATCTTTCTGACTCACCCTTCCACCTTCCTCTGCTACTTTTAAGAGCTTGTGTGGTTAAGCCCACACCAATAATGCAGAATAATCTCCCCTTGTCAAGGTTCCATGACCTTACTCACAGCCATAGTGCCTGTAATGTAATATATTCACAGGTTCCAGGGATTAGGATGTGGATACTTTTTTGGAGGGAGGGACAGTTTTCCTGTCTATCACTCCCTAAGACTAAAAGTCTAACAAACAAACAAAGCTGAAGATCTGTAAGAAAATAAATTGATAAACCACAGACTGGGAAAAAATATTCACAACACATATACCTGAGAAAGAACAGGTCCAGAATAAAATACTCATAAATCAACAATAAAAAAGTCAACAATTCAGTTTAAAAATGAGCAAAAAAACTCAAGCAGACTCTTGACAAAAGAAGTTATAAAAAGGAACAACAAGCACGTGGTGAAAAAATGCTTTGCATCATTAATCATCATGGAAGTGCAAATTCAAACACATCCATCAGAAAACTATAAAATAAAGACTAACCCTACCAAATGTTGGCAGGGATGCAGAACAACAGGAACTCAGATCCATTGCTGATGGGATTATAAAATGGTGCAACTACCTTAGAAAACTGTTAGCATCTTGCAAAGTTAAACATATCCTCCGCTATAACCTAGAAATGTCACTCTTAGGTACTTATGCAAAAGAAATGAAAACCCACGTCCACAAAAAGCCATAAACAGGAATGTTTTTAGCACCTTTATTTACAATGGTTCACCACCAGAAACAACCCAACATCCATTAACAGAATGGATAAATAAATTTTGATACATTCATACAATGGAATCTAACTCATCAATTAAAAAAAGAGTGATTATCAGTACATACAACAACGTAGATTCAAGAACAGACAAAAGTGATGGAAATCAGAAATTTGTTGCAGAGGCTGGGGAATTGACTGGGAAGTATGAGGGGGATATTTCCAGTCTGATGTTTTAAAGGAGTTCTCCATCTTCTTTTGGTGATGGTTGCACAGGTGCATATGATTGTCAAAACTAATTGAATTGAAAACCTAAGCTCTTATGTATTTTATTATATCCAGTAAATAGTGAAAATTCATAAAGGCACATGAGAAGATAATACAAATGGAGAGAGAACTAAAATTATTTTTCAGAAGCAAAAATCAATTTCTGTATTTTAAATCACCAGTGAGCATTTAAAAAATTGGGAATGATGAGGGCAGGCATGGCAGAGTAAGGACCTCCAAAGATCCTCTCCTCTATAAAGGCACTGAGAACACTGGCAGAAATGGTCATAGTCAGTTGTTTGAGATTTCTGGAAACTGACCAGAGACTTGCAGCAGTCTGGGGAGCATTATTGCTCCTCCAAAAAAGGCAGTTGTTTCTACCAGTGTTGAACTTCGATTTACCATGTATTTCATCAGTTCTGAGATGTGTGGTTTTTTTTCTGTTTTACTATCTATTTAATCAAAAAGTGTCTTACAATCAATAGCATATCATAGTCTAACGGCAGTGGGTCCTTTGGCTTTCATGGTGCGTTTCACAACAGATAGTGTGTTCGATTCAGTGAAATGGGATCATTTTTCTTGTGGGTCACTCCTGTGTTAGAATGATCTGAGTCTTATCTATTTCAGAATGCTTATTAGTACAATAAACTTTCCAACCGAAACAGTTCTACAAGGTACTGTTACTTCCAAAAAGTAACATTTTTAGTAATCTTGCATTTGGTAAGAGTCTTATAAGGAGAATAAATGAGCAATGACGTCTTTAAAAAAAAACAAAAGCCTTTGTTAATGCTGCCACAGATTTTTAAATTTGCTTCCAACACACATCCACACAGAGACCTGCAGGGCACCACGGCTCAGGGCTGGTCACCACAGCCATAGGATGCAGGCATGTGCAGCTGTGTCTTGATTCTGTGGCTGGAGAGCTCAACGGGTTAGAAGCTCAGTTAGTTATTAAGGTCCAACATTATGGGTCAGACCCCATGTGAGGTTGTTGGCTTTGTGTTCTAGTCCGTGGACACAGAGCAGCTCAGTCTTCCACTGGCACTTAGGGCCTTGCTGTCCTGGGGGTGGGGGATGGGGAGGAGGGGGAGGGACGGGGGGGATTGTGGGGGACGGGGGGAGGGGACCCACAGGAAAAATGATCCCCTGAATCGAACACACTATCTGTTGTGAAATGCACTATGAAAGCAAAAGGACCCGCTGCCATTAGACTATTGAGAAGAGCTTGTTTCCAATGTAAAAGATCACCTCCACATGATGACTGACAGTGTAATTGTCCCATCCCTTTAGTGGCACTGACTTTTTTTTTTTTTTTTTTTTTTTGCTTTCTCTGGGGGTGCTTGGAACCGAGAACTAACCAGAGGCTGATTTTAAAGGACTTGTTTCTTTCCCATCTTGATTCCATAGCTTGCAGTGAGTTGCATACTCCATCACTAGATCGAAAACCAAATAGTTTTGTAGCAGTGAGCGTCACCACCCCTCCTCAGGCATTCTGGACAAAACACGCGCAGACGGAGATCATCGAGGTGGGTGCTGCCGGCTCCAACCCTGAGCTGTGCGAGGGGCTCGCGCCGTGTTTGTAGCCTCCATGGGAGGGCTGCGGGTGACCCAAGTGCCAGTAGCTGCCACTCCACAGGTCCTTGGTACATTGATGTTTCTCTCCACATTCATCTGCGTGGCATTTATATTTGCCATATCCTTTACAGTTACTGATGAGCTATTGGCTGGTTGTCTTTGAACAGTGATCCTACAAGGTTGTTGCCTCTTAAGAGGTAAAGGGCCCATTCTTCCTTGTCATTGTCATTTGGCGGCTGCTTTCAGAGAGTTGTGTTTGTTAATCACAGTTTGGAGAGTGTTAACTACTAACCAGCCTTCTTACTGGACATACCCCTATTTTTATTGGCTTTCTTATTACATCCTTTTGCATTGTGTGTTTTATATTTACGTTTTACGTTAAATTAAGTGATGTGCATTCACCTTGGGAATTTTACAAACTCCTTTTAGATAATTGAGCACTGTATGTAAGTTATGAAACTGAATATAGGATCTGTGCGAGATTGTGCAGGATTTTGGCTGTGATGTGAGCATCTCTGTGAATTAACCCCTCCCTAGCAGTCTCAAACAAACTTAAACTGCATTTCCTCCTCTTCCCCCTTTTACATTTTGGAACGTAGGCCACCCTTTTTCATTCTCTTGGGAACTTACTTCCAAGTTCAGATCAACAGTTTTGTTTTCTAAGCATCTGCTGAGCACTGCCTGCACCGTGGAGCGCAGTGCTGGGCGCCGTGGATGATACGAACACCTCGGAGGCCCGGTCCCATCCTGTGGGTGGGGAGGCAGCGAGCGTGGTCTGTCTCCACACAGCTGTGTTGGGAGGAGTGGAGTAGAGAGAGGAGGGCAGCACATGGCGGGTGGGGGCCCTTCTAGCTCTGAGGATTGGAGAGGCTACCTCGGGTGGTGCTTAGTGAAGTTCTGACTTAAGAGATCTGGTTGGGGCCCAGGACTCTGCAGTTGTCACAAGCTCCGAGGTGATGCCCATGCAGCCAGTCTGGGGACCATGCGTTGAAGAGCACGCCAGAGTTCTGTGGTAGTCACACGAAGGCATGCAACAGGAAAGCGTCATGTGGGTTTGGAGAATAACCTTATCCTGCTGTGTGTGTGCAAAAGGCCCAAGTGGAGGAGCAAGGGAGAGAAGCCTTGAGCGTCACGCCAGGAGTTTGTAGCGGGCCAGTGCAAGCATTTTGGGGGGGAGTCGCCTGACTAGATGTGTTTCAGGGAGGTCCTAAGTTGACAGTCACCTGGGGGGAGTGTGTAGGACCTGACTGGCAGTGGATAAAAGGGTGCATGTGACAGGCCCTGGAGGTGGGTTTGTGGGAGCAGTTCATTGTCACTAGGTGGTTGAGAATGATGGAGAAAGAGGCACCAAAGCAGACATTTGTAGCCTCCTTGGGAAGAGAGCCAGAGATGGCCTTAACTAAGGGCAGATGGAGGGTGAGGTTGGGTCCCAGCAGGCTGCCCAGGAGGGGCCGTCCAGCAGACCCTGGATCTGGGGCTACAGGGAGCATAGCTGGAGGCATGGAACCCACAGCACGCACAAACAGGAACTCAGCCATTTGGCTGAGATAGTTAACCACTGCCTGGGAAAGAGGATATGTTATGGGGCTCTGGGGGCAGGGCTAAGCTGCCAGGAAATGGCCACCTATGAGCTAGAAACTCACAGCTCGTCTTTTGAAAAGGATAGCCTTAAAAAGGTCAGTTCTTAATTATTCCAACCATGGGATTCTGGAAATAAGAAATGACTTAAGCCATTCATTTCTTCTCTCATCTGCCTTTGTACATCTTAAAGGAACAACCCAAAGTAGGAGATCCAAATACATCACTCATCTGAAGTGGTGATACCAAGAATACAACGTGGACATCCAGCTCGTTTCACTCTTAGAGGATCCCTTCCAGTGAGCGAGCAGCTCTTAGAGTGAGCCCGCGGGCGCGGCTGTGTGGTGGGCCTGCCTGTGGTGGCTGCGTCTTTCAAGGCAGGTCACACTACTCTGTCCTTTCTCTAAGCAGGATTTGGGCTTGTTTGTAGGCATCCATTTAGGCCACCATCCGTGTTTGTGTTGATCCAAGTCAGTAAGAAGGCTAGTGTCTCATTTTGAAGGTGTTGGTGTGTTTCCAAAGCAATTACTTGGAAAAACCCAACTCTATTCTGATTTTATTCTCCTTTCTCTTCTAGGGAACCAACAATCCTATATTTCTAAGCAGTATTGCCTTCTTTCAAGACTCTCTTATCAATCAGATGACCCAAATCAAACTCTCCGTGTATGATGTCAAAGATCGATCTCAGGGAACAGTTAAGTAACACGTTGTGGTTCATGAGATTTTGTTCCCTTTTTTTAAGTTCTGTAATCATCTGAGTGAGAGGTGAACAAAGATTAACTTCACTACTTTGCTCACAAAGTCACTAATGTCCAAATGTATTCGTCTTTAGGAATTTCTTCCTGAGCATCCCTGTTGGGCTCCTAAGAATGGGTCAGATGTGTTGTGGGAACCAGCCCGCTGGACTCCTCTGGGGCCTGGTATTTGGACCAGAGGCAAAGCAAGTGTACTAATGCCTTCTCTCCCCGCTCTTCCTCAGATGTATTTACTGGGTTCTGGAACATTCATTGTCAAAGATCTGCTCCAGGACAGGCATCATAGGTTGCATTTAACACTAAGGTTGGTATTTAATTTTACTCCCTTGAGAGGATCTAGAATGAGGTCCAGGGACAGATGAGGGGGAGGCCCCATTTCCTGCACTCAGAGAGGGCCCAGCCCCCTCCCAAAGGCTGGTGTCAGTGAGGAGGTGGTTGCTTACTTGAGTGAGATTAAAACTCAGCCCATCAGAGGACCTGTTAGGGAATGGAAATGTGCAGTATCCATAGGAAATATGAGCCCTCTTGTGTGCAGACCTAAAGGAAAACCTAGATACATATCTGATAATACTCAATATTTTTGTCTATCATCTCTTCCCTCCCCAATAGAATATGATTTCCTAGGCAGTAGGGTTTTTGTCTGCTTTGCTTCATTGCTGTATCTTAAGCACCTAGAACACAGCCTGGTGCTCAATAAATATTTATGGAAGGAAGGAAGGAAGGGGAACCCCACTGTATCCCTGAAAGGAAGATGAAAGAGGTCAAGATATCAGCCCTTCCCAAATTCATTTTGGGGACAGTTCTCACCGAAACCCCAACACATCGTGTTCTTTTTTTCAAAATAATGTAGAAGTTGGGAAGATAGTCCAAAATAGCAAAAGAAATTTGACAAGGGTTAATCACCTGCTGGACAGTGCACCATCCTAAAGTTACAGTGAAAGCAGTGTCGCAGGCATTGGGCAGAGCGAGAGCCTTGCTCGGCCCTCAGTGTGCATAGGGAGCCTGCCTCAGCAGGAAGGACTGGTCTTACAGAAAATGTAAGGGGTCGTGTGGGGCAAAGGGCTGCTAGAGAAAAATATTCAGGTACATCATGCGCCAGAACTAATTCTAGTTGGACCAGAGCTAAATATAAGAAATGGACATCTTCCTTTTGAAAAGGGGCTACATAGGACTCTTGAGCAGAGAACATGGGGAAGCCCTTCTCCAGGCATTAGAACAGTGAGAAAAAGCCACAAAGGAAATTGTCAGTATATATGACCACATAAAAGTTTAGAACCTGGCTAAGTCAGACACCTTAAATAAAAGGCCTGAGGCGTTAGGGTATCCCTGGGGCCTCCCTGGATGAAGTGGATGGGCCCGGGCTGCTGGCAGCCAACCTGAGGGGTCTCAGGGGTGAAGCTGAGCAGGGCTAGAGTGGCATTAACTGTATCATACCATCTTTGGGATGCTTTGGGAAACCCTCCACTTACTTGGGGTCCAGGCCTAGGTCTTGGGTGTAATCAAAGCTTAAAGGTGGGTGGGAAGGAACAGAAGGGGGTTCAGTGCCAGAAGAAGGTGCTCTCCAGTCCTGGTTCCAGGATGCGTCCTCATCACTCTCTGGGGCAGAGGTTAGCCCAGGGGCTGATGGGCGCCTCCCAAGCAAGCATTGGCTCTTCCCCTCCAACCGTACCCCAGGCATATCTACACTTCTCTGTGGTGCTATGTCCCCTCCCAGCCGTAGTCCTCCTCTCTGCTCTCACGGTTTCCTTGTCTGCCTCCCCCGGAGCCTGTGCATGTAGTGAATGCTGGCTGACTGCTCGATGACCTAGGGTGGCTGAGCTTTGCATTTAAGCAGAAAACGAAGTGCAGGTACAATGCCTCTTATCAAAGCACTTTGCTCGTCGCAGATCTGCGGAGAGTGACCGCGTGGGTAACATCACCGTGATCGGCTGGCAGATGGAGGAGAAGTCAGACCAGCGGCCCCCTGTGACCCGGTCTCTGGACACCGTCAATGGGAGGGTGAGCATGCCGCCTTGCTCCTCTTGGAAGGAGTCCGAGGATCTGTCCAGATGGACTTGGCCTCTGTGCTCTGGGAAGGGAAAGACAGGGCCCCCTAGGCAGAACGTGCCCGTCCCCCCTAGGCACTGCTCGAAGTAGTGAGAAGGGGGTCCCTCAGGGAGCATGACATGCAAGGTTCTGCTGGGTGGGGGCCCGGCTAGAGGAGCTGCAGTCAGGCAGGGAAGGGAGGCCGGGGGGTGGTGTGAATGAGGCCTGGATTACCTTTGCTGTTTTGTTAGAGCTTCCCTACCAGGCACACGTGTGCCCCACAGCCACCTTATGTGCGCCTCCCATCCACACACCCTTTGCAGCCTCTCACATACCTCTCCTCCTCTCCCCCCCTCCACCCCCTCTCTGGCACCCTGTCTTCCGTGCACTGTCGCTTGCACAGGCCCCTCATGCTCTCAGACTACAATTCCAATGTACCAAACACTGGTGAGGGATCATTGCTGTAAAATACGGAGCTAGCTCATTTTACCCAAAACAAGCCTGGGAGGTCAGCTGTGCAAACGTTCCTGAGCATCGTCTGTTTCCTGCCTCTCATTCTGTACGTCACAACACCACAGAACCAGGTGAAGTGACCTAGTCACTAGAAAATCGTGTTTCGTGGCCTGAGTGCAGTGTACTGGCAGGTGGATTAATTTGTGGCTGGGGCAGTGTATTGCTGTAGAGTGAATGGTGGGTACTAATTTTAAGAGTTCTTTGATGATGGGGCACCTGGGTGGCTCAGTCGTTAAGCGTCTGCCTTCAGCTCAGGTCATGATCTCAGGGTCCTGGGATCGAGCCCCACATCGGGCTCCCTGCGCCGTGGGAAGCCTGCTTCTCCCTCTCCCACTCCCCCTGCTTGTGTTCCCTCTCTTGCTGTGCCTCTCTCTGTCAAATAAATAAATAAAATCTTTAAAAAGAGTTCTTTGATGATGCACATGGGCCCCGTTTCTGCGGAGTGTTCTGGAGTTGTCTGGGTCTCACTGTTTCTCTCTGCTTTCCTGTCCACCTCATTAGATGGTTCTCCCCGTTGATGAGAGCTTGACAGAGGCGCTGGGAATCCGATCCAAGTATGCTTCGTTGCGAAAAGACACTTTACTGAAATCGGGTAAACAGCTTCCTCCATTGGTACTCTTGCCACTCTTGTGAGTGTCCGCTCGGGCCCGTGCTCACCCTTTCCTCCCCACCCGCTCAGATTGTCACGGCCAGGCACCCCCTCGATTGTCACCTCCCTGCCACGTTTCTAAGTGCCGTGCTTTTCGCCAGCATATGGAGTTAGTAATATTCCAAGCAAGGGGTGTGTGTGTGGGGGGGGTCCCTCCTTCATTCCACTCTTTCTCGTGTTACCTTGGGTTTGGTGACTGACACCCTCCCCGCCCCCACCCCCGCCCCTGCACTCCAGAGTCAGTTCCACGTCCTGGGACAAGAAGATTGCATGTGGCAGGTGTGGGGTGGGGGGGGGGGCGGGAGCGGGAGGAGCAGCCAGGCTCGGTCACTTTGGTGGGCTTTGGTTTCAATGTTCTCATTCTCTCAAGAGGAACAGTAAGAAGCACCATTGAGGGCTCGGGGGAGGAGGGCCCACATGGGGGGTGTGTCGCCGGCTCACACACAGCCTTTGTCCCCTCCGCACCCCCCACCTCAGTGTTCGGCGGCGCCATCTGCCGCATGTACCGGTTCCCCACCACGGACGGCAACCACCTGCGGATCCTGGAGCAGATGGCCGAGAGCGTGCTCTCCTTGCACGTGCCCCGGCAGTTCGTGAAGCTCCTGCTGGAAGAAGACGCGGCCAGGTGAGGCAGGCCGGCTGCCCCTTCCTTTCTGGAAAGTTCTTAGATGCGGTAGGTAGAGCACTGGCAGCCGGGAGGCTGGCTTCTGACCCAGCCGCCGCCACTTGCTTGCTCGGCGGCCTTGGCTTGCTGAAGCCTGCGTTTGCTCACCTGTTTCCTGAGTTCCTGTGCGAGGCCATCACCAGACAAGGTGCAGGAAGCACCAGACAAGGTGTGCCCAGCACGCAGTGCCTGCTCTCTTCCCTCCCCCCCTCCTTTCCCCTCTCAGTCAGCCTGTAGAAAGTTAGGAGTGGCTGGTCGTTCTTGAGTCCTGGCCACCCGGGTCAGCGGTTTCCTAGGGGAGGGCCACATTGATAGAGGCTACAGAGAGCTACGAGTGACCCATCCGGGCCCTCTGGTCCTCCGTATCTCTCAGCCCGGGGCATGTTCCATTGATCCCATGGCAGGGAGAGCCTGAGAGGGGGTTCAACGTGCCGCAGATCGCTGAGCGTGTTGCCCATCTTCCTCACATGTCCTTTCTCCTCGATGTCATAAGATGGTGTTAATTATGAACACAATATGAGAACATGAAAGGACACAGTGCAGTCAGGATCTCACCGTTCAAATACAGCTATTTTTAAAAATTTTTTATCTTGAAAAAACTCAACCTAAGAATGACAAGAATAATGCAATGAGCTGCTTTATCTCTGTATGTGTACTATTTTATGGTTATTTTAGTTAAAAATTTTTTCCTTTCAGCTTTTCTGTATTTTTGCAGATTTTCCTAACTCCCATCTCATTTGCACAGATCTTCAGTGTTCGTGTTATAATGTTAACTGTGGTGTAAATTCCCATTATTTGGTGTACTAGATTATAACTTTGAAGAGTTGACTCATTTCACAAGAACTTTGGTTTTGACGGTTTTGTTGTTGTTGTGTTTCCCACCAGTTTCACGCATGTGGTTGGTGTTGTGTGTGGTGTGGGGAGGCTTCTCGATGAGCGAGACAGACCGTGGAAGGCAGGCCCTCTGGAGAGGTGGGGGCCACGCCCCGAGCCCCAGCTGTGTGAGCTGGGAGCAGAAATTAGAAGGGGTGGTGAGAAGGGAGTGGTCAGGGGAAGGCCTCTGTGAGATGGTAACGTTAAACTGACACCCGAAGCACGAGAAGGAGCAGAAAGACAGGCGGAGACATGGGAGAGGGTCCAGCAGCAACCCCAGCAGATGGGGCTCGTGTGCTCATGAGCAGACCCGCGGCCGCAGGGCCAGCCAGCCCGCAGTGAGCGAGGACATAGGTCTCACCACAGCCTCGTCTGCGTGCATACTCTTTTACTTTGATTTTGCTATTTTCATAATAAAATGGTACAACTTTCTTTTTTAACTTCAGACAATCTAGTAGATTCCATAAAATTAGCTTTTTTTCCCCCACAAAGGAAAACATGCATAGTATAAAAAAAAACCAAATAGTGTCAAAAGGCTTTTAACAATGACCTAAGTCTTGGGGCCCTCTACTCTCTGATCTGCTTCCTAGAAACAACCACTTTTAGCCATTTTAGCTTTACCATTGTATTTCTAAATAAATGTATAGTGTGCTCTCTTAGCCAGTTTTGGGGATTAGCTAGTGATTCCCTGTGATGACGATTTTAGGTCTTTTGTACTTTCCCGTTCCCCAGCTTCCTAATATGGTTATCCCCCGCCCTTTTTTTAAGTCCATCTTGTGTTTTCATTATTCTGATTATGTAGGTATTATTTACTGCTGAGCTAAGATAGTTATGTTTCAGTTCTTATATAGCTTTTATTTTTCTGGAGGTGACAGATCCTCTTTTTTCTTCTCTTCTTCCTTTCCCTGCCTTCATGCTACTTTTAGATTTAGATAGCTCATTACTCACATGGAGAAAGAAAGCATAGCCAAAGTTGCCAGCCCCCTATGGCCCTTGTCCCTTACCCCAAGGGACAGCCCTGAAACAGAGGGGGCTGGGTGAGCACAGCAGAGCATGCCCCCACCCCACCCCCACCCCCCGGCCGGCCAACTGTGGACCACTGCTTGGCAGCTTTAGGTTCTGCAGCAATGTTCTTAGGGGCCAGGTAGGAAGGCCCAGGCCTCCCCAGAACGTGGGGGCAGTGAGAAGCTGTCTCACAACCGCCCCTGGGCGAGACAGGTGAGTGAGATGGCCTCAAGCAGTCGCTTATGGACCTCCACTCATCTCATCTCCCAGGAGGGTCCCACGTGGCCTGTGGGGGTCCAGGCAAGGAGCCACTCCCCTAGAGCCCCTCTCCTCCACTTTGTTTTCCCCAGACATTTGATAGGGTTTCTGTGAAAAGCGCCTCTGTGCTTTTCCACATGGTGAGTGGTCTGCCCGTCATACAGCCGGTCCTCCTAGAGTGATGTGTCCCGTGCCCCACTGCTTGCTGTGTAGACCTGCAGTGTAGCCGTTGTCCGAGGCCTTCCCTGGCATTGACCACACTTCCATGTCCGTTTTGTTCTCCTGCTTGGTTGGGACACCTGTGCCTCTCCCAGGGAAGAGACCTCTACAGCCTCATGTATGTGTGTGTATATGTGTGTGTGTATGTGTGTCTTCCTTGCAGAGTGTGTGAGCTGGAGGAGTTAGGGGATCTGTCCCCTTGCTGGGAGAGCCTCCGGCGCCAGATTGTCACTCAGTACCAGACCATCATCCTCACGTACCAGGAGAACCTGACTGACCTCCATCAGTACAAAGGTGGGTACTGGGTCTCCATTTTCCCAGCTAGAAAACAAGAACCTGGCTCAAATACTCTCCCTGACAGGCACGCTAATGGATTTTTAAAAATAGATTCTCATGTAGGTGTGAATTCTTTTGAATATGGCTTTCTCAGATCTTAATTAAGAAGACGAGTATGTGAATTGCATTAAAAATTCCTTCTATGGTGTCATCTGCCAAAGCAACTCATGTAGGATGAAATTTAGGAGAGACAAAATCACAGGCTGTTGGTTCATGTTATTTTTTTGTCTTGGTCTAAAGTGCCCAAGGGAAATGCCCCAAAAGATGTAAATCGTTTGCTTTGAGACAAAGTGGTTTCCTAGATTTCCCAGTTTAAATATTCAACAGTCCTTGTATCGAACATCTGAATTGTCTGAGTGGAGCTCTCCATTTTTAAGGCTCAAAAAAGAAAGTGAAGTATAGACACCTCACATTTCTTCTTGAAAGATCCTGTTTGATTTTCAAAATACTCTAAGGGTAGATTTAGAAGACTTTTCTTAACTAATTCCCTTTTTATTCCAAAATAGAATGTATTTTTTGGTTTTTCCTTACTTTATACTCTCTCTTCAGATTCTTCCCTCCCCCCCCCACAACTACATAATAGAATTTCAGGGTTAAAAGAAAATCATAAGTCCTAATATTAAGGTTTTGATATGAACCTGTCCATGAACTTGGCTGAGAAGAAGCCACATACAGTCAGGTCAAGACAATGGTGCCCTTGGGTTTGGTTTGAATCTGAAGGGCAGGTCTAAGTGTATTGGCAGCATATAGCTGAAGAGACTTAGGAACCTACCCATGCCGGATACCTGTTACCTGGGAAAGCGGGAAACCCACATGAGCTTGAGTTTTCCAGAGCAGAGCATCTCAAGTGTCAGTGTGCATCCTGGTCCCTGAAGACCTTGCTGCAGTGCAGATCTAGGATTCTGCATTTCTAACAGGCTCCCAGGATGCCACTGCTGCTGATCTCTGGGCCTCCTGTAAGTATCAGGCCCTGGAGGACAGCCTCCTAGCACAAAATGCAAAGCAGACAATGGCTGGTCTGCATTTTGTATACTGGTACGATTTACCTTTTATCGCTAGAGAGAAAGTTTATTTCTTCTTCTGATTGTCAGTGAATTTGTAACCCCCTTCTTTTTCTAGGCATGTAGTTCTTAATTAGTGTTGGATTCTGGTCATAGAAAGAAGGTTGTAGATATTAGTTATAAAACATCATCCAACCTCCTTAACCCCCCAAGTATAATCAAGGGAACACGTTTAGGTTTGTGTTTCAGAGGGCCAGGATCCATGCTATGTAGCATTTGTTCATCTTGATAGATCTGAGGTCATCTCTTTATGGAATTGAGATGTGTTGCTCTGGTTGAACCAATTTCTTAGATCTTGCATGATGGCGGTCTCCAGGGTTGGAACAGGCAGTCCCTGGCATGGGCCCATTTGCTTTTTATAGCAGTGCTGACATCATGTTGCACAAAATCAGTCTTTATGTCAGACTTCTCAATTGAGAGCTGAATCATGGGAGGGCAGGGCACCAGTAACCTTAACCTTCTGAAGCTGCTCCTAGCTGGCTCTGCTCACCACCTGAGCACCCAGAACCAGTCGTCTGGCCAGTGAGCTGCCCTCCCTCCAGCGTTTCACCCAGCCTGCTCTCTGGAAATGAAATGTGCTCACGGGCAACTCAGAATTTCCTTGGCCACTACCAGCACATACCTGCCTATGCACGGCCGCTTCCTCAGAATATGACTGTCCTACTCGCCATTCCTGAATGCAGGGTACATGTCAATGGTCCTTATTTTCTCATATTCCGTTTCTTAGGTCCCTCGTTTAAAGCGAGCAGTTTGAAAGCAGATAAAAAGTTAGAATTTGTTCCCACAAACTTGCACATACAGAGGATGAGAGTTCAAGACGATGGGGGGTCAGGTAACTATTTTTCTGTTCCTCTCACTAAATCACACTTGACTTCCTTTCCCCCCGTGTGCTTGGTCCCCACACTGCCCCACACGTGCGCAGCCTTCCCTGTGTGTGCTTCCGCCTGGCAACTCAGATAAGAGACATGGCACAGGACCCTCGTAAGGTCTTGGTTTCCTAGGCTTTTCCCTCCCTTTGTTCCTTCCCCTCGTCTGTCCTCCCTCCAGCTTCCCTCTGTGTTTCTGTGGCAGCAAGTCGCCTGTCAGTTATCCTTCCCAAGGAGGGGTGCAAGCTGAGTGTTACCGGTGGTTGCCTCCGGCCCTTTGTGGCCCCATCTGGAGACATGCAGGAACCCCCTCTCTGCTGAGATGATGGTGCTGGGCTCCGGGGGCTCTCAGACAATCGAGGCTGTGGGGCTGAGGGAGCGGGCTGCTTGGCACTGGGCTGGCAGGGCAGGGTCCCAGAGCTGTGCGCATACCCCTGTAGCTGGCTTGTGCACAGGCCTGAGCCCAGAGTAACAGAGGAGAGCTTTCTGCCATTCAGATCAGAACTACGACATTGTCACCATCGGGGCACCAGCTGCGCACTGCCAAGGTTTTAAGTCAGGAGGTCTCCGCAAAAAGCTGCACAAATTTGAAGAGACCAAGAAGCAGTAAGTACGGTGTTCATGGGTCCTTGTACAGCTGTCTGGTGCTTCCTAGGTCAAAAAAAAAACAAATCAAGAGGTGACCGCAAAAACATCCAGCCATCCGATGTGCTTTTGTGCGGCGGGAGGAACTGCCTCGTGGCCCGGGTGCTTCTGTGTGTGTGACTGAGCTGGGGGGGCGGGGCGTGAGGGCGCCTGATTAGTGGTCCTGACCCTGCAAAGGAACAGCAAATTGAAACCCCCTGGAAGGTGGCTACCCCGTGTGGACTCTCTGCCACCTCAGCTGTCCCTTAGAGCCCCTGGTCCGTCACGCCAGGTGTGCGGTGTGTGCTGAACGCCACAAAGTGTGAAGCCGGAAGAGAGTGCTTCCTTTCCTGAGCCCACTGCAGTGGTAAACATTCCCTGTTTTAAGAAGGCTGGAGTGGGGCGGGCGGTGGGAGGGGGGCTGCACGCAGCTGCAGTCCAAACAGGAAATGGCCAGGTAGGCAGTTGGGGAAGGGCATTGTGGAGCGTGCAGGGAGGTGTGGCTGAGGCGTGGTGCTTTGAGGACAGGAGCTGAGAGGGAGGGCAGGCTTGCTGGCAGCCTGCTCAGTGCAGGGCCACACGCTGGTGAGCCTGGATGCAGGGCTGACAGAGGTAGGCCTGGCCCCGAGGGGCTCCTGGTCTTGCCTGGGCGTGGACAAGTCAACAGCACCACTTGGAGCAAGCAGGGCCGTGCTTGGAGTGGGGGTGACACCGAGAGAGCCACAGACCCCAGCTGTTGTGTTGGATATGTGGGAGGCATTGGTGATCTTCCAGAATGTCACCCGTCAAGATTTAAATGGATGAGGGAGGCAAGTGTGAGAAGTAGGGGCGACGAGTGTAGATGGTCCTGTGAGATCCGTGGACCATGGAGTAGAGGAAATGGCATGCAGGTGTCTGCCTGGGGAGAACGGTTATCACATGATTATGTGTTCAGGCTGATGGGGATGGCAAGAGTGAAGAACTGTTGGTAAGAGAAGTCGATGGAGCAAGGTTCTGGAGATGCAAAGGCCAGACCAGGCAGGGAGTCCTAGAAGGTGGGGTGCAGAGAGGTCCTTGAGGAGTGAAGAAACAAGCTGAAGATACTGTGGATCAGCCTGTGCAGAACGTGGAGTTGAAAGGGTGGGACTTACCAAGGGAGAATGCAACAGTTGGAGGGAAGGTGAAGCCAAGGCCCAGGGGGCATCAAGAGAGTCAGCAAGGCGGCCAGGTGGAGAGTATTAGCACCTGCCAGGGAATCAAGGCTCTGGGCTGCCATGGCCAGGAGTCAAGATGCGGCTTGAGAAAACTTACCTCAGACTGGATCGAGGAAGGGGTGAAAGGTCAGGTACAGTGGCCGGTCAGTGGGCCAAGGGGATCAGGGATGCAGCTAGGAGCTTCTCTGCCCATGGGGCGAGGCTGGAGGGGTGAGCCGGCAGGTGGAAGAGAGGAGAAATCACCGTTCAGATGTCTGCACAGGTGGCCCGGAGCCAAGTGAACCCTGGAGGCAGCAGGAGGAAGAACAAGGAAGGGCCAGTGGTTAGGAAGGGGAATTTCAGCCTTCAGGGCAGGCGACATTCTTGGGAGGCCCCCCAGACAGCCCGCTTGACCTTGATTGATCCCACCAAGGGGTCTTCCCCTCCCAGACAAGCCAGACCCACCTGAGGAGTCACTGACTCTGCTGTGCCCTGGGAATTACGGTGAAGAGGAAGCTTCCAGTGCTCCCCACAGCTCTGCACAGCCAGCCAAGAGAGCGTGTGTCTGTCACTCCATTGCATGTGGCTGTGTGGGGGTGTGAGTGGGAGATTTGAGGATGCCATGGGGACCCTGGAGGGGAAAACCCATCAGGAGGGGGCGCCACTGGCCGTCCCTGTCCTGGAAAGGTCAGGATGTTGATACCTGATTACCCAGTATATTAACTTCAGAAGTCCTTACTTCCAAAATGCTCCTGGAGTATATTTCAAATAAATAATATCAATATTCATTGAATTTCCTTCTAATGTTATTAAAATCACCTGTATAAATGATTTTCATTATTTGAGCTGTACTTTAAATGTGGACAGAACTTGGCCCACAGGCAGAATGTCCCCCTGGGGCTTGCGCACAGACATGGACATTGCTCTGATGAATAAGCACATTGGGCTCATAAGTTTTATGGTCCCTGTAGTGGGTGCCTCAACACATAATTTCAAGGATTTTGACAAAAGATAACTTGGCTTTTTAATTTTTTGTTTTGCATTTGGTGTTTGCTAACTGCTAATATTTCGTTTTGGTTCTTTTCTTTAGCAGTTTTGAGGAGTGTTGGTGAGTTTTCTGTCTGTGGAGAGAGTGTCTGTTTGGGTCTTGCTCTCCTGTAGAGAAAGCCGGTGCTGTCCCCTCCTCTGTGAGGTGCTTCAGCCCTCGGTGCCACCGGGGGGCCCTGGTTATAGCCTCGTAGACAGAATTCTCTCTTCCAACTGCAATGTTCTTTGATAATGAATAGCCCATCTCCAGTCTACCATTTTACCTTCCAAATCCGGCGGCACTTTGTTGCTGTGTGCACTCTGAGGGAGGACCCTGTTTCTCCCAGGCTGGGCGAGTCCCCGGGTGCTGGCATTTCAGGTCCACCCATTGGAGTGGTCGGGAATCCCTTTCTGGCCTCTTTTACGAGAATCTTAGGGCTTCCGTTTTCACTTCACCATCACCTCTTATGGGAATATAACCAGCTTCTGTTTTTTGTGAATATAATTTATGCAGATTTTTAAAACAGTGTTCCTTGGGCCAATTTCCCCCCTGAGGGCAAACCAAGAATTGATATGACCAAGTGATTTTTTTCCTACCAAAGAATTAGATGGCAGCCAGAAAGCACTGTGTCTGCAGCCCGGGGGCTCCGAGGCTGCCCCCGGCCCTCCCCAGCCATGCCCAGCGCGCTTGCTCAGGCGACAGCCAGGGCTCTGTAGTGGCGCTTCGCGTGGTGACAGCATCTCAGAGCTGGGGGAGCTCGGGGTCCATGGCGGGGTCCTGCCCGACATGGCAGCGCTCTGCTGGGGACAGCAGGACAGCTGAGGCCTCTGGGGCTTTCCCTGTCTCTAGGACTAGGACTGAGCACACGTGCTTGTATACTCACCATCATCCCCTAACAGCAGCTCTTTGAAATTTACTCTTCCACACCCCCCGCCACAAGCTTCCTGTGTGTAAGCCCCAGATTACTGTTACTAGAACGTGACCTGTAGGAAGACAAGGTGAGTAGGAGCGGTGCTCTCCTTCGGGCTTGGGGGACCGTATGTACTGGTCGAAGTATACACAGCCATCTACATACACACACATATATCTACAGGAAGCACACATTGTATGTGTGCTCTAAAGATTGGGGCCAGGGAAGGACAGATTTTTAAAAATCCTATTTGAGATTGTGTTTTTAAGACTCAATTGTCAAATGGCAGCTATTCATTTGGAAGAGTGATTGCAGATTGGAAAGTAGTCGTGTGCACATCGTGCTGTGAAATTAGTTCTCAGATCACGCAGGCTTGGTTGTGGTCTGCTGCATGGGCTTCTGGCAAATCCATCGTGTTTTATCGTGGTGTGTGGGCTTGGGGTGTTGTTTTTTTCTGGGGTGCTTTGGTTTTTGGGTTTTGCATGTTTACACCATAGTCTGTCAAGGGAGGTGTTTTGGAGACCTGCTTTCGGGATCCAAAGAGCCCAGTGGGGGTGGGGGGCGCCTCAAGTCCTCATATCCAAGGGAAACGATGGAGGTTGTGCTGCTCCACCTTCTCCCTCTTCCCCAAAACCCAAAGGGCAGCTCTTTGAGGGGACCCGTGAAGGCTGAGAAGGATGGGGATCAGTGAAGGCTGAGACTCCCATTCCAGCTAGAGCTCACAACTTCAGATAGCAGGAGACATCCCCACTGGGGCATTATACTACCCTGTGCTTTCCTTGGCTTCCTCAGATGGTCTGAAAACTAACTTTATACTATTAGATTGATTGAGGATCCTGGCCGAGAGACTTGGATTTATCACCTCCATCTAGAAGGGCCAAACATGGTAGCCAGGCCCCACACAGCCGGGACACGAGTCGGTTCTCCGGAGGCTGGTGTTTGTGCCGTGCAGGGACTGGGCTGTGGTTTTGATGTCAATCCTAAGATCTAAGATCACACACTGCTTGGTGACGAAGGAAGGAGGAAGAGCCAGGTTTTCAAAACTGTTGAGGTGTCCAGACCTGGCCTCTGGCTTGGCGTGTTCTTCACCTCCTTTGTCTGATAGAACATTATTTTTCAATGTAGAGAAGTCCTGGAGAAGGCAGTCTAGTTGTCAGGGTCAGAGGTGTGAGGGCGGAGAACTCTGGGTGTGTGCACGGAAAGCTTGAAGACTGGCCCAATGAAGAAATAGGTCTCTTGTGGAAAGTCTGGTCCCCATGGCAGTCTCCCTTCACTGTGATAAACTGACCCCTTCTGAGATGAACAGACCCCATGCCTCCACTTCGGTACTGCCGATACATGGACAGGCGAGGTTCTCAGGTGGAAGGCTACGAGCATTTGGGTAATTACTGGATTCAGTATCTGTATATGCATTTACGTAAGAATACAGACACATACAGATAGAGACAAAGGACTTCACTGTGTTTGAATATTTCAAAGCCTTCTACCATATAGACAGAAAGAATCTCTTGAGATTTACTTTTGCCCATCAGCAGCTAGACTAGCCTAGGAGAACATCCCTGAGTATCAGAACGCTTTACTTAGTGTTGGTTGTGGGCTGGGGTTGGGAGGCTGCTGCCATCCTCTTAGATTTGAGGAGACCCCTTAGACTCTGTTCTTATCCTTTCTAGTACACCATCCAGCTGCCAGTCCATAATCTACATACCACAGGACATCATCAGAGCCAAGGAAATCATTGCCCAGATCAATACCCTGAAAACCCAAGTGAGTTACTATGCAGAGCGGCTCTCGAGGGCGGCCAAGGACAGGTCTGCCACTGGCCTCGAAAGAACCCTCGCCATCCTGGCAGACAAGGTAGGGGGCACTACCCTGCTACATGTGAGGTGGGGGCTCCCTTGGATTTCTGGAAACCCTTGGACACTCCATGTGTGCTTAGAGCCGTCCATTCCAAAGGTGACATTGGGATGACCTTGAAGATCTAGTTTCAGGTTTAGTTCCCCCAGAGGCCCAGGGAGGTTTGGTGATTTGCCTGTGGTCACAGAGCTGGATGAGGGCAGGCCAAGGACAGCACCCAGGGCAGGTGACTTCCAGTGCTGCTTCATGCAGATGTGTCTTCCCTCAAGTCCGTGGGGTCCATTTTGGAGGCTGAGGTAGTTCCACGGCTTTCTTAGCAACTGCCTACTCAGCGCATTTTTTGCCAATTTTTATTGACTTGGAATTTGAAAAAAGAAGCTGAGTTATTGTACAGACATACAATAAAGGAAATATAACTTCATCGGCTTTCACATAATCAATAAGCCATTTTCTAATTAACTGTAATTTGATCCTGATTAAAAATATCTAGGGGCGCCTGGGTGGCTCAATCAGTTAAGCATCCAACTCTTGATTTTGGCTCAGGTCATGATCTCACGGTTCTGGGACCAAACCCCATGTCAGGCTCTGCGCTCAGTGAGGAGTCAGCTTGGGATGCTCTCTCTCCCTCTGCTCTTTGCCCCACTTATGCATGTGTGTGTCCCCACTTTCTCCCTTTCTCTCTCTCTCTCTCTCAAATAAATAAATCTTAAAAAAATATATAGATATAAATATATAAATATTGGTCCATACTGGGGCATTAGATATACCAGATCATTTTGATGGATGATGCTTTTTCAAATTACTCAGTCTCTCAACACACACACACACACACACACACACTCACACACACATGCACACACATATACAGATTCTGATCACACTTCCCCACTCACACCCACTTTGCTGGGGTGAGGTGCTGTTCCTGATCAGAACGTGTTATATCCTTCACATGCGTTCACTCAGCAAAGAGATCGAGAGCTGGAAATTAGATCCACTTGGAAAAGAAAGATGATGTTATCAGAAGGAAAATTATGAGCCACAGAACTCCTGCTGCATACAGAATTCCCCAGAACCACAGTGCTGTGCTGAGAGTCCCACTGCCCAGAGTCCAGGGCTTTGAGTATTAGGTGCAAAAAGATAAGACTTAAGTGATCGCATCAAATTCTTGCCTGTCCCCTGGAACCAGAGAGGACAGCCCAGGATGTCAGTGAAGGCAAGGACACTGGGCTCTCTTCAGGCCCTTCCTTGAGTCACGTCAGGCTCAGAGGAGGGCAGGGACCAAAGCATGTCAGAGATTTCTCGACCTCCCTCATTCTCCCTATGTCGTCCAGTCTTTTTGTGGGAGCCTTTAAACTCAACCATCCCAAGGGCTCCTGTATGGAGAAGGGTGCACAGCTGGGCCTCAGGACGGTTCCTGAGCTCTCAGAGACGACCGGCCTCAGCGGCTTTGGTTTGTGTGTGCTGCAGACCCGGCAGCTGGTCACCGTGTGCGACTGCAAGCTGCTGGCCAACTCCATCCACGGGCTGAACGCAGCGCGGCCCGACTACATTGCCTCCAAGGCCTCCCCCACGTCGAGTGAGGAGGAGCAGGTGATGCTTAGGAACGACCAGGACACCCTCATGGCCAGGTGGACGGGGAGGAACAGCCGGTCTTCTCTGCAGGTAGACTGGCACGAGGAGGAGTGGGTGAGTCTGCTGCCCCTGGCCCTCATTCTGCCACTGAGCTTGGGTTGAAAAATTCAAAGCCTCTTGCCAGCCCCTCCCCACCAAGAGGTGCCTACCAGGTTGGCTGCTTCACAGACAAGCTCCGAGTCTCCTCCCGGGTGGCTCTTGGACCCCCTGAGTTAGGGAGGGAGATGGCATTTTCACACCTTGTGTCCATCTGAGGGGCAGGGCTGCCGCAGGCCAGGCTGGTGTCAGACCCGGCTGTAAAGGGGGTGATGTTCTCCATGGAGCCCTTGCCCCGCTGGAGGCCCGTCTCCTGTCACTATCTCCTAAAGACCAGCCAGGCCCCCTGCTTCCTCAAAGCTCTCTACTCAGTTAGCCCTTCCAGGGCCATTTGTATTTTGGGGGGACAGGGGAGGAGTCTGGAGACGCTGCCCCTGACGTTGTATGCATTGCATCCTTCTTCCTGACAGAGTGGCCCTGAGAGCCGCACCTGTCTCTCCTGAGGGAGGGACATATCACACAACTCGTTTTGTCATTTTTTAGGACTACGGCTTGGAGGCATGGAGTTTTTAGTCAGCAGCGAAGGGCTCCTCCGGCCCTGCCCCGGTGTCCTGTATTCTGTGTGGGTTTCTGCAAACCGCTCCCAGCCCTGCCTCCCCACCTCCCCACTGCCCCCGTCTGAAGTGACCGGCTGCCTCCATTACCTTCCCTCAGTCCCCTGTGTGTTTGATGGTTGTAGGAGGTCTGCAGCAGAGGGAGGAGGGATGAGCTGGCTTGCTGGGCCCTGTGGTCCTGCTGCCAGCTCTGGAGGGCACCGGGAAGCCCTGTCCGGCCTCCATGACAGTTACTAGCCAACGTGTCTCCAACTTTAAAAACAATGACCGCAGTACATTGATTTGAGTTTTGAAAGCAAATACAACTGTAATAGGGAATTCTGAATTAATCTTGATACTTCTAAATTTGTGGTATTTTAATGATCACAGTGGCCCAGGGTGGGGCAATCAGTGTGTGTGTGAGGGGGCGGGGAGGGGGGCACGGGGAGGGGTGGTGTTCTGTTCTGCTTTTCCCATCGGGACAGCTGACCCAGATGGGCCCTTTCGGTTTGGAAGGAAAAAGTGTGGCTGAACGTCGACAAGAGCCTGGAGTGCATCATTCAGCGGGTGGACAAGCTGCTGCAGAAGGAGCGCCTGCATGGCGAAGGCTGTGAGGATGTCTTCCCGTGCGCGGGTAGCTGTACCAGCAAGAAAGGTAACCGGGACAGCCACGCCTACTGGATCAAACCGGAAGACCCCTTCTGCAATGTGCCCTCCTCACCATGCCCCTCCACCATCTGCTCGATGCCATCCTCACCTGCATGCCATCCTCACCTGACCACACGTGCGTATGCATCCACGCTGCCCACTCATGCTGCCTCCACCTCACGCTGCGTCTGTTTGTCTGTCTGTCTGTCTGTGTCTGACTCCATGACCTCCTCCCCCCACGCAGACTGCAGGGAGGGCCGTCAGGCAGAGCCGGCTGTCACAGTGCACAGAGCAGCGGGCGGTGAGGGCAGAAGCCCCCGTAGTCCACGCCCGTGGAGCCCGTGTGCGAATCTGCGAGTCCGGCAAAGGCAGAATCTCAAGGCCGTCTTGAGTGTCACTGCCCTATCAGTGAGGGTGGGGCTCCTGGGCTGTTCTGGTTTGTAAACCAGTCTGAGAACCTGCAGGAGGCGGAAATGCAGACGCTTTTCTTCTGAGATTGTTGATTGCACCAGGAATTGGTAGAATCAAGGGAAAGGTGAATCATGCAGGGACACAGCCGGATGAGAGCTGTTAGCGGGCTCAGCAGACTCGTCCAAAGGCTGCTTGTCATCAGCCGGCTGTGCTGTTACCCAGCAGGGGATGTTGCCTTGGCACTTGTCGGTCACTCACTCAGATGGTGGAACCCGCTCCTGGGGCTGAGTTAGGTTCCTCTGTTCAGCACCGCCCCCGAGGCAGGGTTCTCAGATGGTAGGACGTTGGCATGAAGCAGCACGCTTCAGAAACAGTCCTCTGCCTGCGCAGACAGAGCACAACCAGACACTCCGTCCCGCGTGTAGCCCTAAAGCTGGGCACGCACGCTTTCTCCGCCAGGCCGTCCTCGGTCCCTGCCACTCGGGGCCTTCCACCTTTTCCCGTAAGAGCTGGAGGGGGTCGTGGGCCAGGCAGCTGAGAGCCGGCTGCAGACCTAGCTTCTGCCTCCTCTGCTCTCCTCTGTGAGTGGTACACTGTGGTTAGTAAGGCCCAGATGTGCGAAGGTTAGCCTTCAGACAGCAAGGACTTTTCATTTCTGAATTGGACAGCTTTCATTCAAGGCAGAAGCTGCTCCTCTATCAGAGCCTCTTGATAAATCCTTATTTGTAAGATGCCCTTCACCTTTTCAGTCTGCCTGCAGTCTGTTCCCAGGGTGCGATTTCACTTGAGCCTCTGATTCAACAGTGTCCACGTCCTCCACCCTTCCATCTGTGAAGGACTGTAGTTTCAGTTCCCCAAGCCTGTGATTGGTTTCATGGAGCTATTTTGTCCTGTTTGTCTTCTCATTTTTTTATGTAAATTGTGTGTTTAAAAAAAAAAAATCTGAAAGCTCATTGCTCATTTCTCTTCAATATTGTCTTGCTTGTAATTTAAAATTTTTTCTGCAGATATAAAAAGAGTAATTTATTGGGCTTTTAAAAAAAATGCCAGAGAGAGTTTATTTAATCAGATATTCTGTTACATCCATAACTTAAATGTCAGTTTCCTTCTAGGCAACATCCTGTATTGGTCAAATGTAGACAAATTTAAATGCAGTTTTCAAGTTATTTAAATGAGCATTTATTTATGGTATTTAGGGTATGACTTGTGTTTGCCATGCAAATCAGCTCTGTTGTAATCATGGGAATATGAAGCATACATTTGAGAGAGTCTAACTTGGCTGATCAGTACTCAAAGAAATGTATGAAACCGTATGCCACTAAATTAACTGTGGATGATCCTAATTTAAAAATCTTGAGCATAGCTAGGAAGCCGTTCAGAGCTGGATGTGATCAGGAGAATCAGAGAGAACGAGACGGCGAGCTATTTATTTTTATCCGGTCTCTTACCCTCAAGGGCCGGAGCCCAGCTTTTGTCGTGACTTTCTATACCATTCCAACTTCCTGGGCCAGTTGTTTTGGCCTAATGAACAGGTTGTGTTCACACCAACTTATATACAAAGAACTCTGTGCCTCTTTGAAAGGCATCATGACTTTTCATTCCAGCTCTGCACCCTCTCCTAAGTCTTTGGTTTCCATCTTCTGCTAAGGAGTCATGCTGCCTTCTAGCTTGCTCTCCCACAGAACTTATCAGAGCCTTGCCTGGCAGGCACGCACCACTGTGGGACCCACTTACGAGTCCCCGCCAGCTGGAACCACAGAGGCTCCGGGAGTGTCGCCTTCCTTCTTCCGCTTTCCACACAGGTCACAAGTGCCCCACACCCCTCTGCATCACCACCCACAGCCACCCCGTCCGGTGGCCTCCATGTCCTGCCATGCACGCACTCATCCTCTCCTCATCGCTGAAGAACCATTCAAACCCCAGACCAGGTTGTTTTAACCTGAACCCCAGGTTCATATGTCCCTGAGATTATGTGCTAGGATGAGAGGAGGTATATAGTGGTCATCAAATCTCAGGGTACAAGCCACTGGTCCAGGAGTACTGAAGGAGACCTCCCCCCCCACCACCACACACACACACACACACATTCCCTGCTTTGACTGAAAGATTGAGTTTGAGTTTAACCCCTAATACCTTTTTGGGAATGGTCACAACCCAGTTATTTGGGATCACCACAGAAGATCATGAAAACAGGCCCCTCGACCTTCCTCCTCACTCAGACTCAGAATTTTGGAGGAAGGGTTATGGGGAGGCAGAAATCTGTATTTTTTTTTTCTTCAAGACTGGGGTAGTTCTGATTAGCTGGACAGAGATCTAAGAATCACTGTTCTGCATCACCGCACACCACTGTGGGTTTCTCTCTTTGTTAGGCAGATGGTCTCAGGGTACTTAGGCTCTGCTGAAGAGGCTGAAGTCTTCAGCTCACAGGGGCCTTCACGTTTGCTCTGTTCTATCCCCTTTGCCGGTGGAAGAAGTCACTCTCAAAGATGCCTAGAGCAGAAGGTTCCCTTGCCACCTCCACCTCTGGGCAACCCAGCTGGTAAACGTCTCCATACAGCTGGTTCCACCTATTTGGGGGGCTCTAAAACCACCCATTTCAGTACCCTGAAGACATAAAATGACCCCTTTCCAGACTCGTCTTCTTCCAGGTGGCACGCCCAGTTAACCAAGGAATTGTAGAGTTTTTAAGGGAAATACAAAATTGAAATGAGTACTTCACTTGCTGAAATGCGACTCAGTGTAGGTGAAATTGAATTAAAATTGGCATTCTTTGTGTGACCTGGAGGGACGTTGTAATTCTTGACTTCCCCCAAATCATAAAAGTTTTAAATTTGATTTAAATGTTTAAGATTGGCATAGATGTGGGGTGGTATATTGGTTTCATCACTGGATCCTAACCTTTGGGTCTCTCAGCATGTCAGTCTGCAGCCCAGGTTCCACTCGTGAGTCAGGGCAGCGGGCTCTGAATTGGGGATGATCAATTTGCTGGTCAGTCTCTCTCATTACAAGTGTGCTTCCAGATGCTCTGAGCCAACATGGGCTCCGCCATGTACAATGTGATCGATGTGGGCACTTTATCACATTGTAATACGTTAGTTTGCTTACCTGAAGAGCATTTTATGTTGAAGTCTTAGCAACATGAATGAATGAATCAGTGCGTCGGTCAGTGTTTACCACCAAGAGGGCTCGGCTGCCGCAGAGCAGCCGAGCGCCCGCGTGGGACTTCTCGGGGAGGAGGCAGGCAGGCCTCCGACCTCTTCTCTGTTCAGCTGAGCCACCTTACGGCCGGCTGCCGATGCAGTTGCTGTAAGCGCTGAGTTGTTCATGTTTGAACTTTGTGCTGCTCCTTAATCATCCGTGTCGCCCTCCATTTCTGTGCAGATTGCAGCCCCCCTCCTGACGAGTCCAGCCCAGGTACGTGGTTTCCATTCAAGGCTTCTGCAGATGTCTTTTTTTAATCCTCAGGTAGTGTTTGTAGCTGAATTATCTGAGACTGCCTATGCTTCCAGAGTTAGGAAAATATTTTAGGAGTGTGTTCATTTGAGGCAGCTAGCAACTTCTCTTAGGTCTGGTGAGGAACCAGTTGGGTTGGGGATGCTGGCCTGAAGCAGGCTACCACATGTGCTTTTCTCGCTTGCCCATCATACAACCTTTTCAGACGATTTATGTCCGCAGGTGCGTTGGACTTCCTGAATCAGCACAGGGCATATTTGTAAATGATTCTTCCTGTGATTCCACCTGAACTTGTGAACATTACATGGAAGGGGTGTAGCCCCCCAAATGTTGCAGCATTCACAATGACACAGCGTTCTCTCTTCTGAGTCTGGATGCAGCTCAGAGTTCTTAGGCATTGCTAAGAGGCTCAGTTGGAGATAGTGCAAAAATGGAATCTTTCTGCTCCTTTGCATGTAGGAGTCAGTGTTTATGGCTCTAGTTCAGGGGTCGGCAGACTGCAGCTCTGAGCCGAGTCCTGTCCACCGCCTGCTCTTGTAAATAACGTTTTATTGGAAATCACATCCACTCATTCACATGTTGTCTGGCTGCTTTTGTGGGGCAATACCAGAGTCAAGTAGCTGTGACAAGGACCCCATCATCCTCAAAAGAGCCTAAAATATTTACTGTCTGGCCTTTTACAGAAAAAGGGTGCCGACCCCTGCTCTAGTTCATGTTGAATTTCCTGGTTGTGGCTTGTGGGTTCCCCAGAGTGAGCATGAGACCCCCCCAAATAATATGCTTTTGCTTACCCCCCCAAAACCAGCTACCCGATCAGTCTGATGATTGCATATTTCTGACTGGATATAAATGTGAGGTAGCAGGACACCTGTTTTATATCTAGAGTGCAGTAAACTAGTGATTTGGGGATTTACCAAACTCTCCCTGTCGGTTTTAGCAAACCCTCTCAGCTCGTATAGCACCATGAATTTTATACCAGCTGTGTCATTTCTAGAAGCCCTGGTGGCTTGTCCACAGTTAATGTCAATAGACTAAAATGGTCCCCTGCCAAGAGTTCCTTTGGCTTTCCCTGGAGAGCTCTATTTTATCTCAGTCAAAACACAAACACATTTTTTCTCTCACTCTTTCTCAGTTTTTCTCCTTCCTTCTCTCCCTCCCTCCCCTGTTAATGAGGAAAAAAAAAAAAACCACAAAGGCAGAGCATGGATTTGAAAAAGCCCTTCAAAGTTACCAAACGTAGAATGCTTAGTCCATGGATTAGCCACCAGTCATCGAGCATTAACAGATTAGCAACTAGACAAGGAGCTTGCCCCCAAAAGTGAATCAGCTACATCCCTAAGGACACTGTTAAGTTGAACTGATTTTTTTTTTCATAGCAAGACTTTCTTGACAAAAGGAGCAGAGTACGACTCTGTTATCAAATCTAACTTCCCAATATCTTTACTTAGCTAGGTCCTGGCAGACATCCCATTTCTGTCCCTGAAATTCATTTTGTCTGGAAGTTTCTAATTTTAGTTTTTCTTTACATTCCCCCCAAATGTATTTTCACCCCCCAGTTCTACTCTCTACTTGGCAGAAGCAGTCTGACACAATAGAAATAACATAGAGTTTAGAGTTAGACCCATACAAATGCTTGTTCTTTTTGTGTGTCTGGGAAGACACTTAACCTCCCTGAGCCTGTTTCTTTACCTGTATTAATAATCCTCTCTCTGTGGATTAAATGAGAAAACAGATGAAAGGTAAAGCACTAACAGGTTTTACATACATGGTGGTTGGCCCTCTTGTTGAACTCTGGAGCCATCCAGGCATGTCTAAGCCCTTCTCCAGGCAGATGGCAGACACATCTCCCACCCAGACCCACATCTTTTCTTCAGGACAAGCTCCTAGTGCTTTTTAGCCACTCTTCCTGTACTCCCAACTTTTTTCAGGGTTGTTTTTTTTTTTCCCCCTAATGGAACAAAACCAAGTCATATTAAATGGATTTTTTTTGAAAGAGAAGTAGGTAAAGTCAAAAAGTATTGCCTGGAGAAGGTTTGCTTAGTCGGCAAAGACCGCTTGTACTTTGTGACCATTTTCAGATTAAAATGCGTATTAATTACATACGTACATGCATATTAAGTGGAAAATCAAAGTAAAAGTAAAATTGGCAACACTTACTTGCTCTATGAGCATTTACTTCTTAGGTAATGACTTAGTTAATGAAACCCCAATTATTTGGCTATTAAAACTAAGCTGCCATTGGTCTTTCTTAATAGATGCTGCTGAATAAAATTTACACGTGTGAACAGAGTTCTTCAGAGGAACAAAAACATGGCCTCTGAGATTTTTTAGAGGAAGAAAGAGACTTGGGTGTTATCTAGCAGAGCCCTTCCATTTTACCAGAAAGGATCCATGTGGCCAAGGAGGCAAGAGACCTGTCCATGGCCACCACTGCTTAGCAGAAACCAGGGCCTGAGACTCACATTGTTCACTCCTTGGTCACCGTGACTTCTTTGCTAAGACCTTTTCTGCTGTAGACTTTCTAAATTTAAGCCTGCTTTTTTTTTTTTTTTTTTTTTTTGCATCACAGGCACAAATCCTTGTCCACATACAGTGTGCCCGCATCCACAGTGAGATAATTTCCAAAGTTTGAATGGCTACATATACTTGAAAATGTGCATTAACCAAACACTGAGTATAGGGAAGTCCTTTTGCAAGTTTAGGCCTTTCTCTAAATCTGTTTCTCAACAAAGTGCTACTTGTACAGTTTGAGAGGAGTGGAGCCAATCTCCCTTCTCTGTGGCTCTTAGATTCTGTTTATCTCCCATCCAAGATTCTGTTTATCTAAGACAGCGCTTACCCTCTGGCGGCCATCCCGCCTGCCCGGCCCGTGGCCTCTCCCCAGTGCGATGACGTCTGTGGCCGTTCTGAGACTCGCCCCTCATCCTAAGGGGTGTGTGCTGTCCGGGCTCCACTCCCCGCCTGTGCCGCATTTGCTGCACCTGGCAGGCTCACCCGGCGGTGATGGTTAAATGCCTATGTCTGGGCTTGGTGACCTGTTATAAGTAGAACCGATGAGGGCATGTCTTTTCTCTTTAAATCCCTTCTAAATAGGAAGGCAAAAAAGAGCCAAAGCCCCAAATACCTTTAACTCTGTTTTTCCACCCCAGGGTTCTATTTTTAAAAACTTGTTTTGGTACAGGGTCACAATTTCCTAGTATCTCTACAGAAAACTAAACCAGAAATAGAGGGCACCAGGCGGGAAGGTCGGGGTTGGGGAAGAAAGTGAGGGCAGAAGCGGGGGACATTCTGAGAGCTGAAAACCCCACCGGGACACCGGGTGGAACAGACGTGGGAAGTGAGACTGTAACCCAGCCGCACACAGCTGCACAAGGATGGGGGTGTCCTTTGCTCTAGGAGGATGGGGGCCCTTCTCTCTCTGGGTGGTGGAACAGTGGTGACTTGCAGATGACTCGCAGAAGCTTTTTTTGGTCATTTTCCTCAAAAGGAATAATCTCGAGCATTTGTGGGTACAGTCCCTAGTATAGGTCGGGGAGACCAGGCCTACGTCAGTGGTCCCTAGTAGGTCTGCTGCTTATTTACTGGAAAAGCTTCAGGCCAGAATGCTGGAGACCGGGGTGGTTCCAGGCAGAACTCGGTGCCAGTCCTGGGCCAGAGCTTGGGCGAAGCAGAATTACAAGATGCAGAGGGGGTGGGGAGGTGGAAGGAGGGGCACAGGGGCTTTAGGGGCACATAACTCGCTAAATTTCTGGAACTTGACTCTTAAAATCTTCCTCCTCAAACGACTCCTTCCCTGTGCCCAGGTGAATGGAGCGAGGCCCTTTACCCCCTGCTGACCACCCTCACAGACTGCGTGGCCATGATGAGCGACAAGGCCAAGAAGGCGATGGTCTTCCTGCTCATGCAGGACAGTGCTCCCACCATAGCCACGTACCTGAGCCTGCAGTACCGCCGTGATGTGGTCTTCTGCCAAACCGTAAGCCCCGGCAGGCCCGCCGGCACCTCTGCCCCCAGAAGACACAGCCTTAGAAAATCTTTCTCACTTCACACTGAAAAAACCAAGGATGGCAACACTTTCTCCTGCCTGTGGCTCTTAAGTTTCTTTACTAGAGAGGTCTAGATTTCACCCTGGAGGGAGGAATCCTGCTCGAGAAGTATGTATTTATGAGAGGGTCTGAGTCCACGCTTGCTTCTCCCCGAGGAAGTGGCGGGCGCTGGTGGGTTGTGCACATGTCCTGCTCCTGCCCGAGGCGTGCCGGGTTTCGGACGGCCCAGGCCTCTTGGCCACCCTTCTTCCCACAAAGGAGCTTAGTGAGGGAGACACGGATGTTGCTGTCAGTGCGGTGTGTTTTCTGGTTTATAAAACAGCAGGTGCCTTAGTCCTCGTGCACAACTGTTGTAATGATTTTGGAGAAGGGAAGAACTCAAGTGAATGTCACAAGTTTAGCAGATGCCAGTTATCACATTAGCAAAGTGAACAGTGACAGAGGGTCAGGCTGACGCTCTGAGGTTCTGCTGGCCCATCCCCACAGAAAGTCTCCCCCTGAGGTAACTTGCAGAGTGACCGTGTTCTCTCTCACTTCTGTTCTTTGTTGTGATCACTTCAGTTTCCAGCCAGAGCTGGTCTGGATCTATGAGTATAATATAGGCCCTTTTCACTGTGGGGAATGAATTCTGGGCTTCCAGAAGGTTCTAGCCCAGGAGTAAGCCCAGGCAGGTTGGGTTGGAAGCTGAGCCAAAACCTAACGAGCCTTTGGGAGTGATTGGAGTAGCAAGCCTGGAGTGCTGCACAGCCTCCCCGTGGTCTGTGCCCTGTGTGGCCTCAGAGCCAAGCGCCCCCTGCACCCCAGGTGGAGGAGGGGAAGGGGTGCTGCTGCAACCCAACCAGAGCTGTGGCGGCAGAGAAACTCGGGGCCAAGGGCGCAGCGCGGGCTGGGAGCCACTTAGTGAGGAGGTGTCTGCCCCCCCACAACGGCCTCACCTCGTGTCTCCCCCACAGCTGACTGCTCTCATCTGTGGCTTCATCATCAAGCTGAGGAACTGCCTGCATGACGACGGCTTCCTGCGGCAGCTCTACACCATCGGGCTGCTGGCCCAGTTCGAGAGCCTGCTGAGCACCTACGGTGAGACTCCAGGGGCGCCCCCACCCCCTGCGCCTCCGGGATCCTGGGGTTTGTGAGCAGCGCGGATGTGTGTGGTGCCCATTCTTTCTTCCTAAATATTTTTCTGATTACACACGCCGTACATGCTGATTAAAATAAATCCAGACATCATCACAGTATGTAAGGACCAAATAAAAGTCCTGTATAGTGACACACACACCCCTTCGTTTGTTTTCTTGGTGGTGGTTGTTACAATTAAAGATCTTTCTAGTTGAGGTTGGATGACAATTATTTAAGCACTAATTTCCTGTGAGACGTGGGCCGTTTCTGAATTATTCCTCTGGAAACAGTGCTGCCATACGTCTCTGCACACAAGTGTTTGTGCGCTTGTGGGCCCATTTCTGCAGCCACTGCCTTATTAGAGGGAATGTTTCTGGGTCAAAGGGTAGGAATATTTTAAAATTTCATAGATATTTCCGAATTGCCCTCGAAAAAGACTCTCTTCTCCCTACTTTCGTTTTCTGTTTATTTCTTCTGAGAGGGTAAAAATAGATAATTTTTTTTAAGAAGTATTTGTCCATCTTTGGAGTTACAAGACCTCAAATAAATACCAAGCCCCACGGAGTAGAGGGATCTGGCCACAGTGTGCAGTGTGGCTGTCTCTGTCCATTTCTAAGGCGCCAGCTCTGCCTTCTGAGCTTCCGTGCATGTGGTTTCCCTCCCCACGCTGTCCTTCCCCAGCAGAGGGCTGGGAACCATGGTGCGAGTCTCCACCAGCGGTGTTGCTGAATGTGGCCGCGGGGAGACATGAATCCGCTGGTGAAGAGGCTCGGAGAAGCCCCCTCTGATCACAGCCACGCCTGATCCCATCACCTCCCCATCCGTGCCCAGCTCTGTGGCCGTGCTGAGCCCACGGGAAGAGTGGCAGGACCCCTCTACCTGATAGCCTTCTGTCCCTCTCTTGCATCCAGGTGAGGAGCTGGCCATGCTGGAGGACATGAGCCTTGGAATCATGGACCTGAGGAACGTGACCTTCAAAGTCACTCAGGCCACGTCTAATGCATCGACTGACATGCTGCCTGTCATCACTGGAAATCGGTAGAAAGATTTTTTTAATCGTCAGAGCTAGCACTGTGTTTAAATTTATGTTCATTACATGTGACGTACTTTTCATTTTTTTATTGTGTCTCTTTCAGTTAAAGACATTGATCATAGTCTTCTGTGTTAGTTTCACAGACCTTTAAAGGTTCATGACCAGCACTTTGGAAACGACTGAGCCAGACGGCCAGTCTGCGCTCTCGTATCGAGGCCAGCTTGGTTTTCCTCTTCTCACTCACCTCCTCTCCTGCCTCTCCCCTGTCACAGCCCTCACCCATCCTCTGCGTCTCTTCACTGTTTTGCAGTGATGGGTTTAACGTGCGGATCCCACTACCGGGCCCCCTGTTCGACGCGCTGCCCCGGGAGATCCAGAGCGGCATGCTGCTGCGGGTGCAGCCCGTCCTCTTCAATGTGGGCATCAACGAGCAGCAGACACTGGCCGAGAGGTGCGGGCCAGCTCTCACGGGGCCCGGGGTGGGTGGAGTGGTCGCTGTGGTGATGTAGAAAATGTCATTAGCCCTCTTCAGGCTCTGAGCGCTGCAGAGACTTTGTCATCCCCCGCTCCCCTTTGGCCGGTGTTCTTGAAGTGCAGCCATAGACCCAGCCCTGTGTTTGGTGCTGGGGACACAAGGATGAGCCAGATGTGGTCTGTATCCTCAAGAGACTTGGGCTGGTAGGAGAGAGATGTGGGCGCAAGAATGAAAATGAATGCAGGGAGTAGGGGTCCTAATGGGAGACCCAGGGAGAGGGTCTGGGAGGACTTCCTGGACGGGATGATGGCTAAATTGAGTTTTGAAGAGTAAGTAGGATTTAGTCAAATGAGGAGGTGGAGGAAAGACCTGGCATCTCAGGTCAATGAGCGTGAGCAAAGGCAGATGGGGAGAAACCGTGTGGGGGCTGGAGGCCAAGGCCCCAGGCTGGGATGGGCAGTAGTGAGGTTAGAGAGGCCTGTATGCCAGGCGAGAGCCTTGCCTTGATTTTCCAAAGGCCTATGTCTTGTAAGCTCCCTCCAGGTTCCCCTGCCAGGCAACAGGGAGGAGTCACATGTGCCCATGTGTGCAAGTGTGTGTGTGTGTGCGTGCAAGCATGTCTGTGTGTGTGTGCACGCACATGTGTGTTGGAGAGGAGGGTTTGGGCATGTGTAATGACCTTCCACTAGTAAATGAAAATCTTTCCTGTTTTATCATTATATTCATGTGGCATATGCATTTTAGAATAAAAAGTTATTTAGAAGTACTTGCTATGCAGGGAATTTGGTCTCTAGGATGATGTGCTATCTTCCTTTTGGGCCTTTGGAACCCAATGGTCACTATCCATTGATCCCTAAGTATAGGGTCACCCCCACTGAGCAATGTGGTATGGCTGGTGGGAGACATCGAAGTGTGAGTAGAGCAGGACACAATCACATCTACATAGTAAGTGGATCACTTGCTGCTCACGTGCTGGAATTTATATGAGGGGGACAGGTATAAAGAGGAGGTTGTTGGAAAGGGTCCAGACCAGAGGCAGTGAGCTGGATCAGGCAGGGGGTAGTACAGATGGAGAAGGGACAGACTGAAGGACTATTTCAGTGGTGAAATGGAGGGTTTGGTCTTCAGCTGGGCAGGATGTGAAAGAGATGGTGAAGAGAATAACAGACCTAGGCTTCCAGGTCGGTAGTGAGTGGGTGTTGCCACCACCCCCTGAGCCCAGGAACCGGGAAAAAGGTCATGCTCAGGGGCAGGTGGAGGCTGGCTTAGGCTGGGGCCACCAGCCCAGGAAGCAGAGACCTCTAGGGTATGAGCAGAACTGGAGGGAGCCCACTTCATGGAGAGGAGGCAGCATCAGGAGGCCGGCAGGGAGTTGTCCCAGTGAGGACAGTGATGCTCCCTGTGTCTGGCAGCTGCCATTCCTGATGACTGCAGGAGCAGTTTCTGGAAAGGGTTGAGGCAAGGCCACATCACAGAGAGCAGAGAGGCAGGTGGAGGATGATGAGACAGTGGGGATGGGGAAGACTTGGCGAGTGCCAGGTCTTTGCTCATTCATCCGCTTTTGGGACACTGTCCCCTCAGCTCATAAATAAGCCCAGCTCACTGTGTCCTGGGGCAGTCCCCAAGGGAGCAGGTACCTAGAGGGAAAGCCCTTGCAGGCATCAGGGTGGATGGGACTGTGATGGACCCGCAGGAGGGAGTCCTGCCCGCTGAAGGATGACCTGGGACCATGAAGAGGCTGATGTGCATGGAGGTCACTCAGCAGGGCAGTGGTGGAGCTGGACTGGGCATCCAGGCCTAATGACCACCTTGCATGACCACCTCTGGCATGTCCTGGCTACCTGGGAGGTGTGCACAGGTTGAGCCTGCATGGAGAGACATGCGCTAGGGCCTCACATACAGCCCAGGAGGAGCAACTAGTCAGGTGTGGTTATCGAGCAGACAGAGTGACTTCCGCTTCAGGTACAGGACTGGGTCCTCACTCCCCAGCCCAGAGCCTCAGTGCTGTCCCCTTTGGTAAGCACCTCCGGGATGGGAGGACACAGGGCCTCCCAGCGAGCGTCCATGAGAGGGGTTTGTATGCATGCCGCACGAGGGTCTGGGACAGATAGAGTTGCGGTCATCTTTGAGGCACATCTATAACAAATGTGCATGGTTCCCACTAATGAAATGTATTTAAACAAGTCACTGACAAGGTAGAGATGGCCTCATGCTTGGTAGGAGGAAAGCGGCTTAGAGGTTAGCTGTTGCGCTAACCCTTGAGAGAACTCATGGTGTCCCCGTCTGACCTCCGAAGGTTTGGCGATACATCTTTACAAGAAGTTATCAACGTGGAAAGTTTGGTGCGGTTAAACTCCTACTTTGAGCAGTTTAAGGAGGTTTTGCCTGAGGACTGTAAGTATTTCTTCACTCACGGTAGGTTTGTTTTTCACCTGTCATCTGCCCTGTATCACTTTGGGTGTTGGAGCCTTCCCTGCCACTCAGGCTGTCTGCTCACCCAGCATCCGGATGCTGCCTCCACACGCACGATTACCCCTTTGCCTCCCTGTCCCCACCCCCGGCAGCCTATTCACCTACTCAGACTCTGCCCGGCTTGAGTCCCCCCCCCGCGGAGAAGCTTCCCCCAGGCTGTGGCCCTTGCTGATTCTTCTCTGGCTGGTTTTCTTGTCCCCTGGGTACTGCGGGGCTTTCTCACAAGCTGTCCCGGCCCCTGGTGTTCAGTGATCCCAGTGGTGTATGTTGTGTTCCTGCTGGTAGCACAGGTGGGGTCACAGAGGCAGGGCCCCCACTCGGCGCCGCGCTGGAGTGAGCAACCCGTGCGCCTCCCCCTGTGGCATGTAGAGTAAGATGCTGGGCAGACACTTAGTGCTGGGTGCGGGGGACCTGGGGGCCCCTGTGCGGGTGTCCCCAGAGGCAGGGGTGAGTGACGGCAGCCGTCACTCTGCTAAAAGCCTTCTCTGTGCCCCTGGACTCAGGCAGGGGCCCCGGGCTCAACACACTGTCTGTGCATGGGGAATTCTCTCCGGATTTCATACTTACTGAACACCTGCCCTGTGTAAAGCACCACGGGACCCAGTGACGAATGAGACTAGACCCTGGTTAGGAATGGGCTCTGCCTCTCTGCTGGCGCTGCCCGGCTGTGAGGGGGCACCCCCGAGCGAAGGAGGCAGACTCGGTCGCTGGGTAACACCAGTGTCCTTTAAGGGCGATTCCCGAGGAGGAAGATGGGAGAAGGCTTCATTCGCATTCCCGGGTCACTGCTGTGCCTGGCGCCGTGCCGTGCTCTGTGCACATCCCCGCACTGCCCGCGACAACGCAGGCGTCGGTACTGGTTGCACGGAAGGCTTGGCCTGGCTCTGAGGCTCGGCACTTAGACTGTCGGCCAAGGGGTCCTATAGGAGATGCTGTGTTGCAAGGGACCTTGGGCCAGGCAGGGGAGTTGGTGTCAGTTTAGTTCTCGCAGGGAAGCGGTGTGGGAAAACCTTCAGGGATTTGTCTGGAATCAGCAAAAGAAGTGTGCTGATTGGCTTGGAGGAGGGGTGCAGGCCGCTGTGCACAGTCTTCTCCTTCCGACTTTGACCTGGGGGTGTGGTAGGCGGAGAGGAGAGGCACAAGGGGGAGTCGCTGTACGAGCGCGCTCCCTTGCAGCGGTGTAAGCTGGTGCTGGGGAAGAGAGAGCTGTGGGCATGTGGTGGAGAGACAGAGGGCCTGCGCTGGCCATGGCCACACGAGCTGGCAGCCTGCAGATGCACAGAGGGGGCAGGGCTGGGGGGTAAGGAGAGCAGCCCAGGCACCAATGGCCTTGTGATTTGGGACACGGGCCACAGGTGAGGCCGGGTAGGGCACGCCTGTCGTCACCCTGGTCAGCGACATGGGTGACATGGGGCTGTCTCACGGCTGAGGTCACTGTGTGCCAGAGGAAGGGGCTGAGGACAAGGCTCCAGGGAAAGGCCCCGCGTGGAGGTGGCTTGAGAAGAAAAGGTTCAGCGGACAGGTGGGAGTGAGTCCTTGAAGGCAGGAGAGCAGCAGTGTTACCTGGGTGCTGGGGGGGGGTGAGGGAAGGAGTCCCTGGTGGCTTCTGAGGCACAGTCAGTGCGGCGAGGGCTGCAGCCAGGGCAAGTAAGTGACAAAATGGCACTGCCTCGATGGGCCACTCTGCCCCGGAGGTCGGCAGAGATGTGAGATGGGCCACGGGGGAAGGAGCTAGAGAAACACAGCGGCAAGATGGAGGAGCAGCTGAGGACTACACATCGGGGGCTGCTGTGGACAGGGGGACATACAGGGTGCTCACGGCAGGTGGCCCCGGTCTCCCCAGGGAACTGCAGAAGTGCCGGCCCTGACCACACGCTGGAATTCACTGGGGGGCCCAGACAGTCCTGATGCCTGGGCCCCACCCCAGAGTGGTGGGCCTCAGGAGTTCCAGAAACTCCCCAGGTGGTCAGGATTGAAAGCCATAAGTGAGAGGATACCCTGACGCTTTAGCTGCAGGTCACCAGTACCCGGGCTCTTGGGAACCCCCAGGTATTGAGGTATCCTCACGTGCTTCAGCAGTGATCATAGTTGAAAGTGACAGATTTATCAAATCCTTGCACGTGCCAGGCTGTCTACGCACTTGACACTTGAGGACACCGAGGCAGGAGGGCGAGTCTCCCAAGGAGGGAGCCCAGGCTGGCTGCCACCAGCGCCCGCCTTCCAAGTGCTGCAGGGGTCGGAGACAGTGGAGCACCCAAGCTTGGACTGGAGGGACAGGGTCTTCTGCAGGGTTGGGCCCCTGGCCCAGGCATCACAAAGGGGAGCAGGGAGGAGGGATGGAGGCCATGTGGAGGACAGATGAGTGGGCACAGTGAGCCATGTGGTCAGGAAGTGGGAGTTCTGTGCTCAGCGTCTTGGAAGGCAGCCTGTTTCCAGTGATGTGAGACTCCAGGAGATGTATCCTGGTGATGAAGGCTGCAGAAGGGACAAAAGCAGGCCAGGCATGAGCCTCTCCAGGGTGGACCAGTAGCACTGGACCACGACCCGGGAAGCTGGGGGAGCAGCAGCCCATTGCGCCTTCAGCCCCAGGAGAATTGGAGCTCTGTGAGGCCGAGGAAATGGAGTGCAGCCAGTGAATACCCCTTAAATTTGCTCGGTTCATCAGTGGGCAGGTGTGCACTGACTGGGGCTGCAGGGGAAGCAAGGGAGAAGCTGCAGCCAATCTGGGGAAGTAACGTGCTGTGTCTCCACCAGGAGACAAGCTTGCCTCCTCTGGGCTCCCACAGCCTCCATCACAGACTGAGCCCCTCAATGAGCGGGAGCCCCCTTTCCACGTCTGTTTCTGCCCCAGTCCCCTGATCAGCATGGTGCCGGGCACATACCAGGTGCATGTGATAATTAGCGTAAGAGCCTGGGTACATGAAGGTGAGCTTGTGTGGTGGAAACTCTGTGTGCAGCTAGATCCCAGAATTCCATGTGTTTGGTTTTAGTCTGGGGATTCAGGCACCATAGCTATTTTTCTTAGACATGACCTCGAGGCGCTTCTCTTTTTCTCTGATGATCCTGGGGTTTGAAAATCCCAGGTTTCTTAGGTGAGGTGATCAGACTGATCTTCCAGTTCAAGAGGTCCTGGAAGGGCTGGAGACGGTCACAGTGGCAGAGGGAGGCTGTCAGAGATAGTGGGTCACTTCAGGTCCACGGGAGGAGGCCCTACTGCCCACATCCCCCAGGGGTGGCCAAGCCTACTCAGTGGTCAGTACTCATCGCCCTAAGCATCCTCCTCCCTGCGGAGGCTCTGAAGACCAGATGGATCTTCCTAACTCCCTCCTGCCCTCGGTGACCCTGTGACTATGCTCCAGCCCCTCAGAAGAGCTGAAAGAAGATGAGTGTTTGCCCTTGGCAGGTGGGACTGAAGTGGCCGTGAAAGTGATTTAAGTGCTCCCCGTGTTGGAAGCCAGGGCCAGTCCCTAAGCACAACCCCCCTTTCTTGCATAAGTCACCCTAAGCTTCCAGCTTGGCCAGGCTCCATGGGCCAAGGGCCTGGGTGCCCCACCAGCTCTCACGGACTCCCCCTGTCTTGCAGGCCTACCTCGATCTCGGAGCCAGACGTGCCTGCCGGAGCTGCTGCGTTTTCTGGGCCAGAATGTACACGCCAGGAAGAATAAGAACGTCGACATTCTCTGGCAAGCTGCTGAGGTAGTACCTTCGTTATACTGAGGAAAAGAATGATACTGTTGCACTGGCTGCCAATAGTAATAATTATGATAGTAAATCAGAATCTCAGCCAGGAGTGGAGAGAGCAAATTTCTCCATATGGACACAAAAAGAAAGTCACTGGATACATCCAGAACTCTGGAGGATACTGAAAGGTGCCTATGAGTTCATTACTTTAGGGCTGCCTGAATTCCAGTAAGCTTGACACAGACTCTATCCCCTGGGGCATTTCATAAGCAGGCTGATGACAGTTGTCACCTCCAGAAGCCTGGGCAATCGATACCAGCTACAACGCACTGCCTACTGCATCTTTTAATAGCTTCAGAGGTAGATCGTGGTGATCTTTGCAGTCTCTTTACATAGTAGTTTTTGTACATTGCAGTTCAGATCTCCTCTTTTCCCAAGTACTTCCAGTATTTTCTCATAAATGTTCTCGTGGAGTTGCATAGCTAGCCCTTCACTCACCCCTGTCGAGGGTGACCACAGGCAGCTGTGGGAGCCCTCCGCGGCAGCACCGTGACTTGTCCAGCATGGGGACTAGCACAGGTAGACTCAGGAGCACGAGTGATCCCCAGATGGCATTCCAGCTCCTGGCCCGGCCCGAGCACGGGGGAGGGATGGACGTCCGGCCTCTGCCCCTGGGGAAGGATTACACACTCACAGGGGGTTACCCCCGGTTCACAGAGCCCAAGTAGCCATTAGGAGGGCTGTCTCCCCTTCCCCCCTCATGGCTTTCCTGAGCTACTTATTCTAGAGCTTTCCTGTTCTCCTCCTCAGGAAAGTGTTCCTCTCCACCCCGGGTCTCTTCCCTGCAGCAGATGGTCAGCTGGTCATGGTGCTTGTCCGCTGTTGGGAGACCCTGTGTTTGAGAGCCTGTCTTCATGGAGCCCTGTCTTTGAATGTCCCCCCCCTTGTGCCTCTGTTAATGGCTGTGGTCTACCTGGTACAGGCCCTTATCTGAAGCTCCTGTGGGTAGGTGTTTTGGAATTCACAGGTTTCTATATTTTAGAAAGGAGATTTGGTATACAGTTGGTGCACATATGTGTAACACAGTGCACATCACCTGTGTTTGATGTGGTACACACATATGATTGAACATACCCAGGGGAGTCTGGGGCAGCGCTCTGGAACCAAACTCATTAATATTGCCTTATTAAAAGGTCTGAATGTTTATACAAAATGGGATTAATGAAGATTATAGTCTCATATCAGCTCAGATCTGGTCGGACTGCCAGATGAAGTTGCCGTAAACTTAAAAGAAAAAATCTTTTGTTTTAGGGCTTTCTGCTCCTGGGGACTGTGTACCTAGAATTGTATCTAGTGGTACAAAGAAAATGCCCCCAAATGTCCTTCCTGTGGGGAGAGAAGGTGCCGTGGGGTGGCCTTTTCTCAGCCCGGAGGCTGCCCCACTGTGAGCTCCCCACTTGTGAAGGGCAGAGTGCACTGACCCCTGAGCCCTGCCCGGCCCTGAGGGAGGTGGAGGACAGTGGAGGGCCCACGGGGCCTGGTGCTCAGGAGGTGGCAAAGGGAGGTGGCAAAGGGGGAAGCTCCTCTGAGCCATTCCCATCTGTGCAGGTGAGGAACAGAGTAGAGACAGTGGGTCTGTGCTATGCCTTCCAGAAAGACCTGGAGACTTGGCCAGGGGCGGGACATCCCGGGAGCCGCTCTGACCTCCCGAGCCGAACTTTGCTGCTCTCCTCTGGCCAGGGCCCGCAGCACGGTCTGAACGTGAGGAGATGGCCTGGGCACAGTTTGGAAGGGGGCAGCTGGTACGGTCAGTGCACGGACGGTGATGCCCCAGACAAGAAGGGGGCGCCTAGGCCTGGAAGGAACGGCCCGGGCGGTGGGGGGAACACGAGGGACGGGGACAAAGTCACATGGGGACAAAGGCAGTCCCACGGGCAGTGACGTCATTTCTGCTGCTGGCTCTGGCCGGACGTGGAGTCGGGGAGCAGAAGTGGCCCTGGGAGTCGGCATTGCCACATGCCGCCGCTGACCATCCGGAACTGGGGTCCTGTGGCGTCTCCCTGTCAGCACAGCCTGTGTTCCTGTTGCAGATCTGCCGCCGCCTTAACGGGGTGCGGTTCACCAGCTGCAAGAGCGCCAAGGACCGCACGGCCATGTCGGTGACGCTGGAGCAGTGCCTGATCCTGCAGCACGAGCACGGCATGGCCCCGCAGGTGTTCACCCAGGCGCTGGAGTGCATGCGCAGGTGAGTCCCGCTGTCCAGGCCGCCCGCCCCGCCTACCCCGGGCTCCGTGTAAACTGCAGATGAGCCGGTCCCGCCGGGGCGCCCCAGGCCCAGGTCCCCTTGACCCCCGCCAGCATATGCTCTGGTTTGACTTTGGAAAATTCACTGACGTCTGCCAAGTCAAACTGTCGGTGGTCTCAAATTGAGACCGTGTTCCTTTTTAAGTCAGAGGGACAAGAGAGCTAGCAGTCTCTGTGAGCGGGACTGCTCTGAAATCGGGTGCCCTCGGGGCAAGCTGAGGAGTCAGGACGTTGCCCAGGGAAGTCCAGTGCAGCCGCGTGCGAGTCAGGCACGTGGCTGGCCCTCAGCCCCCGCCTTGCTGCGGGTGGGAACGAGGGCCAGAGCTTCCTCAGCAGGCACCTGCTGTTTCCACCATGCGTATTAACTCCTTTCAAACTTGAGTGAAGAAAACGCGTCTGCAGGTTGCACTGGTTTGCTCTGCTTCTTCTCTAGCCGTCGACACAGTTTGCTTTTCTTAGCAAAGTGTCAAATGAGTGTCTTATGGTAACGGCAGCAGCCCCCCACCTGTCTGTGTGCCATGGCGACCTCACCCTAATGATGTTCTGGTTCTGAGGCAGCAGGCGTGTTTGCAGAATGAAACCCGGGACTAAAAACTGTCTACTGTTGATCGATGCCTTGTTTCAAGCACTGCTGGGGAGCACCTTACCTCACATACCAAAAGAAAGGATAAGAAACCTGGTTTTCCCGTCTCCTTCAATGTAGCCACCAATGCTGTCAAAGTCTCGTTTCCAACGGTCACTCCTACTGAATGTTCTGTATCGTTTGTCCTCTCACCAAATTCTTTAAAGCATTCAATTCTCTTATCCTTTCTGTATGTTTCTGCCGTTTGACCTTCTCATAATAACCCACTAAAGTGATGCCTGAGCTCCTGCCTCTTGATAATAGCATTTTGTAGGAATGGAAGTGTGTTGTCCCTGTTTTGTCTTTTCCACATTCATCCAAACCCCCCTCTGTGACCTCGGGGCTTCTATTTATGCACGTACGGAAAGTTCACCACCCTCCCTGGGCTGAGCCTCAGGGAAGCCATGGAGACTCTCGAGACCCCTGCCCAGGCACCCTTAGTCAAGCCTGTCCTCACGGTCTGTCCTTCAGGCTTGGTGTTCCTGATGCCATGAGGGTGGCAGGGCCTGGGCTTCCGGCCACACACGTCTGCACCCTGTGAGCTGCGAGGTGCTGGGAGGGACCACCTTGGTGAGATGCAGGCCTCCGCTAGAGAAGAAACACAAGAAATGGAAGAGGGGGGGCGGGGATTCCTGTGGTTGTCGGAGCAAAGGTTAGGATCAGGTCCATTCAGTAGACCGGGCCCTGAGTCAGGTGTACAGTTGATGTGTAGACAGCTATCCAGTCCTGGCTTCTGGAACAAATTCGATGAGAATAACAATTCATTCTGACTGCATCTGAGCACAGAGGTCTCGGGAGACCGGGGAGAATAGGGCTCCTTAGAAAGACGCAGGGGTGGCCGCATCTGCTGGCCTGTGGCCCGCCTTGGGGCTATGGGCAATACCCACACGTGCACAGATCAACTGCTATGGCTTTCAGCACACACCACTTGATCACCTAAGAAAGTGATATTTCTTGTAGCAAAATTTAAAAATACGGATAAGCCCCTTCACCAGCTGTTCTCACACCCCCACCTCCGAATCCTCCGTATTCCTACTGTTGACAAGCAGCCGTGCTCATGTTTGATGCCTACTCTTGCAGATGTAGACACATACATACAAGCACTCAGGCGTGAGTGTGGTTAATACACACACTGGGTCGCCAGTCTCTGGTTAATGCACAAAACACACACGTGCGCAAGCAAATGCAGCTCTGTGTGCAGTTACACCTGGTGCTTTAGCCTACTTTTTTCATTTAACAGTCTTGTGAGCATTTTTTCGGGTTACAATTTTGAGCACACCATAATGATCCAGTTTGCTGCCATTGAATATCTAAGCCGAAGGTGGTTTTCAGCACCTCAAACCAGGGGGCAGTGAATCCCCTTATGTATGCTTCTGGCCACATCTGCCGCACTGATCCCTTAGGTTAAAAATAGACACCTCCCTAAGGTTTCTAATACAAATCGTCACACTCCCACCCCCGTCCCGAGCGCCTGCTCTGTCCACCCTCCGGGTGCTGTCACGCCTGTCACTCGTCGGAGCGCTTCCGAGTCTGTAAAGTCGGTGTTGCTTTCCTGTGACACAGGTGAGGACCCCGAGGTCCTGAGTAGGGAAGGACCTTCCTCCCTGGGCCTCCCTCTGCCTCTCTAAACCTCCCCCCTCCACCTCCAATTATGGAAGTCTTTTTAAAGTGTCCTATTTAGGTTTTTCTGAATTTTCTAAAATCTCTGCAGTAAACACGTAATCTTACTTACTAATCATGTCAGATATTATTACACAAGAACCAAGCTGGATCACGGCCCCTCTGCACCCGCCCCCGGGGACCCAGTAGCTCCAGCAGCCAGGGCTCTGTGCTCTCCACCGCCTGTCTGCCTGGCCGCGTCGCAGCCCAGGCCGTTACCGAGTGTGGTTGTTTTAAGGTGATTTTCTGGATTCTCCCCTGTGGGGAACACACGCCTCTGTCCATAGACAGCAAGCCTGAGGTGGCTGGGTCACTAGCCAGGATTTCTGGCTGTAGCGTGGCCAGGACCTGTGGCTCAGCCGGGAGCCCTAAGGAGGCAGCAGAAAATACTGCGCCATGCCTTGAGTGGAGGAATGCATTTTGGTTCTCTTGCTTTCTTGCTTGCATCTTACCAGATGGAAGAGTAGAGCATGCAGGCAAGGGTGCAGGGTGGAGAGAGGGGGTGGGGTAAGGGGGCAAAGCTGACACTCGGGCTGTGTTTCTCCCGGAGGCCCAGGATGAGCAGTGGCCAGTGATGTGCTAGCAAATGTTTAACAACCAGCTCCCCGCCTCCACCACCACCAAAAAAAGCCCTGATCTATAGTGTTGGCCAGTTTCTGTAGCGTAAATACTCCCACTGGGGCTTATTTCCAGCTACCGGTGTGACATCACAGAACACGGAGTTGCGAAGAGTGGTGTACGCTCGGCTCCTGCAAGCCTTTGGGGCCGGTGCCAGCTCACTGCTCGTGGTGCCTCTCTGTCCCTGATCCGGGGGCTGAAACACAGAGTGGGCCTTCCTAAGTAGCCACAGTGACAACCCCCCCCCGCCCCCAGAGACTGCCCTGGCTGGGAATGTGTCCCCAGTCTAAATGGCACATCCCAGCAGGGCCACTCCAGGGCTTCCAAGTTCCTCCGGGAAAGCCCAGGAGAACTCTGCTTGAGCAAGGACCCCGTGCTACTCATCTCTGGGTGGATCCTCAGAGGCCATGTGTCGTGTCCCAGCATCTCTGCTTCTGTGTCACTGTTGCCACTTTGGTGGACGTCCGTGGAAGATGTGGCTCCAGAGCCATGGCACTTCGGTATGTTTTTTTTCTGGGTCACCAAAGGGGAAAACCCCCAAATTTCCGGTGTGAGCTTGGTTGGATTCCGTGGTTGGGGATCACCCTGCAGAACAGTAACTTGAACGTTCGGGGCCACGAGCAGCTCATGCTGTGCCACTGCTCAGCCTGACAGCCAGGGCGAGTCTGGGGAGGGCTCTGCCTCTGACTGAGACTTGAGGTAAACGGTCGTTGTTTGAATGGTTCATCAAGAGGCAGCTTTGGCAAAGTCGGTCGCCCCGCCCCCCGCTCAGGCATCTGTGAGAAGGTCAAACCCCCCCCGCCACCCTCAATGGTTCTTCATGTTCAGCTTGCTTCTTGAAACCCATGTCTTGGCAGCATGTGGGAGCATGGCGGGGCAGCATGGAGTTGTGCTTGGCCAGCCGAGAGAGCGCGAACATGGAAAACCATTTAGTCAACCTACATGTGTTTGTTTTCGGTAGACGACAGTATTTTTTTCTTATTTTCACTTCTCTTTCTCTCCTTTCTTCTTGTGACTGTGCTGGTTTTGATTTGGTATCCCTTCCACACCCTTTTCTGCACATCATCTTTTCTTTCTGTTGTGGCTCCATCCCATTTTTTGGTTTGTTTTAAATCTTACCGTTTGGTTCTCCTCTTTTTTCCATACTTTTGTTACATCCATTGCATGTGTCTCTTTTTTTTTTTTTTCTTTATTTCCTTTGCCTTTTTCTTTTCCTTTCTCCCAAACTTTTTCCTTTTCACAGCATTGGAACACGGGAGGTAGTCACCCAGAAGAACTTGAGCGGCCTGGTGCCCATCCGAGACTTAAGACTAGATCCCAGCCTCCTCTGTTCCATCCCTTTGTTAGCCCTGAGCCCCAATTTACTGATTGTGTGGCTCTTCCTGAGCATAGCATACCTGGTGACCAAATTGCGTTGCAAATGAGTACCATTGCGAAAAATCAGTACTAAGTCGCAAGAAAAACAAAAGTGCCAGAATATGTCCAGCCACCTGTGTACCTAACTGGACAGAAGGAATGTGTCAGAGCGTGGTCTGCCAAGAAATATTTCATGCCTTACAGTTTGACGTTCTATTGTTCTGAACTGTAAATACTTGCCAAATTATTTCACCGAGAGGACTCGTGCATTTAAATTCCATCGAGTTTTCAGTGCTTGTAACACGTTCTTACAGTGCCCTGTTACTGCATTGTTTAGCTGGCCTGGAGTTGTACCAAATCTCTCACCTTCTGATGTAAAACTATTTACTACCTGTATATCTCCTGTGCCCTGTTTCCGAGAGAAGGGGATTCTGTCTGAAGAGAATTTGTATATTTGATACTATTCTTTCATGTACTGCTAACCTTTCCTTTCCTTTTGAAGAGAAACGAAAAGGATAGATAGATGCTTTATAACCGGCTCATCTAGATCAACCTATTTAATAGGACATGTACTTTTTGCTTTCATTTCAAAGCGTAGTCCCTGAACTCACAGTAGCAAACACTTTGCAGAATCATAACATTCCTCGCTTGTGTTTATGATTTCCAGTTTGAGACAACACAAAGCTGTGTCCGCAGTTGCCCATTGTACCAAGTCAGGCACATTAAAATAACATACTGCATGTGACTTATGATTTACTCTTTGAAATCTTTAAGGATCACTAAACTGGTTACAGGAATTAGTGCATATAGGAACAAAAGGCTGTTAAATACATTTATTTTTCATGAAGCAGTATTTTTCATTTTAAAAAATCAAATGTGGTTAATAATGATAATTTTGAAAATCAAAAAAAAAAAAAAAAATCCCCAAACGGAGGCCTAACCTTTGGGCACTTGTGGCAGATGGAAGTGTGAGAGAGAAGGTGTTGCTTGGGTCTGTGCTATTAGCACTCTTCATGTAACATGGAAATGCCCAGAAAACAAGGTTGTTCGTAACCTTAACTTCCACATTTGGCAGAAGAGTAATTGAACGTCTGTAAAGGTAACAGAATAAATTAGGGGGAAATTTCCATGGATTCTGTATAAGAAATACTCAGTGGCTTCTCTGTTTTCCAGCCCAAACTATGCTGTACTTCTGTTTTTGACTGCCAGCTGGTTCCCCATACACTGGATTTTACGAAAGTGGATTTCTTTTTACCAGTCTAGAAAAATCAGAGTGAATTTAGAGAAGCTGTCTTTTCCAGAAACTTTACTCCCATGCATACACACAGACCCAGTCCACCACAAAATCTGCCCCCTCACTTCCCTCCCCCAAGATGTCCAGAACTTACTCTGGGACTTCTCTGGTTTGGCATCAGTTCTGAGTCCGCGTTCTAGGAATGGTAGAAGTGGTTAGCAATGAATAACAAATGCCAGACTCGGGCTTTAAATTCTAAGACTGTCCTTCTCACACCCCTGGGAGGCCCTTCTTTCCTAGACCCTCTGAGCACTGCAGGAGCCTTAGGGCAGGGTTCCTACCTGTAGTTCAGGAAGCCAGTCTTCTCATGAGTGCCATATGGCCACTCTGTCTTTTCTGGAAAAACTGAGGTGGCCGTACTGGGGCATAGCTCCTGACACTCTTCAGTAGGGAGTCTCACCGGGTGCCAAGTGACAGGTGGTGTTAAGTTGTAGCAACACAACACTAGTCACTGTCTGATCCGTGATTCTTTGAGAGGTATGTTCACCTCCTACCTCCTTCAGATTGAGGTGCATGCATCAGCACTCCAAGATTTGAAAGAGAGAAAGTAGAGTCCGCAGGCCCTTCCAGCTCCCATTCCACAGCTTCCCAGTCCCTGCCCTGGTTCAAGTGCTCCTGATGCCCCACGGGGGTGACAAGTGCCTGTGCCCACCTCCAGGCCTGGCCGAGACTATGCACCCATGAGGGAGGCCCTTCTGACTACCAATAGCGCCCCCTCCGCTCCCCGGGCCTGTGGGTGTTCCTGTGCCACTCCCCAGAGACTCCTCCCAGGATGCACCCCCCCCCCCCCAAGCAAAGGGAGGCCGTGGCCAGCTAGAGAGGCCCCTCTGAGCCTGCTCTTCACCGCCAGGATGCCAGCCAGGCCTTCCTGCCCTGTGGAGGTTGGAAAGGAGAGAAGATAAGGTTCTTTGTTTTTCTCTTCAGGGGCTGAGCCAAAAGGCCGTACATTCTAGCTGTCTCCGGTCATGAGGGCTAGCACAAGAAAGAAAGAAGGCCAGGAGATCGGCCTAGGCTCTGAATTGTTGTTGCCGTCTTTCTTCAGAACATCTGAGGAAAGAGACTCATTGTGCTCGCCCTTTGTGCTGAGTTTTAGCAACACTAAGGCTTTCTACTTAGGAAATCAGACTAAATATATATCTGAAAATCTTTTCTGCTTTAGTGAGAAATAGGCTGGATGAAACAAACATGGGAAGATGATTCACAAGAGGGGAGTCTGGTATTTGGTGATGGTTTTCAGGCTGCTTCTGAGGTGACGCTAGCACTGGGAGGGACATTGTCAGTGGCCACCAACACTAGATACTCAGTATCACTAGACCCCAGTGCATCCAGACGAGTTCCAAAGGGGAAGATCCACACCAGAAAGGGAGAACCAGAGGAGTCCCCCAAATTAGTTGTCATCTGGGTTTCCATTCTAAATTCTCATTCAAAAAATGGATGTCCTTGAAAAGAAAGCATTTATCTACAGAATAAAAAATAATGGTGGAGCTTTGAAATAGTTAAATCCCTCTTTCTAAAATCTATCCAAGACCTTTTTCAATGTGTGCCATTGGCACTTAAGAACTCTGCCGATGAGCTGGATGAGAGTGTTCTACCTTAGGGACAGAAGGCTGGCCCCTGCGGCAGGAAAGGCCAGTTAGCACGGACACCCTCTCCCCTCCGCAGACTTCAGTCTCACGCACGGACACCCGAGCTTGTGCAAGCAAGTCACGACAGGGTCGGTGTGCCATCAGCCTCAGCAGTCAGGTTTTGTAAATTCACAACATTTGAGGGAAAGTAAATACGATTTGCTTTAAAAATTAAAATTGCATTGAAAGGGTAATCATGATTACAATTCCGTGTATCGCATATCCAGCCAGTTAAACCAGTAAGTAGTTTCTTTAATATCTGTAAATAAAAGATAATGCCGAAGTTGACAAATTCTTCTTCTTTGTTCCTCAAAGCAGTTTGGCATTTACTACTGATAGGTGGTCCTTGAAAAGTGTGTCCATTTCTATATAAATAGAGAAGCCATATCTGAAATAGTTTGATAACGTGAGAGCTTCCAAAGATTAAATAAGACTAACTGTGCATAGGAACCTATAGCTTCTGCTTTAAATGGAATTATATTTTTATCTGATTACTGGATGTTAGACAAACATGATCGTTCTTTACTCTAGGGGCTCCCTGCTCATATGGCCTAGGCGCATTCAGTTCAGATGACACACGTCTCGCTGAGGGCTTGAGGCTCTGGTGACAAGAAAGCATAGCTGAGTTACTAAATTACTTAATAACAAGCAGGTGGATACTTTTCTAAAATACCTGAGCTTATCTTTTGAATAAAATTACTCTAACCAAAAATATTTTACATGTTCTTGATAACGAGACTGTCATTTTCACTTTAAAAGGCTTAAGCAATTGCCACTGATATTTTTTTAAAATGCATGACATAATGGTCTTCATACAATTTGAAATATTTTTTTTAAATCACTATTTCTTGGTAACTCCAAATTTTACATCTCATAATGGGGATTTTTGTACTAAATTTGATAACTAGTCGATTTAATTGCTAGTCTAAGAATAATATAAAAATGTAAAGTTCTACTGTGCTTATAGGAAGTCATTTATATTTAGAACCGCTTTTGCCTGTTAATTTAACGTCTACAGCAGAACATTTCCCAGAGAACTCCCCTGATGCTCTCACTTGGGAATGTGAAGCCTGCCTGATGGCTCATCCTCCTGTTCAGCATTTGCTGTGCCCACTGGGTTGCCATGACAACCCTCCATCTAATACAGTTGGGGATGATGCTGGGAGCGGGTTCTCTAGGGAAGGGCACCTGTGGGCTCTCCCTGGCTTAGTGGTATGCCTGTGAGAGGTGACCACAATGAGGACAGCCCACATGGAGAAGGCTGCCATGGGGAGATCTCAGTGGGATCACTCCTTCATGACACTTCTAGCCCTGATAGCTGTTGCAGACCCAGCGTGCCACCATTGCATGGGCTCACTGATAGCTTTGCACCCAGGACAGCTGTCTCCTCAGTGGGGATGGCATGTTAGAGCAGCCTTCTCAGCCAGATGGCTTTGCTACATACCGAATTCTGCAAGGAAAATGAGCATTTTGAGTTTGAAGTGATTAATAGCCAATCCTAATATAGAAAAATGCAGCTCTTGAAAAGCTTTGGTAAGAGTAGCACCATTTCTCATTCCATTTAATTTGCGATGTAACAGAACGTTTGAACCGCTAGTTATGATAGAATCCTCAAATTAACTTGACATGACACACATGAAAACCATTCACTTAAAAACAAAAGTTTGCTTCTACTTAGATACAGCGCTGCCTCTGGAAATGCCAGACTTGCAGTCCCATCCAGCATGTGTCCATGTCTGTGCTTCTTAGTTGCCTTCCTCGTTCAGAAGCCCGCCATCTTGCGTGCATATTGTTGTAAATGAGTCCGGCACCCATTTGAATTAACATTTTTTTTAATGCTATGAAAATAATCAATTCATTTCATCTTAGTTTAAGTCTTTTCTTTTTTCCTTTTTTACTGCTGTCATTTCTTGTGCTTGTTTTTTTCCCCAGTGAGGGTTGTCGAAGAGAAAATACAATGAAGAATGTTGGAAGTCGCAAATATGCATTTAATTCCCTGCAGCTGAAGGCTTTCCCCAAGCATTACAGGCCTCCCGAAGGGACTTACGGAAAAGTTGAAACATGAACACATGGTTCCTCTAATTAGCTGTTACATACTAAATGTGGGTACCCTGTAGTGTCATATTTGAATTCTTCAAGAAGACCTGAAGGATTGGTTTTTATTTTTGTGTTTTTTAAAAAAAAATTCACTAAAAAGTCTATGGAGCATGTTTTCCACTGGAATCAGTAGGAGGTAATGTTTGGCTCAATAGTGTGGATCATAGCGACTGCCCATTTAAATAGCCTCAGCCATAACCACACAGATATCATCGATAGTTACCTGTATGAATCAAGCTAGATATGTCTGAAATGCTAAAAGACTTTTTAAAATGCCCACTTAGGCAGCTGCACACCTAATGTATTTTTCTACTGAGTAACTCAAAATTGAGCATTGAATTACAGTCTACTTTTAAAAACTCTGAATGTAAAACAGTAAATAATATATTGAATTATTGGATCCTGGGCAGACCAGTAGATGTTAAATGTTAACTCAAGTTTTGGGGGAAGAAGGTAGCTGTAGCTCGTGTAGTGACAGCGAGTGGTTCCGACGAACTGTCCTACCTGTGACAGCACAGGGGAAACCAGAAGGCGAAGTAAAGGTTGCTAAGTCAGCCTGAGATAAGACTTCACTGGAAGGTGGTACCTGCACAGCGGCCCACACAGTGGGGTCCCCCTCTGCCCCTGATGCGTCGTAGAACAGGGTGTGTGCTGGAGAATGTGAAGCCAGCAGTCCCTTGCTCTTCAGCTCCTGGCTGGTCCTGCCCCTGGGGCACGCCTCCCCTCCTCCCCCGGGTGTTGAGTTCTGTCACTCCAGGACCCCCACACCTGAGGTGTCTGCTGCCTCTCAGACAACTGGGGGGGGGGGGGTTATGCGTGTAGGTGCTGGAAGCCTATTTTCAGAACATATGTGCTTTTGTGGGTTTCCCAATTTATCGTCTTCTAGAAGATGGTGCAATCATGTTGGATTGTCTGATGGAAGTTTCTCTTAGGTTTGCAGCACTTGTTACTGTCCTCTTCGCATTCTGTTATGTAAGATGACTATTGAGAAAGTTGAATTTATCTCCTACAGTGAGAGTTTGAAAGGGATTACTAGGCCATAAAACTTAGGAATTTCATAGAAAATTATGTCCAGTCATCTATTATAAGATGATAAGTCTTATCTGCACATAGCAGAGATTTTTCTTAGTTTATACGTTTATCAGTTCTGTTTATCATGATTATTATGTTTACATGTTATTTAAAAGGCTGTAAAAGAAATCTATGTGGCACATATCCATGATGCTGATCCTAATGATTTGTGAACCCGCAGGAAATTTCCTCGGTCTAAAATTTGAGGTGTTATTCGTGGGCTCCTTTAGACATGCCGCTTGGAAATGTGTAACATACTTGGGCTGCTGAGGCACAGGCAAGGCCACCCACTGGCAGGGACCCAGAGGGGTAGGCGCGCAGGTGAGGGTGGAACTGGATGGAAGACCTTCCAGACCCTTCCTGCGCAGCCAGAGCCTGCTTCTCCTGGGTGCCCGTTGGTCAGGTGTGAGCGGATGCGGAGGACACACCAGGGAGCGATGGCGGCCGCTCACGCCTGTCCCACAGCTGGCTCTCTGTGGAGGGTGCAGGCAGAGACACTCCTGTCCCCCAACCCTGCCGCAGAGGCGGCGGCAGCTGGCGTCACATTCTCCTGCTGTATCGGTCCCTGTTCAAAAGACAGTTTCCAGGATGGCTGATTTTCTCACCCCTCCCCCGTTTCATTTAAGTTGTAATTTCTCTAGTGTCTACCTAGTTCCATCTTTTCTCGTTTTAACATCACTACCTTTAAGAATTCCCTTATCTTTTTAAATTAAATGTTACCCATATTGTTTCCAGAATTTTTTTTTTTTTTTTTTTGTCTGAAGAGCATTAAGTACCCGCATTTATCAAAAGGGAATATAGCAAACGTTGAGTCATCTGTTAGCAATTTTGCATGTGGCACCTTTATGTGAATTATTTCTCCAACTTCGGCTTCCTGTTAAGGATCACCGTTAAAACTCTAAGACTTGGCTAATGGTGCAGAAACTGTTGAGGTTTCAGTATTCCATGCGAGCACTACTCCGGGCTGCCGCGGGAGAGCGTGGTGCAGCCTCGCGGCGGCGTCACTCCCGCCCCACCCCCCGCGCTCGCGGCGCCACGCCGTCCCCACGCTCATGGCGCCAGGGCACGCCCCCCGTCATGGCGGGCCGGGGCTCCTCAGGGGAGCTGGGAGCTCTGAGATTTCAGCTGCGCAGGGAAAGCCGTTTTACAGGTTACCGTAAAACAGATTCCGTCCAGTGTTCCTGAGAAGCCCCTCATTTAAAAAGAAACGTTGAGACCTACTGAAAACGTGGGATGTGACGTGGATTCTAAGCATCTGCAGCACAGTTGCCTTTGGTTTCCTTGAAAAATGTACAAATGTTGTATAATACAGTTTTGTCCCTCCGCAGTTGTATTTGCCAAGCTTAGTGAATTAAAGTACTTTTATTTATTTGTTTTGGGTGGGCTGTATTAATATATATAAACATACAGTTACTGTTTTATATATTCTTAGCTCATTCAAAGCCATGTATGCTGTAAATGTGCTAGTCTTTAGAATGACAAACAATAAATAACTGACAAGAACATTAAACTGGGTGTTGCCTGATTGATTCCGTTACGGTTACGAGGACTAGTTTTATGGCTGCATCTGACCAGGCCATCATTAATAGGCATTGCATCGAGCACGCGGGTGTTTGTAAGCCTGAGACCATGACGCACTTCTGTTTTGTAACCTTGTTTTCTCTTAATTGGAAGCAGAGGGGCAATAGGGGGTGGGATTAAGAGCATGGACTTCAGCTTCAGACAGACCTAGCTCCCAGTCCTGTTCTGCCACTCACTGGCTGATGACCCTGAACGTGTTGCTTGCCCTCTCTGAGCCTCCGTTTTCTCGTGTGCGAAGCATGGACGCAATAATCGTACATTCTTTGTAAGGCGGCTGTGAGGTGCCTTGGCATTAAGTGTTCATAAGTGTTAGCTGTTGTTCCCTTCCCACGTCCATAAATACGTATCACGTCTTCTCTGTGGGTTGCCTGGTTATCTGTTGTGTGATTTGCTAAAATGTAGTTCCATTAATGGTTTGATTGTACATTATAACCAGGACTGCATCTTGTACCTTTGCACCTTTTTCTCTGCACATGTGCCCAGTGATTGCCCTCAGATGAATTCCTGGCAGCAGACATTTACAATTAAAAGATAATTTAAAATTTTAAACATTTTAGAATTTTTAGTATTACCAATGTGCTCCCAGAAAATTAAGCTACCACCTATTAGCAGGTGCCTTTTTCCTTTTATTCTCAATTTCCGTTTCTTTGATGACTGTGTAAATTGAACATCTTTTATACTTTTACTGATATATCTACTTTTGTGACTTCATTGGAGTGTTGGTCTTTTCACATGAACGGTTTCTAATATATAGTATGTTAACTCATCTGTCATAAGTTGCAGTTTTTAAAAACCTACTCATCAGTTGTCTTTGGTTTTGTTTATAGTAGAGAGTAGAGAGAAGTTTTAAAGTTTTTATGTAATTAAATATGCTTGTCTTTTTCTTTTTGGTGCTTGTTCTGAAATCAAGTCCTGGCTCACCACTGAAGGTGACAGGGCACCCCGTCCCTTGTCCGTGAAATGGATGTGGTGCTGTGCACTCAATGAGGGACCGCACTAGCCTGTGCCGCCCTGGGTAGAAAGCCCCCGCCCCATTGCTAAGATCTGGCAAGTGGGAAATAGCTTCGTCTTATTTTTATTACAGCTGTCACTCCCCAAGCTATGACAGATTCCTGAGAGCATAGGATCAGAATATCCACATTTCACATTCCGCCATGGACCCCTTTTATGCCTCAGTGCTATCTTTGTGATGATCCTTCCTGCACCAGGCTCCTGGTGGGCCTTTTCGGCCAGTCCATGCAGGTCTGAATTCAAATACAGACCTCTGTGGTATTTTCACTCTCTGTTGTATCATTTAATGACAAAAAAGGCTGGGACAAGTTAAAGATAGGAAACTTGCTTGTGATTCCACACCTAGGAAGACGATGTCCGTATCACAGAGATGAATTTAGAAAGACAGCACTTCACTACATCTTCGCCCTTGCCGCTCACCCCTCCCTTGGCTTCCGTGGCCTCAGTCTGTCTCCTGGTTGTCCTGCCCCCCGACCATCCCTCCTCTCCCTGATTTGCTTGTTGTCCTCCACCCACCACTAACATTGTGGTGTTCCCCAGGGTTCTGTCCGTAACTTTCCTCTGTCTCATTTCAAATGCTCTTCCTGAGAAGTCTTAAATCATCCCTATGGAATAAATTGCCACTTATTTGCTAATGACTCCCAAGTTTCTAGGTCCACCCGAGACTCTGTGTGGGCCCATATCTATCTGCACATCTGGCCACCTCCCAGTCATTCTACTTGAGTGTCTACTTTGGGGTCTCAGAGCATAGAGACAACAAAGTCATGCTTTCTCTCCAAGCTGGCTGACCTATCCGCTGATGACACCACCTTCCACCCAGTGGTCATCTTCTCCGTTCCGCTCCACATCCCATGAGCTACTAAGATCTGCATCTCTTCATTACCCCTTCAACCTATCCCATAATTCCACCTCCACACTCACAGCCCTGGTCCACTTCCTGTCTCCCTGATCTGGACCAGCACCTCTCAGCCTTCTCATTGCTCCTTCAAGGCCCATCTCAGGCCTGCCCTCCTCTATGGTGATTTCTCTCCACAGAATTGAGTTGGTCCCTTAAAAAAAAGTTTTTTTCCTGGTTCCATTGTGAATGTAACTATTACATTGCGTATCTCCTGCCCGTCATGTGACTTTTTACTTTGTCCAGCATGTTATTTTGTGTTCACAATGGCAAATGTAATGCCTGTCACTCAACAATGTTTACTGAATGAAAAGGCAACTGTTTGGGTGGGGGGGTGTTCAACTGAAATTTTTCCTATCTCACTGCTAGATCATGTGGCTTTTGTCTCTCTATATAATACATCATTCTAAATAATGACAAGGAGCCAGATCTAACAGGCTCAAAGGAGAGAGCAAACAAGAGCAGCGGAGTGAGGCAAACACCAGGACAGTGGTTTTCTTTTGGGGGTGAGCAGCAGGGTCTCTGAGGATTCACAGCGGGTTCACACAAGGTCCTGTTGATCTGGATGGTAGATACATGATGATTCACTCTATAGTTATTTGTTAACATTATATACCCTCTGCACTTTTCTGTATGTCATATTTAACAATAAAAATTAAATGTTAACCCATCATTATTCAATAAACAATCTGAAAAGAGAATTAAGAATACAACTCCATTTACAACAGTATAAAAAAGATTAAGATACTTGGAATTAATCCAATCAAGGAGGCAAAAGTCTTACTGAAAACTACAAAATGTTGCAGAAAGAAGACACCAATAAATGGGAAGACATCCATGTGAATGGACTGAAAGACTGTATTGTTAAGATGCCAATACTATCCAAAGTAATGTACAGATTCAGTGTATTCCCTATCAAAATTCCAATGGTGTCTTTTGCAGAGATAGGGAAATCTATCGTAAAATTCATCTGGAATCTCAAGGGACCCGGAATAGCCAAAACCATAAAAAAATAACAAAATTGGAGGTTGCACACTTCCTGATTTCCAAACTTACTACAAAGCTACAGTAATCAAAACAGTGTGGCACTGACATAAAAACAGACATATATAGACCAATGGAAAAGAAGACCCTAGCATATGTGGTCACATGATTTTCGATAAGGATGCCAAAACCATTCAATGAGCAAAGGGCAGTCTTTTCAACAAATGGTGTTGTGAAAACTGGATATCCCCATGCAAAAGAATGAAACTGGACGCTTACCTTACCCCATATACAGAATCAACTCAAACTTGATCAAGGATCTAAATGTAAGAACTAAAACTGTACAATTCCTAGAAGAAAATTTAGGGGAAGAACTTCATTGGATTGGGCTATGATTTGTTGGATATGACACCAAAATGACAGGCAACAAAAGTAAAAACAGATACACTGGCCTACATCAAAATCTAAAACTGCATCAACATGGAGAACACAATCAATAGAGTGAAATGAGAGAAAATACCTGCAGATCCTCTCCACTAAGGGTCCAATATCTAGAATATACACAGAACTCCTAGAACCCCACAACAGAAGAGCAGACGGCCTATTTTAAAAGGGGCAAAAAACTTGAATAGACATTTCTCCAAAGAAGGTTTACAAAAGACCAACAAACACATGAAATGATGCTCAACATCAGTACAATGGCAGTTGCCAGGGGTTGGGTGTACCGGGTAATGGGGAGTTGTTTAATGGGTGTATAGTTTCAGTTTTGCAAGATGAATGAGCTCCGGAGATTGGCTGCATTAACAAGGTGAATGTACTTAACACTACTGAACTATATACTTAAAAATGCTTAAGATTGTATGTTTTACATTATGTGTATTTTACCACAAATAAAAATTAAAATATATAGTTACTAATAAAGGTATCAGAAGTTTCAAAGTGGATCACAGACCTAGATGAAAGTTAAAACTATAAAGTTTTTAGACGAAAACAGGAATAAATTTCTGTAAGTTTGGATTAGGCAGTGGTTTTCTTAGATGCACCAAAAGGAAAAAGAGATAAACTGGAATTCATCAAAATAATTGTGCTTCAAAAGACAGCATCAGGAGAGGGAAGACAGATCACCTTTGGGAGAAAATATCTGCCAATCATTTGTCTCTAAGGAACTTGTATACACAGTACATAAAGACTTCTTATAACACAATAATAAAAAGACAACGCAATTGAAAAATGGACAAAGGACTTTCATAGACATTTCTCCAAAGATATACAGAAGGCCAGTAAGCACATGAAAACGTGCTCAACATCAGTAGCCATTAGGGAAGTGCCAGTCAAAATCCCAATCAGATACCAGGTCACACCTAGTAGAATGTTTATAATCAAATAGATGAAAAACAACTGTTGCTGATGTGGACAAATCGAAATCCTCGTGTTGCTGGTGGGAACGTAAAATGGTGTAGTCGCTGTGGAAAAGTTTGGCAGTTCATCAAAATGTTAAACTGGAGTTGTTATACCATTGTTAGGTATGTACCTTGGAGAAATGAAACATACCCATGCAAAACTTGTTCACAAATGTTCATAGCATCACTCTTAATAGCCCAAAAGTGCAAACAATTCGAAGAATGGGTACATAAAATGTGGTTTATCTATACTATGGAATTAGTATTCAGCAATAAAAAGGAATGGAGAGATGCTACATATGGATGAACCTTGAAAACACGGTAAGTGAAAGAAGCCATTCACAAAAGGCCACATATAATTCCATTTTTATGACATGTTCTTAATGTGCAAATCTATAGACACAGAAAGTGTATTAATGGTTGCTGGGAACTGGGGGGGAAGGAGGATTGGGGGAGTAACTGCTAATGGGTATGGGGCTTCCCTTGAGAATGTTCTGGAATTAGATAGTGGTGATGGTTGCACAAACTTGTGACTATACTAAAAGAAGCAAAACTGAATTGTATGCTTTAAGTGTGAATCTTATGGATTGTGAATTTCTCCAAACGAAGCTCTCAATAAAGCTATTACTAAAAACTGAGGGTTCTATAAAATAATTTGAGTTTCTTATCAAAGTTCTTTTAGTAAAAGTTGGAGCACTTAAATAAGTATACAGGAGTTACTGGGGGAAAAACAAAAACCACCCATCATTTTCCCTTTCCCAGTGAGAAGCTGTACACACACACACCACACAAGAGACCCCAGTGACACTCTGCCACAAGGACCGGTGTGCAATTCTCACTTCAGGTGAGCCTTTAAAAAAGCAGGTGAGCTACAGAACACCTTGACCGCTTAAACTCCAAAGAACCATGGCTGTATGAAGAAGCATAGCTTCTTCATTATTTTTCAGTACTGAAGAGAGATGAAACTTGGATTCATATTTGATTCTCGACTGTATTAAGTGATCAGAATAAAAGTACTGTGATTCTAAACTTTTTCAAGCATTTCCTGGTTTTCACTCCTGCTTTGTCTATGAACATCTATTGTTTCAGTTTGCTCTGAATCCTTTCCTTTTGGGATAAGGCCCATCAGACATCCAGTGTGATTCTGTTGGGGTTTACCCATTACAGTGCATAAGACCCAAGCCTGGCCAACATCATGGGGCCTCTTCCCTTTTCCCACAGGGACTGGTCTAATTAAAGGGCAGGTGGTCCAGGGAAGATAACAGTTCTTTTGTAGGATTTGATTAGTGGACCGTAGAAAAGGAGGTTAGCTCTCTTCTTTTTGGATCACAGATCTTAAGGATGTGTACTTTTGGCTGCCTGGCCTCTTTCCCATTATGTAGAGACAGGACTAGCCCAAAAATGAAGCCGGAAGCAGAGAAAAACAGTCACAAGATGGAGGCCAGGAGCCCCGGCAACAAAATCAGACATTTGCATCCAGCTGTGCCTATTATATGATGTTAATATTAAAGCTTTGAGGTTGTTACCCTAGTGAATTAGTGCAAATGAAGCATTTCTTCTCCAAGGACTCAAACACAATTTATTTTAGAACTAAATAGGACAGATTGACTAAAAGAAAGCTTTATCCTAAACTTTCCCAATAGACGTTTTCTCCCCTGACTGCATGTTATCAATTTTCAGTCCCATCAGTGGCCTTCATAATATTCACAAAGGATGTACAAACTGTGTCATTTGGTTGCAGAGTCAAGTTGGAAAATAACAATCTTTTCACTTTTTGAGCTTTCTAACAATTCTCAAAACACAGTATGATGCTTCCAGCTCATAGCTGTTCAATTAAATTTTTCTTCCAAAAGTAACTTAGAGCAAGAGAATCATTTAGTTTATACATGTCCAAAAACAGAACTCATCCATTTTCTGCAGTGTTCATGGAGGGGAAAACTGGTCCATCCCACCAGATGTAGCAAAAAGTCTGTCTCCTATTTGGGCTTCTCTGTTGTAAGTGACCAGAGAAGCCTTATTGTTTTCACTTTGGTTTCAGCATACTAGCTTCAATATCCTTTTCTTCCTCGGAATCTGGATCTGGCATCCAACTGAAAATAAATATACAATTAAATCAATTTTGTACAACATAATTAAACACAGCTTTGGTAAGAGTCTCACTACATGACAGAAGTAAACCAGTTTCCAGTACAGTCAAAAAGGCAAACGTCAGTGCTATCAAGAAAAAAAATAATAATAATGGCATTAAAAAGAAAAGTTCCATTTAAGGTCCCAGCAAGGATTTTCTTCTCAAGTAGAATCCAAGTTACATTTATTTTTTTCTCTGAACTACACTCAATATGTGTTGTTCTAGCAAACTTAACTTTTTAATTAAGTTTTGTTTGGGTTAGTATTCAAATGTATTTGAAATCTTTAAATATTAAATAACACTGAGCTATCTGGGGACTAATAATCTTTACCTACTCATAGATGACTGCATGTTCTTTGACTTAAACCTCATGGTGCAGCCTCTTTTAAGGGTGGTGGGGTAGGTGGAGGGTTTTAAAGTCAGTAAATAAGGCAAGTTTGCATCTTGGAGGACTAACAGTGAATGAGTCTTGGACAAAGGCTGTAAGAATCTATTAATCTGCTCAGAAGTTCCCTAGAAGGCTCTTTCCAGTGTCAAAGTATAAGTAATAGGTAAATAATATTATCTAAAACCTTTTTTTCTGAATGATCTCACTGCAACCTATCTGTAATTATTAGGTCATTCCATATTTAGTTAGCTAATTTTTAACATAAGCTTTTCAAAAGCTTTAACCTCTTACCATTGATCTTTTACATTCAAAAAATGAGTATTTCAGAGCTTTGCAGTTTCCTTCCTTCAGACACTGTCGAGGGGATTTTCCTTCCTAGGACACAGAAAACAGTGTAAATACCTGGCAGATTTCCTCACAAAGCACAAAATCACTCTCCTTTTGAAAGCAGTGCTTTTTGGAAAAAAAAAAAAATTTAAAAAGTAAATTATATGAGAAAATATTTTGTAATTCATTTTGACTATTGATGTTTAGGGAGAACAGGATAGAATAAAAAGATGTATCAAGTAATTCTGGAGCACTTGAGTTCTTGAAAACACTAGTGTCCATGGGATAATTTTCTTTAAAATGTTTATATAAAAATCTTGAAACCAGTATTTTTAGCTCCTTATGGGTAAGAAAGAGAAAGAGTGAAAGTAGTAATGGGATTTCTTCAGTGGTTTTAAATTTTTTTATACTTCAGAATTCCTGAAGACAGAAGAAAGTAGTGTGTGTGTGAGAGAAGGAGAGAGAGTATGGGTATATGTGTACGCATGCACGTGCATATGAGAAATCAGGCCTGCTCTAGTGGGAAACGGGACGGTTTGTTCTGGAAGGTCCTATCAAGTGGCTTTAAAAAGCCTCCAGTTATATCCTTTTAATGCAAGCCATTTTACCTCCAACGCATCTCTGCATTTTCCCACCCCAACACCCCCCAAAAGTCAAGTTCTGTAGTCTGAGAAGCACAACCGAGTGGAACTGGAAGAGGAAAGGGAGATGTGAACAGAACTTACATATATTTGTGAGAGAAGATCTGCCTGGGCCTGATGTGGAATGAACTCCTCTTTAAGCAGTGAAAGTTCAAAAGGAGGTTAAGAAGAAAAGTGGACTAAGCCGTTCCCTTTCTGCCATTAAGGTAGGACGCTGCTACAAGAACACTCACAGGAGAAATGCTTATTTCTGATTCTTAAATAATAACACTTTTTAAACTATAACTTAAAAATTAGACTTGACAAAGTAACAACTGCAAAACTAGGTAAGAGCTAAAATTTAGTTATTTTTTTCAAGGTAAATATGGAATAAAAATTTTAATACTACCTCTTCATGATCTTAAAATATTTTGAAGAAATACACTGCTGTATATATAACGTAACACAACAGCAGTATGTTGAAACATGGAAGCATCTACAAATAATATACTTCACAATTCAGAAAGGCAAGATTAAAATTGAATTGCAACAAAATTTCTTTTTGGATGCCCTATCCTGCTACGTTGCCTATTCACTAAACCCTCAAGGACTAACTTATTTAAAAAAACAAAAACAAAAAACTCAGAATGGTCCTAGATCAGTTAAAGGGAGGTTAAAAAAAATAAATCCTAGATACTCCTGCCTAGACAGGGCTTTATTTTTTTTATTGTTATTTTTTCCTGCCTAGACCAGGCTTTTAAAACCAGGTAGCAAAGAAGGTGTATGTGTACAAATGCTGCTTGGGCGTGTGGGCACATCACAAAGCAGAGAGGAGCGCTGGGGGGGTGGGGAGGGAGAGACAGGGACAGGTGCGAAAGGGGTCTGGTTCCCAGGAATGCAAATATATAAAACAACATCTGGAAAAAGTAGTCTGAACTTAAGTGTTCTGAATTACCTGAGGTTTAATGAGATCAAACTGTGATATGCAATTTGTGAAGGAAAAAGAATCAAAACCTTAACATTATTTTCATTGAAGAAATAAAACATATACTGCTTATAAACAGCCTTATGCAGTGCTTGGCAGTATAAATGAAAATGATGAATGCTTCCTACTCAAGGTGAGTTTCAGTGTAAAATGGGTCAAGCAATTTTGTATGAAAATAAAAATGACCCTGTTCAGTGTTAATTTTAAAAGCTCACCAGCCAGAATTAGGTGCCCTAAAATCAGAACATTTTTAGTGTGGTACTGAACACCAGATGTTAATAAGGAACCTAGAATACTTGCTACTTAAATAGAAACATCCGGTGCGTTCATGCACCAGGAAAAATGTAACCCCAATTTCACCTGCTTTTCATCATCAGGGATTTCCCTTCAAGCAGATTCTGACACCTCAACCCCACCACTGCACCCACTCCTCCAAACCTTTATCTTGCAAGTGCCAGTCACACTTCTCGTTTTTACTTGTGAAAAACACTCCAGGGTACCACATCTGTGGCATTCCTGATCCTCTGGAATCTTGCCACTTTCTAGTCTGTCTGCTTAGGTTCTTGATTTTAATGGTCACCTACCATTAAAGTGAATCTCAAAAGTGAATCAGAACAGAGTAGCAAGCTTCCTCGCACTATGTTCCTCCCCAAAACTCTGTCATGAGAGGTTGCTGATGGGATGTGTGTTGCCCACATGAACGATACGAGGGCAGATGAGAGTAAATAAAACTATACAAAAGACTAGAACTATAAAGTGATGCTTCCCCAAACTGTATCTAAGACGCCATCTTTTTCGTAAGTTTTCATGCCATACTGCCACCTGCCTATGGGAAGATCCAGGTACATACACCAAATCTAAGAGCGATAGGTTAATTCATCCGCCTTCACCTCCATGCCAAATGGCAGACTGCTAGCTGTCCCTTAACCTTTAACTCTTCCTTTCTAGTGGGGCATATGGCTGGGCTAGATTTCTCAGACACCCTTGCAACTAGGTGTGGTCATATGACTAAGTTCCAGCCAATGGAATATGTGAGGAACTGAAATGTAAAACTTCTGGGTTGGTCCTTAAAGGCAAGTGGCTGTCTTCCTTCCTCACTTCACACCATGATGTCTTAGGCAATCTTGGATCACGAGTGTGAAAATAACATCCTGTCTCCCATCACAGCACCTAAAACCACAAGATCAACAGTGTCTGGGTCTACGGAAGGCTCAGAGGAGCTGTCCAGGCCCTACTTATAAGCACACACACAGCAAAAGAGAATTTTCTATCTTGTTTAAGGCAATGTTATTTTGGGTTTCTGTAATATGTACCTGAACCTATATCCCAACCAATACACTCCCAGGCTTATTTGCCTTCTGAGGTCAAGATTAGCGATTCCCAAACATGGCTGTGCCCAAGAATTAAAATGGGATACTTTTATGGGGGGGAGGTACTGAAATCTATACTTTTAAGCTCTCTGCCCCCATCTCCAGGTAATTCTGATGAAGTCAGAAGATCTGGGAGCTTGCTAATGGAGGCAAAAAGGAGATAACCCGTGATTGAGGTTTCTTGGGCATAGTTTCGATCTTTTTGATCCTCCAGGAGTCATAAAATCCTAAGAAGTCTATCCAAGAGTTGCCTTTTGAATCTGCTTGTTCCTTACTTCTCCTCTCGAGCCCCACTGGGGTAGACATCCTTATCATCATTACCCTGAGCTTCTCCAAGGCCCTACAGTTCCTTGCTATTTCCCACTGCAGCACCTATTTTGAATTCCTCCGTAGAGTGAGGTCAGGCAGCTTTTCCGGTGGTTTAAAGATTGGCAAGGAGAGACTACAGCATCCATCTGCCAAAAGATCAGATTAACTTCTTTTTACAAGGAGCTAAATCTTACATAAATGAAGTGGTCATACAGGGCACAGACCTCAGCAGAATGTCCCTTGGTCTTCAGAGTCCCTAGGAGGGGAGTGGTAGGCTGCCAGTGACACCATCTGAGAAGATAGGATATTGTCCTGGATCTGCAAAACTCAATGTTTTGCCTCAGTACTGCCATTTTATACTCCACCTGAAGTCAGGGTGAATTTAACACAAACTGTAAACACTCCCATTTAAGGTACTTTTTATAAATATCATGTTCTCCTAAATGACCAACATCAATAAGGCCACACACTCAACTGGGTAAAGCAAAGTCTGTGCTGTGTGTCCTGGTCATTATCTTGCCTAGTTTTCTAGCTTTCCAGAGATCTAATTTCCATGCAGGAGGGAATATATCCCAATCATCTGTGTGTCCCGAATTAGAGCTTGGCACTTAAAATGTTTGCTAAATAAATTATTACAAAAAAGAAACTTGGTATCCTTCTTGCCCTCAGTATCCTCCTCCATTTCTAGAATTTCTTTCCTCAGTCCCACTGTGTACTTTATTCTCTTGATTGCTCATCTCCATGGCCTTCCTGATGCTGAATGTCAGGATAAATCCAGGGCCCCCGCTCTAACACACAAGGGCCTTTACACATGACAACCTTCTTCTCAAGCCTTCTGTCACATTCCCTATCCCCCTGGCCCAAAAGGGCACTAGCTTCTCCTGGTCACGTCTCCCTGACTTGCCCATGTTATTCTTGTTCTTGAGCTTCTCCCCTCAACCACATTCTCCACTCTTACTTGATAACCTACTACTCAACCTTTAAGACTCAGATCAAATGTCACCTCCTCTGTGAGAACTTTCCAAATTCCTAAGCAAAAAATTTGCTCTCCACTTCCCACAGCATTTTGTGCCTAAATCTAATCATCAAACAAATATTTACTAGATGCTTACACAACCCGTACTGCAGGAATTTAGCCCCTTACATGTCTGTCCCTCCCATCAGACTGAGCTCATGTAGGATAGTGACTGTCACCGACTCATCTTAGTATCACCAAGGCCTGGCATCATGCCTGCCACTTCCCAGGCATTACTAAGAGCTGACTGAATACTTGCACCAGTGAAGCAGCAGATTGGAAACAGCCCTGCACAGGGAGGCGTGAAGACAAGGCACCTCAGTTTCCTCATCTGTGTGAGAGAGGGACTAGAGAACCTCCTAAATTCATAACAACTCAAGTTTTATGACAAACGGGGCGGCCAGTCTGGCTGACTGCTACAATCAGTGAACCAAACGTAAATCATGAATCAGTAGAAAAACTGATACAGCATTACGATGGATGTCCATTTTGGGCTGGTTGTCTTTCCTTTGAAATAAGAGCAAACTTCTGAAATTACATCTCCAAATGCAAAAAATAATTGCACACAACTGCCCCCGTCATCAGGCTTCTGTAATTGGAAAAGGCACTTGGCGTTTCAGTTGGGCGCTAAGCTAGAATCCAGGTCCCCAGTCAACTTTGGACCTTACTGCTTGCCACTCTGCACTCAGATTGAGAAGACGTGGTTGTAGTGAGGGGAGAGTATAGTGCAAGCAACAGACAAAACAGTAGGAAAAAAAAAAAAAAATGGAGCTGCTACGTTTACAACTTATCCAAGAATGTATATACTCCGACTAAGAAATTCAAACCAAGAGAAAGTAAATAGAGTATATGTTCAGCCACAACTGAACGGAGAAAGGAGAAACTACTAGTCAATACAATGTTCCAGGTTTATGTAATTCTCTGGTAATTTAGTCACATTTTCTAGCACGCAAGAAACCGGCCTTATTCTCCTTTATAGCTCCAGAACCTAGCAGAGTAGCAGGCAACATTTAATAAAGGCTTCTTGAATCGAAATGGTTTATCTTTACAAAAACCCAAAGGGGAGGTTTCGTTATCCCCAATTTAACACCGGAGGGAGCTGAAACTCCGACAGCTCATTTGCCCAAGTTCATTAAACTGAGTCACGTCTCCAGACAGCCACCGTAGGCTGAGCGGGAGAAGTCCGCCGGGCCCTGCCTCCCCGGTTCCGGCGTCTCATCACCCCGGGCGCCCGGCCGCGCTACCTGGAGCACACAGTCCGACTGCAGCAGACATGCGCCCAGGTCCTCCTTCACGCCCGCGCACGCGCCGCCCTCCGGCTTGTCCTCGTAATACCGGGGCATGACTGCGCCTCCCGCCCCAGCGGCCGAGACCCGCTTCCGTGCGCAACGGCTGCAACCCTAATGGGGCGCAAGCGACACGCGCGGAGGGCAGGAACCGGAAGCCCGCAGCAACAACTTCCGGCTGGCCCCCGGAAAACTACGGAGCCCGAAAGGCCGCGCGCGCTGCGGAAGTGGGCGCACGTGACGCGTCGCGCCCACAGCGCCGGCTACGTTGTGGGGAGAGAAGTGGGCCCGGCGGCTGCTAGGCTTGGCGGCTGCTAGGCTTGGCTGCTGGGCGGAGGTGGCGCACTAGCTAGGACCCCTTGGAGGCCGCCGCGGGGCTCCAGGTGAGACCTGAGGACCGCTCCGTCCGTTCGCGGCTCGGGCTCGCCCGGCGCCTTTTCGTCCGGTACCTCACGGCCCGACAGCCCACGGCCCTGGAGTGACCATAGCCGGGTCCGGCTGCTCGGTGGGCGGTAGGGTTGCCATATAAATCAAGATGCCCAGTTTTTTTTCACTTGAATTTCACATAAACCACGGACAACGTTTTAGTGTATGTCCGACACAATGTTTCGGACATGCTTATACGAAAAGTTATACCTGTATCGGAGATTCGAATGTAACTGGGCTACCTGTGTTTTTATTTGCTAAATATGGCAACCTTACCCGCAGCCCCAGGCTGACCGGGAGCCTCTGGACTCGGAGAGGCGCTGATTGGCGTCCGGGAGGCCTGGGAGGTGGAGGGTGTGGGGCGGGGAAGTGGGCTGTTCGCGAGGGCTGGACGGTGACCTGCTCTCACGGGGCTTCAGATTGATTCCACCGGACTCCCACGCTGTCATTCCCTCTGCTGAACTATTCAGGGAGTAAAGCACTATGGGCTTGAGTTTTGTTTTTATATCCCATTCCAGTGAAAGAGTTGCTTGTTGGTCTTGCACTGATGGACCTGTGTGAATAGGCCATTTATTTTACCTAATTGGTAACATTGTTTCTAATAGGCTTTTAAAACCGATTCCCTTGAAGACTTGATGGTTAAGAGCAGGGGATTTTGGCTCCATAGCCATCTCTGAGCTCATGAGGGGGGTCACTTTACCTCCTAGTGCTTTTCTTTCTCTTTCTCTCCCTCCCCCTTTCCCTTTCTCTCTACTTCCCTCCCTCCCTCCTGGTTAACAGTAGCTACCTGGGTGGGCTGCCTGAGGAGAGAAGTGAAGTTTGGGAAACTTATGGACCCTATAGAAGTGTTAGGAAGGTTCAGAAGGGTGTGGTGCTGCCCTTGCCTGAAGTGCAGTGGGCAGTTCTTGAGCTCCCAAATAAGCCTCAGAACCACCTCCATTAGCTTTTGACCCCTGACTCTTATCAAGGATTGTGGAAGAAATGTAAGATGACATCCCTCCTAAATATCTCAGAAGAGGTTGTTGGCAGCCAGTGGTTTCTTAAGATTCCTTTTAAAAGAATTTTTTTCTTCCACCTAGGAAGATGTTACCAAGTATTTCAGTGAATTCTCCAGTGCAGGGGAACGGAGCGTTGAACTCCAGGGATGCAGCAAGACACACAGCTGGAGCAAAACGCTACAAATACCTGAGAAGACTTTTTCGTTTTCGGCAGATGGACTTTGAGTTTGCTGCATGGCAGATGCTCTACCTATTTACTTCCCCACAGAGAGTTTATAGAAATTTTCATTATCGAAAGCAGACAAAGGATCAGTGGGCCAGAGATGACCCTGCTTTCTTGGTCCTGTTAAGTATTTGGCTCTGTGGTAAGTGTTAGTTTGTCTACAGTAGAGTTGAAGAACAAACTGAGTGGCTTTCTTTTAAGGATTTTATTTATTTATGTGAGAGAGCGCGAGTGAGCATGAGCGAGCACAAGCAGGGGGAGGGGCAGACGGAGAAGGAGAAGCAGGCTTGCTGCTGAGCAGGGAGCCCCATGCTGGGCTTGATCCCAGGACCCCGAGCCCGAAGGCAGACGCTTCACTGACTGAGCCACCCAGGCGCCCCCAAACTGAGTGTTTTAGATTGTACTTGTCACTTGCAGAATCTTTTGTTATATCGTGGGTCAGAATTTGGGATATTTGAAGCTGTTCCTTCCTTTCTGAAGCCTCAAAAATCTCACAGGAAAGAATGTTGTATTCTTTCTGGTTCTAAAGGTCCCAAGCGGGTGCCAGAGTAAATTGTTCCCTCGGAATTTTGAAAAGCAGAGGACAGAGTCACTCCGTGTCTTTTAACTGCTATGATAAATAAATTGATACCAAATGCAAACTTACTGTGAAAAGGAATATCAAGATGGGAAATTGCATTTCACAGGCAAATCTAGAGTGAGTTCTAAAAGTACCAATGTGTGGGCGCCTGGGTGGCTCAGTTGGTTAAGCGACTGCCTTCGGCTCAGGTCATGATCCTGGAGTCCCTGGATCGAGTCCCACATCGGGCTCCCTGCTCGGCGGGGAGTCTGCTTCTCCCTCTGACCCTCCCCCCCTCTCATGTGCTCTCTCTCTCTCTCTCATTCTCTCTGTCTCAAATAAATAAATAAAATCTTTAAAAAAATAAAAAAAAATAAAAATAAATAAATAAAAGTACCGATGTGAACTTGAGAAACTACTTTTAAGTTCTCCAATAATGTAGTGAGAGAGTCCTAACCACCCTAGGGTGTAAATGTGTAAGATTTTTTTTTTATCTTTACCTGGACTTAAATATGTGAGTGCCTGTTCAGAATTAGTGGTCTTTTAAATGTTGGGACTACCCTGGGGAACCACAGACGGGGGCCTCTACAGTAAACTACAGTTAGTTCAGTAGCCATTCTGTGTTCTAGGGTAGTCTGTATTTCTCAATTCTATATACATATAACACATCTTTGGGGTTTTGTTTACATGACTGTTTCCTCCATTACACATGTGGGCATCTGAAGGGCAGGGACTTGCCCCACCCATATCCCCAGAACCTAGCAGAGTGCCTGAATTTATCATGTAAATCTTTCTTTCAGTGTCCACTATAGGATTTGGCTTTGTTCTGGACATGGGATTTTTTGAGACGATAAAGCTGCTCCTTTGGGTTGTATTCATAGATTGTGTAGGCGTTGGTCTGCTCATATCAACTTTAATGTGGTAAGTACTAGAACTTTGGTTTTTTAAGTACTGCTGTAGAGCCTGCATTTCCTTCCTTTAGAGATACAGTGGCTGATGAAAATTGAAACAAGATATATGAACTGAAAGCATGAATTAAAATTTTTTTTATTATTTAAGTATGGTTGACATACAGTGTTATATTAGTTTTAGGTGTATAGCATAGTGATTTGACAGTTATATACATTATGAAATGCTCATCAAGATAAGTATAGTTACCATCTGTCACCATACAGTGTTGTTATAATATTGACAGTATTCCCTATGCTCTACTTTTTATCTCTGTGTCTGATTTATTTTGTAACTGGAAGTTTGTACCTCTTAATCCCCTCCACCTATATCACCCATTCCTTCAACTCCATCTCCTCTACCAGTTTGTTTTCTATATTTATGAACCTGTTTCTGTTTTTTGTTCATTTTGTTTTTTAGATCTGCATGTAAGTGAAATGATACGGTATTTGTCTTTTCTGACATATTTCGCATACCATTATACTCTCTAGGTCCATTCATGTTGTCATTAATGGCAAGATCTCATTCTTTTTTATGACCAAGTAATATTCCATTGTGTGTGTGTTTTTGTGTGCGTGTGTATGAATGTATATACACCCCATTTCTTCTTTATCCATTCAACTATTGATGGATACTTAGGTTGCTTCCATATTTTGACTATTGTAAATAATGTTGCAGTAGACATAGGGGTGCATGTAACCTTTCAAATTAGTGTTTTCATTTTCCTTGGATAAATACCCAGTACTGGTATTGCTGGATCATATGGTATTTCCTTTTTTAATTTTTTGATGAACCTCCATACTGTTTTCCCACAGTGGTTGCTCCAGATTACACTCCCACCAATAGTGCACAAGGGTGCCCTTTTCTGCACATCCTTGCCAACACTGGTTTTTTCTTATCTTTTTGATACTAGCCATTCTGACAGGTGTGAGGAGATACCTCATTGTGGTTTTGATGTGCATTTCCCTGATGATGAGTGATGCTGAGCATCTTTTCATGGGGTCTGTTGGCCATTTGTATGTCTTCTTTGAAAAAATGTCTATTCTGTTCCTCTGCCCATTTTTTAATTGGATTTTTTTTAGTGTTGAGTTATGTAGGTTCTTTATATATTTTGGATACTAATCCTTTATCAGATGTATCATTTGCAGATCTCTTCTCACATTCACTTGGTTGCCTTTTTATTTTGTTCATGGTTTCTTTTGCTATGCAAAGCTTTTTATTTTGGTGTAGTCCCAATAGTTTATTTTTACTTTTGTTTACCTTGCCTGAGGAGACAGATCCATAAAAATGTTGCTGAGGCCAATGTCCAAAAGATTACTGCTTATGTCTTCTTTAGGAGTTTTATGGCTTCATGTCTCATATTTAGTTCTTTAATCTATTTTGAATTTATTTTTGTGTGTATGGTGTAAGAAAGTGGTCCATTTTCACTCTTTTGCATGTAACTGTCCAGTTTTTCCAACACCATTTATTGAAGAGCCTGTCTTCCCCATTGTATATGCTTTTCTCCTTTGTCATAAGTTAATTGACCATATAAGTGTTAGTTTATTTCTTGGGTCTATATCTGGATCTGTCTGGTTTTGTTTTGTTTTTTGTTTTGTGTTTGTTTTTTTTTAGAGAGCATGAGAGCACGCGTGGGTTGGGGGGCAGAGGGAGGGGGAGAGAGAGAGAGAGAGAATCTTAAGGAGGCTCCATGCCCGCGTGAAGCCCAACAGGGGACTTGATCTCATGACCCTGAGATCATGTCCTGAGCCAAAATCAAGAGTAGGTCACTTAACTGACTGAGCCACCCAGGCGCCCCTGATCTGTTTTTGTGCCAGTACCATACTGTCTTGATCACTACAGCTTTGTAGTATATCTTGGTATCTGGATTGTGATGCTTCTAGCTTTGTTTTTTTTCTCAAGATTGCATTGGCTATTTGGGGTCTTTTGTGGTTCCATACAAATTTTAGAATTCTTTGTTTTAGTTCTCTGAAAAATATTATTGGTGTTTTGATAGGGATTGTATTGAACCTGTAGATTGCTTTGGGTAGTATAGACATTTTAACAATATTGGTTCTTCCAATCCATGATCGTGGAGTATCTTTCCATGTGTTGTGTCCTCTTCAGTTTCTTTCATTAGTGTCTTAACAGTTTTTAGAGTATAGGTTTTTTATCTCCTTGGTTAAATTTATCCCTAGGTATTTTTTTTTATGCAATTGTAAATGGGATTATTTTCTTAGTTTCTCTTTCTGCTGCTTCATTATTAGTGTATTGAAACACAACAGATTTCTGTATATTTGTGTCCTGTAACTTCACTGAATTCATTGATTAGTTCTAATATTTTTTTGGTGGAGTCTTTCAGGTTTTCTATATAGAGTATCATGTCATCTGCAAATAGTGACAGTTGTACTTCTTCCTTACCAATTTGGACGCCTTTTATTTCTTTTTCTTGTCTGATTGCTGTGGCTAGGAATTCCAGTACTATGTTAAGGAACAGTGGTGAGAGTGTATGTTCTTCTTTTGTTCCTGATCCTAGAAGAAAAGCTTTCAGCCTTTCACCATTGAGTATGATGTTAGCTGTGGGTTTGTCATATATGGCCTTCATTATGTTAGGTACATTCCCTCTCAACCCATTTTATTAAGAGTTTTTATCATGAACTAATGTTGAATTTTGTTAGATGCTTTTTCTGCATCTATTGACATAATCATATGTTTTTTATCCTCCATTTTGTTAACATGTATTGCATTGATTGATTTGTACATATTGAATCATGCTTGCATCCCTGGAATAAATCCCACTTCATCAAGTGGAATATCCTTTTAATGTATTATTGAATTTGGTTTGCTAATATTTTGTTGAGTATTTTTAGATCTTTGTACATCAAGGATATTAGCCTATACTTTTCCTTTTTTTGTAATGTCTGTGTCTGATTTTGGTACCAGGGTAATGCTGGGCTAATAGAACTGATTTGAAAATTTTCCTTCCTCTTCTATTTTTTGCAATAGTTTCAGAAGAATAGGTGTTAACTCTGCTTTAAATGTTTCATAGAATTCACCCATGAAACCATCTGGTCCTGGACTTTTGTTTGTTGGGCGTATTTTGATTACCGATTCAAATTCATTTACTTGTAAAAATATGTATATTCAGATTTTGTATTTCTTCCTGGTTCAGTTTTGGAAGATTGTATATTTCTAGGAATTTATCCATTTCTTCTTGGTTGTCTAACTTGTTGTCATATAACTTTTCATAGTAATCTCTTGTAATCCTTTGTATTTCTGTGGTGTAGGTTGTTACTTCTCTTTCATTTCTGATTTTAATTTATTTGGGTTCTGTCTCTTTTCTTCTCTAGCTGAGTGTCCTATCAATTTTGGTTATCTTTTCAAAGAACCAGCTCTTGGTTTCATTGATCTGTTCTATTATTTTTTCAGTTCCTATTTCATTTCTTTTTACTCTGATTTTTATTACTTTCTTACTTCTATTAACTTTAGGTTTTGCTTGTCATCTTTTCTCATATCTTTAGGTGTAAAGTTATATTACTTGAAATTTTTGTTTTTTCTTGAGGTATGCCTCTTAGAACTTCCCTCTTGGAACTGGCTTTTGCTGTGTCCCACAGATTTTTGGAACATTTTTTTTCCATTTTCATTTGTCTCAAGGTATTTTTTTATTTCCTCTTTGGTTTTGTTGTTGTATTTTAGTAGCAGGCTGTTTAGCCTTCACATATTTGTGGTTTTTTTCCAGTTTTTTTTTTCTTGTAATTGATTTCTAGTTTCATACCAGGTGGTTGGAAAAGATGGTTGATATGATTTCGATCTTCCTAAATTTATTGAGATTTGTTTTATGGGTCAGATGTGATCTGTTCTGGAGAATGTTTTATATGCACTTGAAGATTGTGTATTCTGTTTTTGGATGGAATATTTTGCATATATGTGTCTAATATGTTGGCAAAAGCCTCTCCTTCCTTGATTTTCTGTCTGGATGATCTATCCATTGATGTAAGTGGGGTGTTAAAGTTCCCTATTTTGTATTACTATCAATTTCTATGTTTATGTCTGTTAGTATTTGCTTTACGTATTTGGGTATTCCTATGTTGGTTAAATATAGATATTTATAATTGTTACATTCTCTTGTTGGATGGAACCCTTTATCATTATGTAATGCCTTGTTTTGTCTCTTGTTACAGTCCTTGTTTTAAAGCATATTTTGTGTGAAAGAAGTACTGCTACTCTGGCTTTTTTTTTTTGGCTTCCATCTGCATAGAATATCTTTTTCCATCCCTTCACTTTCAGTCTGTATGTGTCTATAGGTCTGAAGTGAGTCTTGTCAGCATATAGCTGGGTCTTGTTTTCTTATCTATTCAGTTGCCCTGTGTCTTTTTTTTTTTTAAGATTTTATTTATTTGTCAGAGAGAGAGCACAAGCAGGGGGAGAGGCAGTGGGAGAGGGAGAAACAGGCTCTCCACTGAGCAGGGAGCCTGATGCGGGGCTCCATCCCAGGACCCTGGGATCATGACCCGAGCCAAAGGCAGTCGCTTAACCAACTGAGCCACCCAGGCGCCCCTCTTTTTTTTTTTTTTAAGTTTTTATTTTAATTCCTGTTATCATACAGTGTTACATTAGTTTCAGGTGTATGGTATAGTAATTCAACACTTCCGTACATCACCCTGTGCTCATCACAAGTGCACTCCTTAATCCCCATCATTTATTTCACTGCCCCATCTCCCCTCTGGTAACCATCAATTTGTTCTTTATAATTAAGAGTCTTTTTCTTAATTTGTCTCTTTTTTTTTTTCCTTTGCTTGTTTTGCTTCATAAATTCCACATGAGTGAAATCATATGTTGTCTTTCTCTGGCCTGTTTTCATTAGGATTATACTCTCCAGCTCCATCCATATTGTTGCAAATGGCAAGATTTCATTCCTTTTTTTATGGCTGAATAATATTCCATTGTGTGTACACACACACACACACACACATACATACACACCACATCTTCTTTATCCATCCATCAATCCATGGACACTGGGCTGCTTCCATATCTTGGCTGTTATAAATAATGCTGTTATAAACATAAGGGTGCATGTATCCCTTTAAATTAGTGCTTGTATTCTTTCGGTAAATACCTAGTAGTGCAATTCCTGGATGGTAGGGTAGCTCTATTTTTAACTTTTTGAGGAACCTCCATACTGTTTTCCAGAGTGGCTGCACCAGTTTGCATTCCCACCAACAATGCACGAGGGTTCCTTTTTCTCCACATCCTTGCCAACACCTGTTGTTTCTTGTGTTGTTGATTTTAGCCATTCTTACAGGTGTGAGGTGATATCTCATTGTAGTTTTGGCTTGCATTTCCCTGGTGATGAGCGATGTTGAGCATCTTTTCATTTGTCTGTTGGCCATCTGGATGTCTTCTTTGGAAAAATGCCTGTTCATGTCTTTGGCCTATTTTTTAATTGGATTACTGATTTTTGGGGTGTTGAGTTTTATGAATTCTTTATATATTTGGCTAATATGTATGGCTATATATTTGGCTTTATCGGATAGGTCATTTGCAAATATCTCCCATTCAGTAGGTTGCCTTTTAGTTTTGTTTCCTTCACTATGCAGAAGCTTCTTATTTGATGTAGTCCCAATAGTTTATTTTTGCTTTTGTTCCCGTTGCCTCAAGAGACCTATCTAGAAAGAAGTTGTTATGGCAATTGTCAAAGAAGTTACTGCCTGGATGTTTTCTAGGATTTTTATGGTTTCAAGTCTTAACATTTAGGTCTTTAATACATTTTGAATTTATTTTTGTGTGGTAAAAGAAAGTGGTCCAGTTTCATTCTTTTACATATAGCTGTCCAGTTTTCCCAACATCACTTGTTGAAGAGATTGTCTTTCTCTCCAGCTTTGTCAAAGATTGACCATATAGTTGTGGGTTCATTTCTGGGTTTTCTATTCTGTTCCATTGGTCTGTGTGTCTGTTTTTGTGCCAGTGTCTTACTGTCTTGATCACTACAGCTTGGTAGTATGACTTGAAATCTGGAATTGTAATACCTCCAGCTTTGTTTTTCTTTTTTCAGATGGCTTTGGCTATTCAGGGTCTCTTGTGGTTCCATAGAGATTTTTGGATTGTGTAAAAAACGCTGTTGGTATTTTGATAGAGATTGCATTAAGTGTGTAGATTGCTTTGGTATGAACAAAAATAATATGAGTATTTGAACAATATTTGTTCTTCTGATCCATGAACATGGAATATCTTTCCATTTCTTTGTGTTGTCTTCAGTTTCTTTCATCAGTGTTTTATAGTTTTCACAGTACAGGTCTTTCACCTGTTTGATTACTAGGTATCTTTATTATTTGGGGTTTTTGCAAATGGGTTTTCTTAATTTCTCTTTCTGCCACTTAATTATTGGTATAAAGAAATGTAACAAACTTCTGTATATTGATTTTGTATCCTGCAACTTTACTGAATTAGTGTATCAGTTCTAGCAGTTTTTTGGTGGAGGCTTTCAGGTTTTCTATAGAGTATCATGTCATCTGCAAAGAGTGAAAGTTTGACTTCTTCCTTACCAGTTTGGATGCCTTTTTATTTCTTTTTGTTGTTTGATTGCTGTGGCTAGACTTACAATACGCCCTGTCTTTTGATTGGAGCATTTAGACCATTTACATTGAAAGTAGTTATTCATAGTTATGTACTTATTTCTGTCTTGTTGGTTTTTTGCTTGTTTTTGTAGTTCTTCTGTTCCTTTTCTTGTTCTCTTCCTTGTAATTGATGCCATTTTTTAGTGTTGTGCTTGGATTCTTTTCTCTATTTTTTGTGTTTCTATTATAGGTTTTGGTTTGTGTTTACTATGAGGCTCATATATAACATTCTATTTATATAGCAGTTTCTAGTAAGTTGATGGTCACTTAAGTTGGAATACATTCTAAAACCACTACACTTTTATGCCCCCCTCCATGTTTTATGTCATATTTTCCATCTTTTTTTCTAAGTCCTTTAACTAATTTTTAGATATAATTGGTTTTACTACTTCGGTCTTTTAAGCTTCATACTAGCTTTGTAAGTGAGTGATCTACTCCTTTTATTGTATATTTGCTTTTACTTGTGAAATTTTTTTCACATTTTTCTTTTAATTGTGGCCTTTTTTTTTTTTTTCCTTGCTTAAAGAGATCCCTTTAACATTTCAAGGCCAATTTAGTGGTGGTGAACTCCTTTAGCTTTTGTTTGTCTGGGAAACTCTATCTCTCCTTCCAATTCTGAATGTTAACCTTGCTGGATTGAGTATTCTTGGTTGTATGTTTTTTCCTTTCAGCACTTTGAATATATCATGCCTTCTGGCCTGCAAGGTTCTATTGAAAAATCAGCTGCATGCCTTATTGGCCTTTCCTTGTATATAACTAGTTGTTTTTCTCTTGCTGCATTAAGATTCTCTCTTTATTTTTAATCTTTGACATTTTAATTATTATTTGCACTGGTGTGAGCTTTCATGGGTTCATCTTGTTTAGGGTTCTCTGTGCTCCTGGACCTGGATGTCTGTTTCTTTCCCCTGGTTAGAGAAGTTTCCAGCAATTATTTTTTCAAGTAAGTTTTCTGCCCCTTTGTCTCTTCTCCTTCTGGGATCGCTATAATGAAAATGTTAATATGCTTGAAATTGTCCCAAAGACTCCTTAAGCTATTCTTATTTTTGTTTTTAATTCTTATTTCTTTTTGTTCAGTTTGGTTGCTTTCCATTTCCTGCCTTCCACATTGCTCATCCGTTCTTCTGTGTCCTTTAATCTGCTGCTGTTACTCTCTAGTGTTGTTTTCATTTCAGTGACTGTATTCTTCAGCTCTGCTTGGTTCTTTCTTAGATTTTCTATCTGTTGAAATTCTCACTAGGTTCACCCTCTCTTGTTTCAAGTCTGGTGAGCTTCTTGTTGACCATTACTTTGAACTATTTATCAGGTACATTGTTTATCTTGTTCTTTCACTTGGAGTATATTCCTCTGCCTCCTTATTTTGTTTTATTTTATGTATTTGATTCTGTGAATTAGGCAGAACAGCTACTTTTCCTCGTCTTGAAGGATTGGTCTTATGTAGGACTGTCCCATACAGACTGTGTATGCCTGCTGGCTTTGGCTGGCTGGAGCTGTAGTGGGCATGGGCTGGAGTGGGGTCTCTGGGTGTCCCACACAGGGCGTACCCTAGTGGGACATCTGAAGCTGAAGTGGGTGGGGCTGGGGGTGTCCTGGGGCACTCTACATGGGGATTGCCCTGATGGAACAGCTGGAGTCGAAGTGGGCTCAGGCTGGTGGTCCCAGGGCGCTCTACACAGTGGGGACCTTAGTAGGAGAATTGAGCTAAAGTTGCTGTGTGCTAGGGGTGTGGGGCTCCCTAAAGTGCTGGCCAGTTAGTTATACCCTGTTCTAGTCTGAGTGACCAGGCGAGTTGGGGGCCATAAACAGGGTGCTCACCAGCCCGTTTGGCCCCGGAATGTGTTTCCACAGGCCTTGGCCGTGTGGTTGAGGGTTAGTTTTCTTTTTATATCCTAGTTGTCTTTTAAACCTCTGCTTTTTTGTGTGCGCCTCAGTGGGGCTTGGGCTGATGTGGGCTAGGGTCCCAGGGTTTAGTGAAGTGCCAGGCCAGCTAGGGTGGCCGTGTCCCACTCCCATCTGCGTGTCAGTGTTGGGCTTGGGGGAGGGAGAGAACATATACAGTGGCACTTGCCAGCCCTCTGACCACTGGAGACTATTTCCTCAGGTCCCAGCTGTTCGGCAGACGCTCAAGGGCTGGTTCCTTTGAATTCTAGTTGCCCTTTGAAACTGAGGCTTTTTTCCATGCCTTAGGGTGGTAGAATCTGTTCCTGGTTCCTTGGTTCTATTCCTCCCCTCTGCAGTTTGCAGTGTCCAGGTGAGGTTCCTGTTGTTACTATGTCTCCATCTCTTCTGTTCTCTTTGTGGTCCCTCTGTCCTTTGTTGCGCAGAAGCTGTTCAGTCAGCCCTCAGTTCTTTTTCCAGAGGAATTACTCTATATGTTGGTGTAGATTTGGTTTGTCCATGGAAGGGAATTCAGGGTCTTCCTCCATCACCATCTTGGACCCTGTCTCCTGAAAGCAAGTCACTATTTGTATCAGAAAATACTCTAAGGGGTGGTCTGTATTGTCAGAGTGCAGCAAATAAGTGAACTGAAATAATGATTATATCATATTAACAAAGTCTCTGGTTTTGCAAAAATGTTATGCAGTTAGCCAGTTCTGCTTAAGTTGTTTGGCTGATGGCATGGTTTTCTCCTGTATTTGTCAGTGGGTCACTTCTGGATGTTTAAGCTATAGAGGGTTATTTCATGGAATCTTACTCTGAATATCAGACATTAAATGAAGTACATTTGAAAAAGGATTTGTTGAACTTTCGGTGCCTTTTAGCTGAGACACACACAGGTTTTATTGAACAGGTATGCAATCTCACTTCTGGGTTTGGTTTAACGACGGTAGTGTACTGAGGAGAAGTGTTTAATTCCAGCATTTGGTTTCTCCATTTTCTCATAGATCCAGGTTCTTATATGGTTGGCATGCCAGATGAGGGGAGTGGATGTGTCAGGTGAGCTCATAAAAGGCTGGTGGTTGAGTAGGGGTCGTGGTCATTGTGTATCAGAGAAAACACTGTGGAAATTTTAGTCACAGGGAGGCCTAGATTCAAATGCCAGCTCATTTACTGTAACTCTTAGTCCCAGTCTCTTTTGTAAAATGGAGTTAGTTATCTAATTTGTAAGGTATTTGAAAAGATTGTGGTGTGAAAAGTACCTGGCATATAGGAAGTGCTCAATAAATAGTGGCTATTAATATTTTCAACAAAGTCCTGAGACTATAACCTCTGATACCAATGTGTTGTTTCCATTTGTAACTCCTTATACGTGTTGTATGTGCTTGGTAGTCAGTAAATGCTGTGTGTCAGTAATTTGGAATTCCAAAATCTGGCTTAAAAAGACTACTACTAACTAAGAGAAGTTACGTATTCATTATAAAAAACATGGCATATGAAACAATTTCAGTAAATAAGGCTTTCAAAGGAATAGGTTGTAGCAGGCATTCTACCGTGAACGCATTGACTCTGGAGGGCCACAGAAACCAAGTCATTCCGGAGTTTAGCAGCTTTAGTGTGAGTCCATATTACGGTTTCAGTTAAATAGAAAAGGACTCGGTGGGGGCGCCTGGGTGGTTCAATTGGTTAAGTGTCCAACTCCTGATCTCAGCTCAGGTCTTGATTTCAGGATTTTGAGTTCAAGCCCCACGTTGGGCTCCATGCTGGATGTGGAGCCTACTTATTAAAAAAAAAAAGGAAATGACTGACATGGTATATTTCTCAAAAGCTACATTGTGTTGCATTGTGTTGTGAATTGTGTTAGAAATGATGACATGTGGTTGCTGTCATCCTAGAGGTGCCATAGGAACCAGCAGGAGGAGGTGTCTGGGAGAGGTGGGATCATTGATTCCTGGTACCAAATGCATAGGCATGGCAGTCAGGAGCAGCATACTGGGTCTGGTAGTGCAGGGTGACGCCAGCTCAGGAAGATAGGTAGAATTTGGCCTTCAGTGCAGTTCAGAAATAATAATTATACTTCACCGCATAGCTTGCATGTGCTGGTTGGGGAGTGGAAGGGAGGTGGGGGTCTGCACAAGAGTCGAGCAGGCCCAGACAGCGCGGTGAACTCAGGAAGAGAGGAGAGAGATGGATCAGAGAGCATCCTGTGATAATTGGATTTGACGAGGGTAGGGAAGAGTGGCAGGTGCAGATGAAGCATTCCATGTTAGATGTGCTGAGTTCTGGGGGCTTGAGGATTTAGTGGAAATAAAGGTACAGCAGACAGTGGGGTAGAGGACTCTGAACCTACCACAGTCTGGGCCAAGAGGAGGATATGACTGGCATCATTAATGTGGAGGTGGGAGCTGAAAACCACAGATGTCTTGAGCTTTCCCAGAAGGAATGTCTGTGTTCCCGAGGGAAGACTCAGACTGAGGACAGAAGTGCCCATGTGAGGGATAAGCAGGCGGGGGAGCAGCACGAAATAGGAGCTCTTGGGTAGTGAGCTAAATGCTTGTTCTGTTCTTTTAATGGCACATGTTCTTGGCTAAAATGGAAGATGTTTTGGTAAGTTAAGAGTTTGTTCAAACAAAGCTATATTATTTTGGTATTTTCAGGTAACTGTGTACGGAACTGTTTTATTAGTACTGTACTATGTTCTACCCCTTGCTTATTTTTTCTATTTCCACTGTAGGCATAGCATTTTAACTGTACCCTTGAAATGAAATCACACAGATAAAAGTGAATTTCTGCAGTTGTATTTATAATACGAATGATCCTTTTTGTTACTTCCCTTTGAAGGTCTAGTTTTCTGATACATGGGTATTTTACTTTTCATTCACCGATCATTTAACTGAATTCATAGGCCATGCTGTAGAACACTGACAGAGGCTTGAAGAATTTTTATGGCTAGATAGGTCACTGGTGCTCTTCCCTTACTGGTTCCTCCTGATTCCTTGATCTTTTAATGGAGAGGTGACCTATTAGGTGTTAGGCCTTGGACCTATTCTGTATCTAGATTCATTCTTGGGGGGGGGGTCTTAGGCCTATGGCCTTAAATATCATCTATACATGGATGAATTTATATCTCCATTTTCGACCTCTCCTCTAAATTCCAGACTTTATATACTTCTTACTCCATGTTAACGGGCATCTTCAGCATGATAGGTCCAAATCCAGACTCCTGCACTGCCCCAAACCGCTCTTTCTGCAGCCGGGCCCACGGTAGCTCATGGCAGCTCAGTCTTCCATTGGTTTCAGGCAGAAATCTCTCAGTCATTCTTGACTGTTCATTTCCCCCACATCAGCACCTCCGCTGCTACCACCCCTGCTCACCTCTTTCTCACAGTAGCCTCCCAACTGGTGTCTCTGTTTCCCCTCTTGTCCCTGTAGTCTGTTCTCAGATCAGCAGTCACAGTAGTGAGTCAGACACCCTTCTGGGAACTCCAGTGACTCCTAATTTTATGGAGAATAAAAGTCCAAAGGTCTTAAAATGGCCACAGGCTCCAGCCTCATTTCCTGCTACTTTTCTCACTTGTTCCAGGCACACTGGTCTCCTCACCCAGCCCTCCAACAGGCCAAGCCCCCTGCCACCTCCTCTGTATTCGTCCACCTCCTCCACTCCTGTGTCCAGACTCCCCTCTGCCTGAATGCTCTGCCCCACCTCATTCCCATCCCCACCCTTGGGTCTTGACCCAGATGTTTCCTTCGTAGGACTATCCTATTTAACACTGCATTTCAACTTTGTATTTTCTGTCCTTCTTACTGCTTAATTTTTCTCCATAATGCCATCTGACAACTCCAGCTAGATCGAAGGCAGAGATCTGTTTTGTTCACCGCTTGGTACACAGAAGGTAGTCAGTAAATATTTATGGAATTAACTTTATTGTATTATGAAAGAAATTTTAACTTTGCTCTTCAGGTTTATCTCTAACAAGTATTTAGTGAAACGGCAAAGCAGAGACTATGATGTGGAGTGGGGCTATGCCTTCGATGTGCATCTGAATGCTTTTTATCCTCTCTTAGTCATTCTGCATTTTATCCAGCTTTTCTTCATTAACCGTAAGTAGCAGTTACTTCTTAAACGATCATCAAAAAGTCACCATTGTATGCACTAAAAAGAGATTCAGTGTGCACATCTCTTCCGCAGATGTTATCCTGACAGACACATTCATTGGATATTTTGTTGGAAATACCTTGTGGTTGGTGGCAGTGGGCTATTATATCTACGTAACCTTCTTAGGATACAGTGGTAAGTCATGAATTGTTTTGATTGAGTGAAGACATAACAGGGAGAGGGGGGAAGTTGCTGTAATAGTAACATAATTAGCTTACTTTTAGATGAATTATCTCATTTAAGCTTCACAATTAGGTTTACTTAACCCTGTTTTTCAGATGAGGGCACAGAAATTAATTTGCCCCCGGTCGTGCAGCTAGAAAGTGGCATGGCTGTTATGTAACAAATTTTGTAATTTTAAGGAGCCCCATTAAACCATATTGATATCTCCAAGTTACTTGCAGGAACCCACAACCCACTTCCTTTTCTCCCTGGCTTTCTGGTTCTGGGTCCCAGTGGCCGGTTAGTGTGGGGCATGAGCAGGTCCGACGTATGGTTGCATAGGTAAAGGAACAAACCTTTGCTTCACTTTGTTTTTATGATCACTGTGTGGTTCTATAGATGGTCACAAATCAGGCCCAACCTCTACTGATCTGAGGATGTAGTTTGCAGATTTACTGCTAAATCTTGCTAGAAGTTTCTTTTTCTTAGTATGAATGAGAAACCTTTATATTAATTCAGCTCATCCTTTCTTGTCACTCTGGATGATTAGGACCTCCCTGTAAATACACACCCCTGGTGTTCAAATATGACTGGCTCCTCTAGTCAGAGGTGTTCTCACCCCAGCAGGGACCACACTTGTTCTGGACACGGGGAGTCCGTTCTCCAGAGGAGGTGTTTGTGAAATATTATGTTCAGGTTTCTATGAATTTTCACATATTTTGAGAAAGTTTTAAATTGTGATTAGCATGCTTCAACATTGTGGTTTCTCTAAATGGATTTTTGAGCACTCTTCTGGTAACTCCCTATAATTTGAGTACAGCTCAGCTTCACTTTGGTGACTTCCTAGAAGAGAAATGTTTAGGTTAGAATGCATGTGGTAGGGACCCACTAAGTAGTGACCAAGAAGGAAACTTAGATATTTGGAGACAGATTTTTTTTATTATTATTTTTAAAATTTATTTAAAGTAGGCCCCACACCCAGTGTGGGGCTTGAACTCACGACCTCCAAGCTCAAGAGTCGCATGCCCTACTGACGGAGCCAGGCAGGCACTTGAGGGACAGATTTGTTCTTTCCTGAAGCTTGGGATACTTACTAGTTGATCTCTCATGTGAAGGGGAGGTGTCATGCTTCCTGTATTGGGAAATCTCAAAGAGCTAAAGGTTGGACTCTTAGAGGCTTCTGAGGCAGTCCCCTGTGTAAATCCACCACTGTTTCCAATATTTGTGCCCTCTGTCCCTTAGTCATCACTTCTCAAGTTCCGAATCTGCTGCTCACCTCTCACCCCGGGTTCCCGGGTGCAGCTGCGACGTGGTGGCGGCGGCGACACCCAAGAGCAGGGCGCGTGACAGACTCTGGCTTTAGAGCAGTAGCTCGCCGATTCAGAACCCGCGTTGCTTTTTGGCCCCACCTGTTGTAGTAAAAACTTTCAGAAAGTTCATTAGTCACATTTCTTTTAAAAAAATTTATTTGATTTGTTTCTTTTCCAGCATTGCCATTTTTGAAAAATACAGTAATTCTTCTTTATCCATTTGCACCTCTCATTCTGCTCTACGGCCTGTCACTAGCGCTAGGATGGAACTTCACCCACACACTGTGTTCCTTCTACAAGTACAGAGTGAAATGAAGGCAGTCTTGGTGAAGTGACGACTGCTTCCGAAACTGGTAAATAAACTATCTTTGTAGATATCTTCAGGGTGTAAAGTTTGCAAATTTGAGTAAATATATAATGTTAATGCTATTGTCAAGTACATTCCGTAAAACTAATTAATGTACATTTCTGTAATAAATATTTTTTAAACTAAAGCATGTATTTTACTCATTCAAACATGGTGATAATCAGTTCCTGACAAGGTACGTAGTTTGGCCCCATTTCTAATGGGCTGTGTATTTTAAACATTTGCCTAGTGTAACCTTCAAAAGCCTCCTTGACCTATAATGTAACTCAAAGGCGAATCACTGTACTATAGGCCATAAAATCATTTACAACATTTTCTATACAAAGGAAACCCCAAGCAAAATATATTCGATTGAAGAGGTGCATGGTGGCTCCTCGGTGTACGTAATAGACATTGAACGCTTGCATAACACTGATAATCAGTGTCTTAACATGAAGGCTCTTTTTCTTTCTTTGAAGACCTCTCCAAAACCCACATAACTAAAAATAGTTGTTTTAAGTAAACTTTATCAGTGTTGAAACTAATAACAACAAAACTTGGTACTCATTAAGAAGTTTTACCTATTTTTATTAGAAGGAATCTTGAATTCAACATGGCTTCTTAAACATCTTTATTCCAAACACATAAATGGTTGTGGCACAGAGAAAACAGTAATGAAAGGCACAGTCAACAGGACCAGTTATTAGGTTTTCAATTATAGCAGCAAATTTGAAAATAAATAATCGTCCCTTAAAAACCTTAACAACAGGTACCTAAAATATTACTACAGCTACTACCCATTCATTCACCCAATGAAAACATTTTAAGGAAAATATGTACAATACATTTAAGGAGAAAAAAAAATCTGGTACGGCCTGGAAAAGCAATTCCTCAGGCACCTTCTCTAAGGAGTGCTTCCAGAAACATCCGTGACCTTTCCAAACATTGTTCTTTATGAGAAACACATTAGTTTTTTATTCCATAAATGAAACATAATTATTTTCAGTCAGCTGATTTCTAAGTCATTCTTAGAAAACATCTCTGTCTTCACTGAAATGAAAAATATCAAATCTGCTGGCCTAGCATCTTACAGTACTGTCGATATCAGCCATTTTTAAGGCTCAAAGACCAGGTCTTCTTCAAAAGGTATTTTCACCCAATTTTAGCAAACTGAGCATTTCAAATAATGGAAGGCTAATCATACTAAAGTACTGAAGCTTTGACTCCAGACGGATTTGCTAATTACTAATACCAAAAAACAACTAGGAGTAAGTGATACATAAAGTAGCCTCCCCAATGTCCAAGAGTATTCCCCACAACAAACAATCCTTATTTGGAGAACAATTTTAGCACCACTATTAACAATTTTACTGCAATGTGAACAACACTGGGAATGATACTTGGCACGAAGTGCTTTCCCATTCAATACCCAGCTTACTTTCTTGAACAATGTCTTCTAAATTCTTAACACGCATACACACACGCACACACATACACACGCTGACAGGCACACAGCCAGCTCTTTCCTGTTTGTTCCCGTGAACATGATCTAGTTAGTGCCCAAAAAGGTGGGGTGTTTCAGGCAAGAAGAAGTTATATATAGGTACTGCTGATAGGGATATATATAACAAATTTTTTTTTTTTTTTTAATATGGTCGTAGTCTTTTCAGCATTGTATGTTCACATGCATTAAAGAAATAAAGTAAGCCTACTAGTTCATGGCATATATCAAGATTAATAATTAAAATTGTACAGCTATCAAATTTCACACACTATAAATAATGCTACACAGCTTGGAAAAGTTTTCTTTTCTATAAAAGAAAGAGCTGGGATATCTGGGTTCCCCTAGAACACAAAGATGATTTGGACTCCAATTTCTGACTTTCTGACAGTCTTAGCCTCTCATTTTCTTCCCTTTCGCTCTCTGTTCTTCTAGCAAGGGTATGGCAATATAGTAAAAATAAGCACAAAAATTAATCTACAAACCAAAATAAAAACAAGCTTCATTAGCATTAATGGCTTGGAAGGAGAGAAGTATTTTGGAAAACACCCACGAAGTACAAAAATTTGGTTGGCACATACAGGATTTGATCTGTTCTTACACAATAAAGTAAGTTTTGGGTTAAAAAAAAAGTATGTTCTTCAATGCAGAGTAGATTATCTGATTTCTATGAAAAGGCAGAAATTTTTTTTCTCTCCTAGTATCTTATTTAAAGTACCACTGTTCATCGTTCTTAAATAATATACTGAACAAGCTCAGAGCAGAATAAATCAGCACAAAGTAATACCTCTCCCAGGAAAAAGATTCCATATACACTGGGTCCTCGTTCTGGAATGAGAACAATCCTGTTCTAGTTTTTTTTTTTTTTTTACAAAACTTTGCTAAGATACTCCCAAGTTTTTGGCAACAAACTTCCAATCAAGACTACTTGAGGGCGCCTGGGTGGCTCAGTTGGTTAAGCGACTGCCCTCGGCTCAGGTCATGATCCTGGAGTCCCTGGATCGAGTCCCGCATCCGGCTCCCTGCTCGGCAGGGTGTCTGCTGCTCCCTCTGACCCTCCCCCCTCTCATGCTCTCTCTCTCATTCTCTCTCTCTCAAATAAATAAATAAAATCTTTAAAAAAAAAAAAAAAAACTACTTGAGATTCTCAGGGAGAGAAACCCCAGAGGCGGCCCAGGTGTAAGTTTGCTAGTGTAAGACTTGACTCCCGTGGTTATTAACATCTCCAAGCTAACTATAGGGAATCAAGTATGAAGACTTTTCCTCCTCACCTCTTTTAAATACTATATTCATTCTCTATTGCTGCATAACAAATCACCACGAATTCAGAGGCTTAAAACAATACCTATTTATTATCTCACAGTTCTGCAGGCCAGAAGTCAGGGTGGGCTTGGTTCGAGTCCTCTGCATAGGATCTCACGAGGCTGGAGTCACGGTGTTGGCGGGGCTGGGCTCTCATCTGCTGGAGAAGACTCTAGTTGCAAGCTCCCTCAGTTTGTTGACTGATCAAGTTCCTGTGGCTGTAGGGCTGTAGTTCTGGGTCCCATGGCTGTTGGCGGAGGCCTCTCTCAGCTCCTGACAGGCAACTGCATTTCTTCTCCTGCGGCCCCTCCATCTTAAATCAGCAGTGGTGCCTCGAGTCCTTCTGCTTTGAATCTGACTTATGCTACCAGCCTAAGAAAACTCTGCTTTTAAAGGGCTCACAGGGTTAGATTAGCTGAACATGATTATGGGTGAGATTCATGGCTTCCACCCACACGCAAAAGGGGAGGATCTCATCTACGGTACCTGAAGGTCACCTGGAGAATTCTGGCTACTACAAATACACAATGCCATTGATGAGAGCAATCGCTCCAAACATGCTGTTTCCGTAGTAACCAAACTTGCCTTTGAGGACAGCACTGTTGGGAGACCACCTTTTCGTGACAATAACAGATCGAAAAGAAGCCTTCAGAACGTTGCTGAAGAAAACTTTGCAATAAGGACACCTTCTGATCACTTACTGGTGCAACCCCTGATCTGAAAAGCCGTACCTTTTCCAAAGACCTCTCCGTGGCTGAATTAATACACACATACGTGTCTACAGCCTGCCTGCCAGATCATCCACACGCACTTTTTCCAAAAGCTTTTCAATCTCACTGCCTGAAACCACTGTTCTTGTTTGACGACACGGTAGGAAACCGTGCGTGTGTAAAGAGCACGTGAGACTTAGAGAACTCAGAAATCTGGGGTCTTAGAATCCCAGAAACAGTCCTCAACCTTCTCACCTACAATACTCATCATCTACACTGTGATATATTCTGCAGGTCTGCTTTTATCCTCCTCGTCAGAATTCATTACTCTGGTTTCGCCAATGTCCACATTAGCACTCCTTACACAGTGCTGTCCCAACAGAACCTTCTGCAGTGACAGAAGGTTCTCTATCTGTGCCCTCCAGTCCGGGGGCCACGAGCCACATGTGGCTGATGAGCACTTGAACTGTAGCTAGTGTGACTAAGGAGGTGAAGGTTTTATTAATTTAAACTTAAACAGCCACCATGTGTCTACTAGCTACTGTATAGGACAGCACGGCTCTAGAGTCTGACAGTTTATGTGAAATACATACCAGATGCAAACCAGGTTTCATTTATCTCTATATATTAATAATTAAATACTGGACACCACTGGACACTGTCCCCACTCCCTATTCTGATAAAAGTGGTTCAGTGTCCTCTCGAGGCCAAGTATATCCTTCCCTCAGTCCCAGGTACTCTTCACCTCCTCTACCGTTCTGTCCCCAGACTTCACCCCCCAACTACTCTCAAGGGCTACCCCTACAGTGTCTTGCTTGAGGAAAGCATGGCTGTTTCTAATGGTCTAGAAAGGAAGTGGGGGCAGGGAGAGACCAAGAATGAGATGATTGGGGAGCACCTGCTGCACCAGAAGACAGACAGGAAGGATGAGTTACAGGCCTACCCCAGGAGCTTGAAGCCTGGTTGGTGGGAGAATGTGCGCACACATACACACACACTCGCCAGGAACAACCAAAAACTCGGCAGCTGAGTGCGTATGTAAATGTGTGGCAAGGAACGTAGGGAGTTGAAAAGAAAGGAGTGTGGGCTGGGACAGTTGGTCCCCTCGTCCAGCTCCAGACTGCGCACCTGCCACGTGCCAGGCACTATTCCTGGCACAACTAGGCACTGGTAACACTTCATGGGAGGAGTGTACAAGAGAGTCTGTGAAAGGTGGGTGAGATTTGGCTCAAAGTATTCTCAGGAACAGGAGGGGAGAGCTAAGCCTGGGAGGGGAGACTGAGCAGGAGAACAGGAAGAAGCTGGCTAGTATGGCTCACCAGTCTTAAGACTGAGCAGCCCTCACTAAAGGCAAGGAGGTAACCGTCACCTCCCTGATCTTCAGCGCATGGTCCTTCTCCCCCAAATCAGAGTGGCCTACTGTGGAAGGGAAATGAGAGGACTTCTCAACCCACCCCAGAGCTTTCCCTCCTGACACTTGGCTGGTCTAGCAGTCGGCATGTTCAACAGCTGCCAAAGTTTTATAATGAAAGGTCATTCTTTTCAAATGAAATGGGCCTGTGGGCATCAGGCCAGGGAAATGTGAGGACAAAATAAAAAGTAAATTAAAGAAAGTGAAAAGTAAATCTAAAAAACCCAATAAAAATGTTTCACTAGACTTGGACATAAAAATTATTCATGGCAATGTGTAACTTTTTAATCAAGGAAAGTAACTGACATGATTCCAGTAGGAGTAATGGAAAGAACTGTACCCTATCCATGTTTCCCAACATTTTTCACTCCATCATACTGTACAGAAAACAAGGCTCTCTGGACGCTCTTTGTTCAGCATCCTGGGTAACTGCGGGAAGCTCCTCTAGGCAAGGGGCAACTAGCCGGCACCTCCAGCCCCCAGAGGCCTCAGCCACTGGCTAGTCTGAGAGCTCAGGGGATCAATCTCTGCACATCTCTCTGGAACCCACCTGCAACCCACCGGAACTGATGCTGATCATTTTGGAACTTCTTAAAATACTTTTGTAAAGATCACTGATTGCTAAGGCTGATAGTATTTTTGTTTACAGTAGTAATAACATTTGGAATTGCATGATTAAGAGCAATAAGAACTCTTCAGATATGAATTTACCTGTAAGTTCATAATGCCAACAGAATAAATCATTTTGCAAAAACATACAGCTGCTACAGTACCTCTCCCTAAAAACCAGTATTACAATTTTTTCTGTAAAATTCAATGATTTTGACTCATACAGTAACATTACCTAGAAAACATTTTGTCAGAACTCATTAAATGGGTGTAGATATAAAAGGATCAACAAGAGAGAATGCATCTAACTCATGGATCAAAGACAGATTTAAAAAGAAAAAAGAGTTTGTCATTTTACACATCAGAGGGAATGAGTTGAGTCCATGATAATTTGGGTTGAATGCATGACCCCTGCACATTAAAATTTATCAGACTGATTTTTTACACCATAAACAGCATAATAAAATAACTCTCAAGAAGGACATTGGTCTTTAAAATCTTGGCTTTAAGGAATGACAAATGCCTTTGAAAATATTTTGTTCAGAATCACTGCAATTATAAAAGTACTTCAGTTAAGAAATCAATCTAGAATCATTCTTAAATGGCAGTGCATTTGAAAAATGGCATTAATTTGTAATGTTTGCATTTCCAAAGAAAAATATAGAAAGAACTTAAAAAAGCAAGGTAACTTTTCAAAAAAAGTATTGATTCAAAAATTTACTGCACAAAAATATGTACTTCTTAAATGTTTCTAATAAATTAACTCCATAACATGTTTATGTATATTTATATATTTATATATATATAATCCCTGATAATCTATAAAAGAGGGTCTATAATAGTAAAATAAATGAACTTCAAAAGTACCCCCTTCATAAAATGTATTTAACATTAATTTTTCTCAAATTTAAGGAATGTAACAATATGTACAACTCTTATGTATTAGTATAATACCAAAATAGTACAAGTCATATTAACAGCCTGTCATAACTGTAAAATGTTTGAGTCAAGTTAAAATTGGAGGACAGCTTAGGTTCGAATGAATGCAATTATCCATGGGAGGTTCACTTTCCAAGTGGAAATGACAATCATCTTATCTACAGTAGATTTCACAAGAGGTAGTGTTCAAGTAAAAAAAAAAAAAAAAAAAAAAGGTACATGCTTAACTATCATCTTTAATTAACAAATTCACAGGAAAAAAATGTACTGGTTTCTTAGCAGATGATCAGTTGGTGACTTTTTTAATATGAATCTGAAATACAAAATAATGAGAAGTACAATAAAGGCCTTATGCATGAAATCAAAATGTGGTAAAAAACAAAACAACAACGTACCATCTAAGTTGTGTCACGGATCGCACATACTGTCTTACCTCATTAAGAATGGCCCAAACGGCAGAATTCTGAATAACTGAAAGTCGAAAGGCTGAAATGGGGTTTAGACTGGGATCCACCATTCCTTCGGCAACACCATTCTCAAACTTTCCTTCAAAATAAAAATCAACATGTGTTGGGTAGGCTGAAATCAGCACGCATAAAATATCACAGACTTAAAACAGGGAAGAAAAACACCAAAACACTTCCAGTGGAGGTCGTCAGACACGGCCTGGGTGAATTTTTCCCCTTCTTTCTACTTTTATTCAACGTTCAAATTTCTCATGAAGTGTATGCTTACATTAGAAGCAACCTATTAAGAGAGGCAGAGCTATACTCTTTCTTACTGCAAATTAAATGTAACATTCTATATAGATAGATATATATACCTATATCTATATATATATGTTCTTGCATTAAAATTTTAACATGCAGGTTTTTAACAAAATGTGACTTAACCAAAGTATACTCTGTACCATCGCTCAGTCCGACCCTTTGAGGGTTAAGTCAGTAATAACAAAATTTCAATGCTTTCAGACATACATACAATGGTTGGCCTTGAGCAGGGGCTCAATCTTTATGTATCCTTTCCCTTATCACATCTAGAAGGGATTAAGAAGTGATACCTCCTCCAGGAGGTTCTAATAGAAAACTGCCATTACAAATGACAAGCTGAAAAAGCTCTCCTTAAGGATAGGACCAAGAAGTTCTATAAAAAGGTAGCATGTGCTAGGGGGAGGAGCAAGATGGCGGAGGAGGAGGAGACCTAAATTTCGTCTGGTCCCAAGAATTCAGCTAGATAGGGATCCAACCATTCTGAACACCTACGAACTCAACAGGAGATCAAAGAAAAGAATAGCAGCAACTCTCTGAACAGAAAAGCGACCACTTTCTGGAAGGTCTCTTCTGATTTATTTAGCATATATTTTTCTGGGGTCGTTGTTACCCTGTTAGCATTTTGTTCTCTCATTCATCTATTCTCCTCTGGACAAAATGACAAGACAGAAAAAATCACCTCAAAAAAAAAAAAGAACAAGAGGCAGTACCGACTGCTAGGGACCTAATCAATATGGACATTAGTAAGATGTCAGAACTAGAGTTCAGAATGATGATTATAAAGATACTAGCTGGGCTTGAAAAAAGCATGAAAGATATTAGAAACACCCTTTCTGGAGAAATAAAAGAACTAAAATCTAACCAAGTCGAAATCAAAAAGGCTATTAATGAGGTGCAATCAAAAATGGAGGCTCTAACTGCTAGGATAAATGAGGCAGAACAGAGAATTAGTGATATAGAAGACCAAATGATGGAAAATAAAGAAGCTGAGAAAAAGAGAGATAAACAACTACTGGATCACAAGGGCAGAATTCAAGAGATAAGTGATACCATAAGACAAAACAATATTAGAATAATTGGGATCCCAGAAGAAGAAGAAAGAGAGAGAGGGGCAGAAGGTATACTGGAGCAAATTATAGCAGAGAACTTCCCTAATTTGGAGAAGGAAACAGGCATCAAAATCCAGGAAGCACAGCGAACCCCCCTCAAAATCAATAAAAATAGGTCAATACCCTGACATCTAATAGTAAACCTTACGAGTCTCAGAGACAAAGAGAAAATTCTGAAAGCAGCTCGGGAGAAGAGATCTGTAACCTACAATGGTAGAAACATTAGATCGGCAACAGACCTATCCACAGAGACCTGGCAGGCCAGAAAGGACTGGCATGATATATTCAGAGCACTAAATGAGAAAAATATGCAGCAAGATTACTATATCCAGCTAGGCTGTCATTGAAAATAGAGGGAGAGAGAAAAAGCTTCCAGGACAAACAAGAACTAAAGGAATTTGCAAACACAAAACCAGCCCTACAAGAAATACTGAAAGGGGTCCTCTAAGCAAAGAGAGAGTATGAAGGTTCCTCAAAAAGTTGAAAATAGAGCTACCATACGACCCAGCAATTGCACTACTGGGTATTTACCCCAAAGATACAAATGTAGGGATCCAAAGGGGTACGTGCACCCCAATGTTAATAGCAGCAATGTCCATAATAGCCAAACTATGGAAAGAGCCAAGATGTCCGTCAACAGATGAATGGATAAAGAAGATGTGGTGTATATATACAATGGAATATTATGCAGCCATCAAAAGGAATGAAATCTTGCCATTTGCAATGACGTGGATGGAACTGAAGGGTATCATGCTAAGCGAAATAAGTCAATTGGAGAAAGACATGTATAATATGATCTCACTGATATGAGGAATTCTTAATCTCAGGAAATAAACTGAGGGTTGCTGGAGTGGTGGGGGGTGGGAGGGATGGGGTGGCTGGGGGATAGACATTGGGGAGGGTATGGGCTATGGTGAGCGCTGTGAATTGTGTAAGACTGTTGAATCACAGACCTGTACTTCTGAAACAAATAATACATTATATGTTAAAAAAAGAAAATAGGAAAGGAAAAATGAAGGGGGGGTGGAATCAGAGGGGGAGACAAACCATGAGAAACTATGGACTCTGAGAAACTGAGGGTTCTAGAGGGGAGGGGGGTGGGGGGATGGGTTAGCCTGGTGATGGGTATTAAAGAGGGCACGTATTGAATGGAGCACTGGGTGTTATACACAAACAATGAATCACGGAACACTACATCAAAAACAAATGATGTAATGTATGGTGATTAATATAATTTTTTAAAATGTTGCATGTGCTATATCTAATTTTTCTTGCTGTGAGGAATATTCTTAAAACCACAACAAAATGCTATTGAAAAAGTGACAGAAAAAAAATGGTTTGTTCTTGGCCACATTTCTCTAAGCCAGGAGCTGGCAACCCTTTTCTTATTTATAAAGGGCAGATGGTAAATATTTTGGGCTTTGTGGGCCAAGAGGAAAAGTGAAGATACCAGGTTGGTACTTATACACGGAAAGAGAAAAAAATCTCCACAAAATTTTTATTGATGAAATTCAAATTATAAGAACAACCATGGAGTACTTCTGTTTTTTGTTTTTTGGGGTTTTTTGTTTTTTTGCTAATGCAGGTGTACCAAGGAGAACAGAATTCCTTTTGGGGTGGGGATGGGGTTAACATTTCTGTTACCTGGGATTCAAAATGATCCTCCTCTGATTGTAAAAAAAAAAAAAAAAAAAAGAAAAATCTATTGTAAATGTTCATCTGTTCATGTGGATCCATGAGACTTTATGTATTTTATCTTGAATATTTCACACGGCCTAGATACTGCGAAATACATCAATCCACAAGCACATGATTCTAATGGAGCACATTCATCACGTAGAAGGCATTTATGGAATTCCATGAGGCTCTCCTTGATAGTGGCCTTGTATGTGTCACCACACTGCAAATGAGTCACTTGCAAGCCAAAGTTAGGTGGAAGCTGCTTGATTAGTCTGATATTACTTGGGAGTTCAAATCATCACTGTCATCAGTGACTTGGCTGAAATACAAGGTTTGCATAGAAGTGCTATTTTGTCCTGTAATTTCAGGTTGAATTAAACATTATCAAGTCTGCAGCAAAAACTAACTTTCAAAGAGATAATAGTGGTTAAGGGCAGTTCTCACTGGGAAAAAAATTTCAATCTTGTTCCTGGGCTTAAAAAAAAGTTTTTTTGTTTTGTTTTGTTTTGTTTTTTCACAATAAAATTTATCACTGCTAAGCCCCAGAACTGCTGTGTGGTCCAGCAAGTCACACTGTTCAGTTCCTATTTCTGACAAAAATTCACAGAACTGATCATGGCAGAGTCCATGAGTGAATCAAGTTCACTGCTGATGCTGCTGGGTCAATAAAATGATACATGACAGATTCAAGTGTTTCCTGTAAAGTACCTGATGAATAATAAATAACCATTGGCTTAAGCTTACATTTGCATAAGCTTTGTAAATGTATCCACGCAGCCTTCTTCATACATATCTTCACCACCATTCATTGTAACACATTTCACTTCAGGTTGTATCAATTTTTGTTTTCTCAACTTGTTGGAAAATACTCTTGCCTGTACCTGGTTTGATGCAGACTTTTCAGAGGCCAGTGCTTCAGTCACTTCAACCTTGGCATTGACTCCAAATAACAACCAGGCAGTACCAGGAATCTCTATCAACTCATCAAGAGACGCGGAAATAATTTGCTTTGTTTTTTATGGAAATGACAGAATTGAGCCTATTTTTATTCCAGTGTTACCTTGGTGCAAGAAGATTTTTTAGGCTTTCTTTGTAATGCAGGTCTAGATCCAGTTTCCCACATATAATTATATTTGTTATAATGACTTTGTACACTGAGGTATCTCCAGATATTCTGCACTAGCAGGATTTCTGACAGTGATCTTGCAAATATCCTCATCCAAAAAGGTTCAAAATGCATTAGTGTATCTAAACCCTCACACACACCAATGCACAAAGACCAGGAAAAAAACAAAAACAAAACAAAACAAAAAAGGAGTGTCAAGCACTTGGGAATCAACAAAGAACATTTAGTGATAATCAGGATTAATTTTGAGGAAAATGACACTGTTGGGGTTTTAGAAAGAATAAACAACTGGCATAATGAAATATTTGCAATATTTTTTTCATCTTCTGTGAAGGGATTTGTTTTCCCAACAAGATGTGAATATCTGTTACATAAATAAATATAAGTCTTATAATTACAATAGGGAGGAAAACTTCACTCTATGGTTTAATTTTCTCTTTCCAAACCCCCCCCCTTTTTTTTACATATCCATTTATTTATTTTTATATTATTACTGGTATTCTAGATATTATAATGTACTTCAAGCAATCAGTCTGACTTCAAAAAATTCTATTTTGCCAATTAATAGTCTTACAATGATATACATTTAGTTATCATCTTTCTGCCTTGTGTTCTCTTGTTTTCATGTAGTGTACCCTAAAATATGCTATAAATACCATATCACATTATTAACACTTAGTCAATAGTCTTTGTTTTTTGACTGATATGGTTCTCAATGTCCTCAGTTCTTCAAGCTGTTGGTTGTTGCTGAAAGCCTGATGATCTTAAATAAGTTTATTTTATCCACACATGTATCTTGGCTGCTCCAATTAAATACAATTTAACTCACTATCAGTAATTGGTTTTATTTATTTGGCTAACACCGGAGTTACTCTGACACACACTTTGGTTACAGCCTCACTTGAATTTTTTTATTTCTGTGAAGAAATTCTGCTGTAACAAAATACTCTATGTTAAATATTCTAATTTCCTGACCTCTGCTTTCCTGTGAACCGGGAATACTGTGAGTGCTCAGGATGGTAATGCATTCACATTATGATGCACAGCTGTTGCATGGCGGCATAATAACCACGACGATCTGCCATCTGACTTTGTAAAATATTCCATGTTTTCATAGTGTTAAAAAGCATTGGCATTCAAAGTCCACTTTTATAGGCACTGGTCATTTTTTTTAAAAAAATGTCACAGGATGGTGATGTGCGGGTATGTGTGGCACTTGAAACACGGTCAAATTATAAACGCATCACTGCTATTTGTAGCCCACCGAGTGCCCACTCAAAGCAATCAGAGCACCACGTCAATCTCTACTGCAACTCCATGAACGTCTCTGCTCTTGTAGCATCAAAGCGCACAGATGGTACAGAAATAAGTGAGCATGGTTGTGTGCCAATAAAACTTTATTTACAGACACTGAAATTTAAATTTTTTATAATTTTTACATGTCACAATATATAATTCTTTTTTTAAACCATTTAAAAATAAATAAAAAAAAAATTAAACATTCTAAGCAAAAACAGGAAGTAGGAGAAAAAAACCAACAGGAAGTGGGCCAGATCTGGACCATGGGCTATCGTGTGCAGATTATGCAGTCTATTCTAGAGTTTTACAAAACAATGATTTGGCTTTTAGTAAGGTATGTTCAACTTGAAAATCATACCAGAGAAAACTTGTAATATTTTTTTTTAAAGATTTATTTATTTTAGAGAGAGAATGCACGCATGCAAGCGGGGGCAGGGGCAGAGGAAGAAGGACAAGCAGACTCCACGCTGAGCGTGGAACCCCATGTCAGGCTCAATTCACAACCCTGAGATCATGACCTATCTTTAACTGACTGAGCCACCCAGGTGCCCCAAGAAGACTTGTAGTATTAAACATATCAACTTCCAAAGTAATGTTTTTATTCAAAAGGTATTAATAATCTTATTTCATAAAAGTATGTCCATGTTGGGGCTAGACTGGGGTAGGAAGTATATGCTACAAAGAAGTATTACCGAATTATTGAGTTAGGCAGGGGATTTAGGGCTGAAAAATACCGTGAAACTTACAACACTTTAATGAGGTATCATACTATCATCTGATGAGCTCATTTAATTAGAAAGATAATTACCTAATGATATAACACTTTAAAACACTTTCACCCAGGGGGCACCTGGGTGGTGCAGTCAGTTAAGTGACCAACTCTTGGTTTTGGCTCAGGTTATGATGATCTCAGGGTTGTGAGATCAAGCCCTGTGTTGGGATCTGGGCTCTGTGGGGAATCTGCTTAAGACTCTTTCTCTCCCTCTGCTCCTTCCCCCTGCATTCACCCACACGCTCTCTAAAATAAATAAATCTTAAAACAAAACAAAACAAAACACTTTCACCCAGGATTTTATCCTACAGAAATACTCTCACGTGTCCAAAAAGAGTATATATTGCAGCAAAAACTGCCAACAACCATCCAGCATTAGGTGACTAGCTATATAAATTTTGATATGTTAATAATACATGGGAATACTAGGCAGCCAATTAAAAGAATGAAGAAAGAATACAAAGAATAAAGGCAAACAGAAGATAATGCAGCTAAAGACCTACTTGCATTCCCAATGCAGAGAAACTCTCATACATGTGCAGAATTATTCAAAGGAGCATTGTTTGCAACAGAAAAAACGGAAACAAACTTTATAACCAAACAGGAGAACAGACAGTGATATATTCACCCATGGAAATTTACACAGTAGTGAAAATGAATGAGCCATAGATACATGCATCCACATGGATGAAACCTCATGATGGGGAGGGAAAACAAATTGTAGACTATAGAAGGACGTCATTTCTCTCAAATTTAACAAGTGAAGAAACAGTGTGCATTATTCAGGAATACATCATACACATGTAGTAGAAGTATACACACAAACGGTAACCACAGACCTTAGGACAGAAGATATCAGGGAAGAACAACAGAATTGGCAAACCTTAAGCCAGACACACAGATACTCATTACGTTATTATTTGTATTTTCTGTGCATCTGAAATGTTACAACCTTTTGGAATGTTCATCTTCCATGCGTAATACATAGGTACTTTGGTCAGTGAAAAGATGCAGAACAAAGGTTGTAGAACATGTTATCACTTGTGTGTGACTGTGTGTTTTTAAAGAATATATTCCTATCTTTTTGTTTCTGAACAGAATACGTCTGGACAGGACACAAATCCTTAAAGGAATTGCCACCGGGAAGCACTGGGTAGGGGGGAAAAGAAGAGCGAAGGAGACTTAAGTTTATGTTTTCAAATTTGTGTCTTGACCACGGGCGCCTGTACCCAGCTCTCCAAACAAGAAATTTAATTTTTGTCCTTGACCCAACGGCCTGGTAGGTCAGCATTGAAAGACAGGGAAGAAGGGGGAAAGGAAGGAAGAAATTACTGAAGAGTGACTAGAATTCCCAAATCCTGGCACGGGCCGAGACTTCCAAGGTCACGCCCCACGCGGCCCCCTCCTGCCGCACCCTGACTGCGCGCCGTCCATCCCGTCCTTCCAGTGTTTCTGAAACCAGGCTCTTCACCTCACAACGGGAACTACTAAGTGCCAAGGACAGAGCTTCCTTCTCACTGAGCTCGGCAGTATGGGAAATGCAGTGGGTCAGGACTCAAAGGCCACAGACTCTTAATGTTTTTACTCAGATTCAGATGTTCATGAGTAATGTCTCTCCATTTGCTCTATTTTTTTTTTAAATAATTTTCACAAGTTATGGCTGTTTCACTATGAGGAAGGTCTGCGAAGCTATTCCACTAACGCATACTTAAGGGAGCGGAATTTTTTATAGTCAATTGAAAAAGATCATTTGCTCTTTGTTTCTGATGCACCTTTTCATTTTACAAGGTCCTAGGGTGGCTGATCCCCAAGTCCTCTTCCATTCTAAACAAGTATGAGTTGATGTCTTAGATGGTCATTATCTTCAAATTACTGCAGATGGTCAATTTCCTATGCTTTCCTAATCTAGAACACAAGAGTCTCAGAAACTAAATAATGGACAAGTAAAAGGGTTAATAAATGTCTTGGATAGGCAGCCAATTTTTTGTACATTTCTAGAAGTGAGCTAAGTTATATATATAACCCAAATATGAAAATAATGAAACTCATCTATCCACCAAAACCATGCAAAAATTAGTCAGGGTTATCACACAAGCCTTGTCGCAGAAACAATGACACCAAATGTGAAAACCGCTCCAGAGACAGTTTTCAGATTGTATCCATCCTGTGTACCTACGGTGTAAACTTACCAATATTCTCTTCTGCCTACTACTACGAAGAGCATCAACTTGTTTTAAGAAAAAGAAAATATATCATCATTCACTGAGTCCACACCTCTCCAGCAACAGGCCATACATCGACTGCAGGAGATGGCCGAGGGCCATCGCCCTCTGCCTTCCCCATCCCGCTCCCCAACGCGCAGGACCGCGCCGCGACACGGGACTGTGCCGCGACACGGCAAGGCTACGCAGTAAAGCACACGCAGTGTGACAGGAAGAGCAGACAAGAGGGCCAGCTGCAGTGCTGAAGAGAAAATGAGGAAGCATTCATTAGGAGGAATATCAGGTGGAAAAAATGGCCAGAGACACGGCGGCATGTGAAAGCAAGGAGCATTAGAGGAACAACAGTCTCAGGACGAGGCAAACTGAGAATCAAAGGAAACAAGATGTGAAAGTGGATGGAAGCTAGGGAATGCAATCATGGCAAGGTGTTAAGGTCTCTCCCCAGGCTAACATCATGGTAATGTGGACTTTGAGAAAGCTAACTGCAGGGGCTCTGGGCAAAGCCAACAAAAGGACGCAGGGAGAGGCAGACCTTCTCTGGCTCAGGCCCGGAGGCAGCGTCCCAGGCCAGATGACTACGTATCCCCAGACAGACATCGTTTATGTTAATGGACGGTAAAAAGTGGGGTGGGTGTTCAGGGTGTCTCCCAAGGTTGGGCTTGGGCAACCAGGTGGACAAAACCACGGTGACCAGAAGATATGACCCTGGTACAGATGCTCAGAGCAGATGGCTGTGTGGCCATGTCAGAAAGCATCTCAAGGGGCTCCTGGGCGTTTGCCTTTGGCTCAGGCCATGATCTCAGGGTCCTGGGATGGAGCCCGCATCGGGCTCCCTGCTCAGCAGGGGGTCTGCTTCTCCCTCTTTCCCCTTCTCTTGCTTGTGCGCACTCTCTCTTTCTCTCTCTAATAAATAAATAAAATCTTAAAAGAAAAAAAAAGAGAGAAAGCATCTCCATACAGACCTGAAGCTCAGTACGGAGGCAGGGGCTAAGAGCACAGAGATTCTAGCACACGGATGTTGCTGGGACCTTGCAAGTAGCTAAGGTCACCTGGTAAGAGTGCAGAAGGCAGCTGAAGGCGGATTATCTATCAGTGACTATCAACAATGAAACAGCAGGTGAGGAGAGAAAGAGGAATCAACAAATGAACCTTTGATCTGAAATCCTGGTTAGGTCAAGATAATAAAAGTATGTCCTGAAACACGAGAACACACACAACTTGGGAGGACAGTGGTAGTTGTAACCCTAAAGTGCTTAACATCCTACAAGAATTTAAAATTACTTTAGGAGTAAGTCCAGAAAAGTCAAGGACATTTTACTAGTTTAAAGTAGGAGGTATTACCTATTCTGAAATAACCATCTTCTAATCGTTTGTCTTTGGTTTCTTTACTTATTTCCAAACCTTCACTCTAAAATAGAACAAAAACATTAACTTTATACAAATCATTACTTCTATTTAAAACAGATCTAATATATCTTAATAAACATAAAAGTGGTGTTTGTGGCACAACTATCTCTAAAAAAGAGAAAATGTCATCTCAGTCTTGAACCTTAAAGAGTTTATCAATACAAATATTCTTTTTTTAACTATCTGAAGCCATCAATCTCTCTCTCTATATTTGTGGTTAGAAAATTTAAATTTTAGGGCGCCTGGGTGGCTCAGTCGGTTAAGCGACTGCCTTCGGCTCAGGTCATGATCCCAGGGTCCTGGGATCGAGTCCCACATCGGGCTCCCTGCTCTGCGGGGAGCCTGCTTCTCCCTCTCCCACTCCCCCTGCTTGTGTTCCCTCTCTCGCTGTGTCTCTCTCTATCAAATAAATAAATAAAATCTTTAAAAAAAAAAAAATTTAAATTTTAATTAATTTTAATAGGGTACTATTTTTATTAAAAATAAAAAACTGTGTTAACTTGAAAGAAATCTAAGCACTCCTTAAAGACCAGCAAATTAATTTTGTGTATTAAACAACAAGCATTAAAGCCATATGGGATTTCGGGACTCAAACTATACACAGCAGTTAAGCATTAAAGTAAAATGATGATTCACTTATCTTCCTAGTATGAACTTCCAAGATATTTTCCACCAGGAAACAAAATGGAGGCTCTTTCTATGAATAAGACAGATGGGACAATACACTAAGTGTTCCCCATTTAAAAAAAAAAAAAAAAAAATTTAATCTTGCTCCCACTAAGGTCCTGCGATCATGAGAATTTTCTTCCACCTCATAAACAAGAATAACCTCAAACCAAGTCCCCTGGTCTTCGTTCTTTAGAAAAATTAGGGGGAAAAAATAGGCATACCTTAAAAGGCAAAACTTCCACAGTTGTGTTTAGCAGAATATCTCCTGGATGTTCTTGGTTGCCGCTGTGGAACAAATAACTGAAAAGACAAACATAAAAATAAAAGTATGAGTCAGATTAGACTTCGCGGAGATTCAGGAAAACGGCTTTACCTCAGAGCGAGCGTTCTAAACGAGACTCTGACTGCAGGGCAGGCAGCACCAGGGCTCGTAGCAAGGGCACATTATGTATTCTGAATAGTTGCAGGAAACTTGAAAACTTAAGGATGCAACCCTTAGGTGATGTGTTAATTCCTTCCATCAGAAGGGGCATGTTTGTTGCTTAATGTAATAACGTATTTAACAGATTTTTTAAAAAGGACAGTTTTAGGCTGTGGTTTACACTGTTTTAAATATAGACACCTCTCAAGAAGAATAATCAAAGCTGCAGCATCTATATAATATTACTACTGTATCTTGTATCAGAGAAAATTTTCGCCAGGACAGCCATGAACCATGGCAAGCTCAAAGACTAGTTTTATCCAATACAAATAGTTTTCGTATTCGTAGCCTGGGAATAAATTAACCAATTCCAAATATCTGAATCATTCCACTTATCACTATGAACAAACATTTGAAAAACAACTATGATCAATCTAAAATACTCTCTGGGTATGAGGATAATGTCCTCAGGTTCTGATACCCTGAAAACTAGTGTGGGTGTGTAAGTGTGTGTTGGGAGGGGGCACGTGAGGGGAGGGGAGGTGTAAAAACCAGACAGGGCATGCAAAGCATATCTAAATCTAAACTGAAAACTTGAGTTCAGCTAAGTTAAATGGTTAAAAGTTTCGACTTAGACCTGGATCCAAATCCTGGGTCTCTCATTTAATAGAATTCTCACCTTTAGCAAGTTACATTAGCTTCCTGAGCCTGAGTTTCCTCTCGACAGTACAGAGATTCCCACCTACCTCACATGACGGTAGCAAGGGGTTTATGAGAACTGACAGTAGCTTGCGTATTAAAAGTACTCAGCAAGGAGCAGTTAGAGTGTGCTTATGATACAGTATGGTATTAGTGGGCAAAAATCACCTGTGATGAAGACCTGATTTTCAAATCTTGCACAGGGAAGGGCACCCTCTAAGATTAGCTCCCTCTAAGCTACACCCAAAATTAATTCCAACATTTTCAGATGAGAGACACCTTTTTTCAAAAGACATCTTTGACTTGGAATGCTGCTTCCTGTAACTCTGGGCCCCTCATGAGCTCAGCTAAAGATGCGACAATACAAGCCAGGGGAAGCCCCTGCTAAGAAAAGAACGATGGACAGAATTTGGCATTTAAGACAGACTGATTCAGGTGTTTACTATGTGATTATAGTGGAAAACTCAATACGATCTACAAAGTTTAATATCAGAAGAAGTAAATGATGGTACAGCCAGGCAATGGGGATACTGTGCAACTATTAAAATGTTTATGAATCACTTATGACAAATTATGATGGAAAATAGGACATAAAATTACATACAGACCATAATGGCTTTCAAAGTAGAAAGTGCACAGAATTACAAAAAAAAAAAAAAAAAAGTGCCAATATGGTCACAATGGTGTCGCTGGGGTTGTGATTTTTTCCTCATTTTTCATATTTTAAAATTTTTGTGTAATCAAATCATATCATGTTATATAGTCAGAAAATATTTTCCCTAACACTCAATTTCTGTATTGATAAATACAACTTCTGCTTTTTCCCCTCTCAGCAAGTAAGTTATTGTGCAAGTCAAAAGTGATCCCTTTTCTGTATTCTAGGCAGGGTGGGTCTCTCCGTGAACTCTAAGAAAACTCAGAGGTCCTATGTTTTTAAAAGAATTGTGTTTTACTAGAAATGGGTCCTCAGTAGGGTCATGTAAATATTACTTTACAGAAGTTTATTGCAAATATATTGGTTAAGAAATCTGATCTCCAATATAGGAATTCTTTAGCAGATCCTTTGCTGGCACAATTTTAACTTGCAAAAAAATAAAACAACAGACGTGGCCTGAGACTATTCTGATTTATGGAGGTGAAAAACGGTTTCTAATTGTATGATGACTCTTTGTTTAAAATTCTTTGAGTGCAGCTGCCACACAAGGTTACACTGGTTTCAGGTGTACAACAGAGTGACCCGCCATCTACGTTGGTCTGTGCTCACAGGCGCAGCTCCCATCTGTCACCGTACGGTGCCGTTACGCTATCACGGACTACATTCCCCGTGCTGGGACTGTTACTCCAGCAACTCATCATTCCCTAACTGGAAGCCTGTGCCCCCCCCCCCCACCCCGTACCCCTCCCCTCTGGCCACCAGTTTCTGTATTCACAGGTCTGATTCTGCTTTTTGTTTACTTGTGGGTTGTTTTAAGATTCCTGAGTGGAATTATATGGTATCTGTCTTTCTCAGGCTGACTTAGTTCACTTAGCTTAATACTCTCTTGGTCCATCCATGTTGTCACAAACGGCAGGATCTCATCCTTTATCTAGCTGTGTAATAGTCCCTTGTGGGTACATATACCACATTTTCCTTATCCATTTGTCTACTGATGGACACTTGGGTTGCCCCCCTATCTTGGCTACTGTAAATAATGCTGCAGTAAACATAGAGCTGCAAGTATCTTTTTGAATTAGTGTCTTCCTTTGCTTTGGATAAATACCCAGCAGTGCAATAATTGGATCATATTATATTTCCATTTTTAATTTTTTGAGGAACCTCCATACTGTTTTCCACAGTGGCTGCACCAATTTACATTCCCATCAAGAGTGCACGAGGGGTGCTCTTTCTCCACATCGTCACCAACACTTGTTATTTCTTGTCCTTCTGATTTTAGCCATTCTAACTGGTGTAAGGTGATATCTCATGGCTTTGACTTGCATCTCCCTGATGCTTACTGATGCTGAGCCATCTTTTCATTCATCTGTTGGGCCTCTGTATGTCATCTTTGGAAAAATGTCCATTTAGGTCCTCTGCCCCATTTTTTTAATCAAATCATTTGCTTTTTTGGTGCTGAGTTGTGTAAATTCTTTATATATTTTGGATATTAACCCCATTTCAGATATTTATGATGAGTCTTTTTTTTCATGTAGGCTCCACACCCAGCATGGAGCCCAACACGGGGCCCAAACCCACAACCCTGAGATCAATACCTGAGCTGAGATCAGGAGTCAGACACTCAACTGACTGAGCCACCTAGGCACCCCTATGATGACTCTTTTAAGTGTGGTAAATACTACCTCAAAGTGCTGAATATCACACTATCTGGTATAAAAATGAACATTAAATAACAAAATATTATATACTCATAAATGCAAAATATTATGCAAAAGTATTTTTAGGTTTTTCCAGTCATATTCCCCTTGCCCAAAACATTTTTACACACTTAAATTCCTCTTTAGAATCAGTTTAGAGAATAAAATAAAATTAATAACATGTTAACCATGCATTGTTTCTGAAAACCTTAAGTAGAATTATTCCAAATGATTTTTGGTGGGTTCTAAAAACTGGATAGGCCTCACATGAGAACACATAACACAATGTGCCACAAGCTACAGAGTAGTCCGTTCGGGGATTACATTTAAGTGTACCACAGACGGTGTAGTCTGGGGAAGACACCCCAAACTGAGGAAAGGTTGGAGGAATCATGACTGTTAAAAAACAGGGAGAAAAGAGTCCTAAATTCTGTACAATGAACATCAATTCTAAAAAACACAAAAGGGTTATAAATTCTTCCACGGCGGCCTAAAAGCAAGCCAGCATTTGTAAAATCACTGACTAGGGATGGTCACAGTCTGTCAAATTTATCATTTCAGCCAATTTTCTAGGTAACTGACTAGCTCTCAGTCAAATCCCAAGGGATATTCTAGAATAAGGACATGAAAACTAATTTTATATTTTGAGGGAGAGTTCTACCTAAAAGTACTAAAAAAACTATACTAAATATATGTTCAACAATACCAACAGAATTTATCAAACATGCTAAGGGCTGATATCATATCTGAAAACAACATACCCATTTTACTACCGAGTTGTAGGAAATGTATTTTATAACCTAACATTTGGGACCCACTGTCTCCTCACATCTGTTATATACACAAAAAAAATCCATCATAAATCACACTACGAATAAGAGGTGTAAAATCGTAAGACCAAATAGATTTCAACAGTCACCAACCTTTCTACATTGACTGGCTTATCAAATTTGAACAAGATATAGTCTCCGGCTACTGGGGTGATAGCCCAGAAGAAATCCTCCCCCATGTAAGTTTTCTCCAGTGTATGTCCTTGGTAGACCTTCAAAGAAGTAGATATCTCTGCAGGTGGGTTTACATGGATTTTAAGAAGTAATGGTTTCATGTAATCTTTATCCTAGGAGGAGAGACAAGTATGCTGTTAAACACCATAGTTTATTTATACTGAAGAAGAAGAGCAATGACAAACTGTATGTGCATGAGAAAAATAAAATTAAATCACCAACCGTGAGTTTCTGAATTTTTCCTGATAGAGAAGAATGCAGACCAACATGTTGGAAAAGGGAAGGTCTGAAGCGAATTCGTAGATTTGCTTTCTGTCTATCACAATGTTTCTAAATATTGAAAAAAAAAAAAAAATCACATTAGTGTCAAAGTGAAATCTTGTCCTCAACAGAAAAACCAGAAGTCTTTTATTAATTTCCTTCTTTTTAAAGACAGAGTGATGGTGGGGAGAGGGAGAGAGAGAATCTTAAGCAGGCTCCATGCCCAGCACCAAGCTGATGTGGGGCTCGATCCCACAACCCTGAGATCATGACCTGAGCTGAAACCAAGAGTCGGACGCTTGACCGACTGGGCCACCCAGGTGCCCCTTCCAGAAGTCCTTTTAAAGAATATTGGAAAGGAAATCCAACTTCATCTCATAATTCCAAGTAATAATTTTTAGGGTCTTCTTTAAGACATTAAGAAATTTGCTATCTACTAGATAAACAGATATGGAAATTTAAAATAAGCACAACTAAGAGAAGATTTAATTTCAACCATCTTCAGGATATGTCAAAATGTACATTCGACTTTTAAAATGCACACACTACAGACTAGAGGTTTGGTTCAAATATACAGAATATCTTTAATCGGATAATATAATGAAGAATTTGCAAATAATAAAAGGCACATTTTGTTGCATTAAAGTAATCTGAAAATGCAAGGCAACAGGTTGACCATAAGCAAGTACATGGTATCTCAAGTTCCACAATTCAACTCCAGTTGAATACGGGAGACTCGTACTTCCACATGAAGTGCCTCCCGGCCTAGACTTCAGATTACAACCTGTCCTCACACTTGGTCCTGGTGTAGGGAACCCATAATGCCAGCAGGGCTCTCCCTGTGTGTGAACTTGGTACTTCAAGACAGCCCCAGCTATCCTGTCAGGCTTTTACCAACTCTTCTCATTTTCAGTGACCTTTACAAGTAGTAGGCCAAGAACGTACTGAAAAGACATACTCGTGTATCTTTATTTGTAAGACATTTCCACTTGGAAAGGCCTCCAATAATTTTCTGGGTACTAAAATGCTTAATTTTTCTCAAGAGGTTTTACTTCATTACTGTTATTACTAACACTAGAGTAGAGGTAATAGAACATATTCTATTTACACAAATCGAACTCCTCAAGTGGAAGGCAAGGGAAAGGAAGGAAGGGAGAGTAAAGGAGCAGAGCAAGGGATGGGGGGGGAAGGGAAGGTGGGGGACGGAGAGGAAGAAGAGAACGAACAGTGCCTGAGACTGAGCCCTCTCAATAAGCCATGGACACACGGGTGTCTGGGGAGTCAAAGTGGGTTGAGAAACCTGTGGAAGAATGTGTGATGCTCAGAGGGGTTTTCCAGACCACTGTCAAAGAGATACTGTTCTGGGGGCCAGCAAGTATGTGGTGACAGCTTCCCTGACATCCTAGGGGAAGCAACTGAAGAATTATGGGCCACAGAAAAACATGGCCTAAGGAGCAGTGACAGAATAGATAGGTCAAACTGGCCAAAGGGCTGTGTGCTAAAATTTATAGATGATTTAAATGGTTTTATTTTTTACTATCAGAGATTCTCACCTCCCAGACTCATTTTAGAACCTAACCCTATAGGAGATAAAATACTGCACAGGACCAACTGAATGCAAGTATACTGTAGGAATGTAAAGATCACATGAATTTTCCCATGTCCTACAATAAAAATTCCCATAAATCACAAAGAAAATAGAGGCCAGGACTTACATCATAAAAATGAATTGTTCAAATCAATTTATATGTTCAGTTATTGTTGGAAAGTAGCTACTTTGCTATTTGGCTATATTCCATGATTTGCTCTAAGAAAGTGTTTTAAAAACAAAAAAACGAACAAAAAAGAATATAACAATAGCTTCCAAACATCAGAAGGCAGTATCCTAAAAACTAATTGGCAGGTAGGATGATCAAACTATTCTAGATAATATAATAAGTCATGAAGTCAAATTAATTGTTTGTTAGAGTTAAGTCATCCCTATAAAGACACATTCCCATAATAAAGAGTTCCTGTTACCACATGTCGAAAATAACTTATTTTTAAGAATGTGTATTCACATTTATGCTTACACAAAATAAATATTTTTTTCCAGAGGCACAATTCAAATTGGACAAGAAAAACATATCTAATTACTTTTTACAAGATTTCTATGGAAATAACATAAGAAAAAAATCATCGTTTGCTTACTTACCTGCTACCATCACCCCAAAGGTCAGCATATTAGTATGAACACTGGTTTCTTACAAGTAATATACTAAAAAGTACTTTTTGACTTGCCATTGTTTTGGTATAAAATATTACTTCTATTTTAGTCCTTATTTCCAGATATGTTGGGGCCTGATAGTGTCCCCAAAGGATTTGAAAAAAGAAAGATGACAGAGAGTATGAAGAAAGCTGAAATAACCCCCACCCCAGGACAGATAGGAGAACATCGATAGCCCACAGTAACGAAATACCAGAGCCTAAAGACACCGTTAACATTTATCAGCAATTTAAAGAAAGGTGGACTTCACTGATTTACAGGATTTTCCACTGTTATTTTTTTTTTTTTAAGATTTTATTTATTTGACAGAGAGAGACACAGCGAGAGAGGGAACACAAGCAGGGGGAGCGGGAGAGGGAGAAGCAGGCCTCCCGCGGAGCAGGGAGCCCGATGTGGGGCTCGATCCCAGGACCCTGGGACCATGACCTGAGCTGAAGGCAGACGCTTAATGACTGAGCCACCTAGGCGCCCCTCCACTGTTATTTAAAAGTCCCTCTAATTTAGGAACTTTCTGTCAGTTCAAGAAAGCAAGCACTTCAAATGTTAAGTGAAAACACTGTTTTCATTCAGCTATTTAACTGTTCATTTACAAAATCTGGCTCCCTGAAAGTCACTTTCACGAGATACAGAAAAGAAGCCTCTTCCCGTTAGAAGGTAGGGGAGGGACAGTAAAGTATCCCTCAAACTGAGAAAGCACAGAGTTTTATTCAAGGTAACTGATGGTGCGTGTGTGTGTGTGTGTGTGTGTGTGTGTGTGTTTGTGTGTGTGTGTTGGGGGGAGGGGTGGAATTGGGTGGGATGATGATCCAACCATGCAGTTATTCTCAGCAAGGTCTGGACCTTAGTCCACAGATTTTATAGAGCAAAAGGACACACTGTAGTGAGCAAGGGCCCTGTAGTGAGATCAAAGGGTCTGCATGCACCTGACAGCTAACCTTTAATTAGATCTCCTTGTACCACCTGTGTGTCAGGAAGGGGAAAGACTCTATTATCTCTAACAGATACAGGGCAGACCAAAACAAGCCCTCTCCAGCCCAGCCTAAGGTGGCATTTCTAACGTATATATATGAATCATCATGAGCCCTGAGCACGTAGCCCCAAGAGAGGTCATGGAGTGAACATGAATAAAATGACGGGCCAGAGGAGTGTCAGCACTCCTACGTCCACCCTCACAAGAAATCAACTTACTGCATCTTTTTCAGGGTTGCAGACTTTTACCCAGAGTATATGGTCCAAGAGCCAATCAATGGGTTTCTCCTTATAGAACATAAATATGAATTCCACAATCAGAGTGAGGTCTGGCGCTTGAAACATTTTACCTGAAAAAAACATTCTCAGTCAATAGCTGCTATAAAGAAACCAAGCAACAAAATGGCTTAAATAAATGAGATCTATACAACAAATACATAAAAGCTTGTGCTTTCAAATCAAAGTCATTAGGAATAACTTCCCCACTTGTCAAAAGCAAACAAACTTGCTTCAGCTAAACATTCTGAGTTGTCACCTGGGTATACACAGAACTACGAAACTCCTGACTTTCTCCATTATAAAATCTATCACGCAGCTACTGGCTCAAAGGATTCAAGAACCAAGTCAGAGATTTGTTTCCTTCATGTCTTATTAAAATTCTTCCCATTTAAAAAAAAAAAAAAAAAGAACTTTAGGTTCCTTTAGGTTTAGGTAAAAAAAAAAAAAATTAACCAAATCAATACATGCAAAAAACAAGGTCTAATGCTGTCGTCAACGAAACCTTCACAAGTAAAGATGGTTTTTGACTCTCAAATTAAGTTTTGAGATCGCCAACAAGGTCAAAGGCCCAGCCTCTAATACTTAAGGTTTTAAAGTACTACAGGAAGTTAAATGTGATCCTCTGGGTGTTTTTTAAAACCTGTAAACTTCCTGCAATTCTTCAACTTTCAACATGTTCTCCCTAATTGCAGAATTTAGGGATTTTAGTGGAAAAAAATTTTTAAATGAGCACCTTGCCTAGTCTATGAAAGCAACAAATGAATAGGAATTAATCACTGAACAGGAACTTCAAGGACTACACCAAACACCAGGAACTCATACTAGAAAACATTTATCGTGGCACTCTTTTTAAAAGAACCCTGATCCTGCAAAAGCACTGGGCCATAAAAGAACAACTGGAGGGGTCAGTAAAGAAATCAGATATGCTCAGGACCATCGCTGGCTATGTGTGCGTACTCCACAGTACGTACTGCAATCCTAGAAGTATCCAAATATTATTCTGGGGTGACTTTCATCATTTCATATGTAGAAGTTGTAAATTTCCTCAAAAGCAATCCATTTCCACAGGAAAAAAAGGCAATTTTAAGGTAAAAGAAATTAAGATTCCAAGAGTCACAGTTATTTCTGAAAAGTAGGTAAATCTGACACTTTTCTTACCAATGAAGCCCAGCTGGGAGAACTCTAGTATCATCCATTCCTCAGAAGAAAGTTGAAGTGCAAAATTTTTTATAGTGTTAAAGTAATTCTGTTTGACAATAATATCATCTTCAAGCTAAAGAAAGTTGAACAATCAGATTAATAAATCAGAAAGAGATAGAAAGATTCAGATAAAAGGACATTCTTTATTATAAGAAAACTCAAGCACACTTTTATAATGCAAATCAAGAAAAAAATGGTCAAAAAAGGTGAAAATACCAAAATAAATTTTATTAAAAGAAAATGAGGAAAATAAAATGGGAGAGTCACATAGCAAGTCACCTGAACCACTCCCTTACTGTGGGAAATCACAGTCCCACGCCATGAACACTCTTTCGGCCCTTTCATAGTGCCCCGCATGATTTCACACTCTCCTTTTTACTTTTCAAAGGAAAAGAATTTTTGTAAGCCTTTAATATTTTTTTTTCATTTTTACATAACACATGTACTAAGTCAAAAAGCCAACAGCTTTCTTTCTCTGCCCTCCAGGCTGCCAGTTGAGGTAACCAATAGTTAAAAGTTGGGTGCGCATCCATTTGACACTTTCTATATGACCATCAGCACAAAAAGACCCATATGTACTTAAGGTTCCCATCCACATTTACATTTTTATAAATAAGGGAGCTTCTTATCACAGTCTTTTTTTCTCTTAATACATCATGAATATCTTTCCAGGTTAATAAATATTTAGTAGGTGTATAATATTCCATGATATCAATGTAAAACAATTCATTCAACTCTTCCCTGATTGTAGGCATACATCCAGCTTGTTTCTCATTTTTGTCAATACAAACAATGATGCAATAAATATGCTTATATTTACATATTAGTGCTTTTCATTTCTGTAGGACAGATTCCTGAAAGCTCACTTTTGAAATTTTAAAAGATATCTTCAGGGGCACCTAGGTGGCTGAGCTGATTAAGTGTCTGACTCTTAATTTCGGCTCAGGTCACGATCTCAGGATTATGAGATCGAGCCCCACATCAGGCTCTGCGCTTAGCTGGGAGTCTGCTTGGGAGTCTCCGTCCCTCTTCCTCTGCCCATCCCCCTGCTCTCTCTCCCTCTCTCTAAAATAAACAAATCTTTTAAAAAATATAAATAAACAAACAAATGATATCTTCAAACTACTTAAGAAACTGGTGATTCAGAGTGCCAGTTAATCCCATATGCTCAGTCAACATCATGTGTTATTTATGCTTGGAATTTTTACCAATTCAATTGGGAGCTGACAAAGATCAGGGATCATAAGTGTATGCAAAGACTTCCTCCCTAGAATCTCCTCTTATAAAATTTTCAAGTCACAAGGTGATTTTAATATCCTAAAAAATTTTTTTCTTTTCTTAATTTCATGTTATCGCTTCTAGTTACCTGCTAAGTAATTTTCACTTATTTTGATATTTAGATTTTTCATGTATTTAAATCCCACAAGCTTTCTTCTTCCTACCCATGAAGAAACAGCAGGAGTATCTGGAAAGACAGGATACTGACTCACCAAATATTTATTGAGCTTCTATTGTGTTCCAGACACTATACTAACCCTAGAGAATATATCGGTGAACAGAAAAGACATGTTATATGCCTTCAGAGCTTTAGGGAAGCTGGAAGGGAAACTAGACAAAGCTCAGAACTACACTGACATCTAACTTTCCTTTATGAAAGAAGAGGGGCCCACACTCAAACCTAAACACGGTCTATGCCCAAAGGAAAGATGATCCCTAATATCAGGCCGTTCCAATTTTTCCAATAAGTAACTGCAAAAACAAGTTTGGACTATTTAAATGTATAGAGATGTAGTTGAAATATTCAAATGCCTGTTTAAAACTTAGTACACTGATTTTGGTTACAATTCACATTTTTACATTCAATTAGGAAAACTGCTTTGTTCCACTCTCACATCTCATCAAACAACTTCACTTTTATTTCTGGGCTCTCTAGTCTGTTCCATTGATGTGTGTGTCTAGTTTTGTGCTTGTACCATACTGTTTTTATTCTTACAGCTCTGTGGTCTAGTATATCTTGAAATCTAGGACTGTGTTACCTCCAGCTTTGTTGTTCTTTCTCAAGACTGCTTCGGCTACTCAGGGTCTTTTGTGGTTCCATACAAATTTTAGTATTATTTGTTCGAGTTCCGGGAAAAACGTTGTTGGTATTTGATAAGGATTGCACTGAATCTGTAGGTTGCTTTGGCTTGTATGGACATTTTAACAATATTAATTCTTCCACTTTATGAGCATGGAATATCTTTCCATTTGTTTGTGTCTTTAGGTTCTTTCATCACTGTCTTACAGTTTTCAGAGTACAGGTTTTCATCTCCTTGGTTAGAGTTTATTCCTAGGTATTTTATTCTTTTTTGGTGCAACTGTAAACCGATTGTTTTCTTAATTCCTTTTCCTGCTACTTTGTTATAAGTGTATAGAAATGCAACAGATTTCTGTATAGAAGCAACTTCACTTTTAAAAAAACTTAAGGTAACTATAGATTCCTGTGTGGCTCTAAGAAAGAAGACAGAGATCCTGAGTACCTTTCACCCAGTTTCCCCCAATCTAACATCCTCCAGTATAACTGCACCACAATTGACTGACCATTTAATTCACTGACCTTATTAAATTTCACTAGTCTTACAGCATTCAGGTATGTGTAGGGTGTGTGTGTGTGTGTGTGTGTGTGTGTGTGTGTGTGTTTAGTTCCATGTAATTTTTGGGAGAGAGAACAATTCCATTATGAGGATTCTTGTGCTACCGCTACCCCTTAGACCAATAGCCATCTCCTCCCTTCCCCTCTTCCAGCATCTGGTAACCAACAGTCTGTTCTCATTTCTACAATTTTGTCATTTCAAAAATGCCATATAAATGGAATCAAACAGTACATAACCTTTCAAGATTGGATTTTAAAGTCCCCATAGTCCCTAAGATCCAAGATGTGGTGTGCATCAATAGTTTGTTTCATTATTCCATATTCCATGGTAGAGTGTGTCACCTGCTGAAGAACATCTGGCTTGTTTCCAGATTTTGGCTAGCACGAATAAAGCTATGAACCCTCATGTACAGGTTTTTTAGGGAGCATATGTGCTTCTCTGACATAGGTATTTTGTCATGGCAAGAGCCGGTCTTTAACAACTCTTACCTCTCACTAGTGATCACTAGTTTACAGAGGGAAGCTAAAAAACAAGATGCAAAATACTGTTTTTACAGTATGTAAATGTGCTATCAGAAAATGAATATTATATCTTGGAATATTATACATGAAATACTTTATATATATTTTTGGTTAAATTTTTTTGAAGTACAAAAAGAAATAAAAAACTAGGGGCGCCTGGGTGGCTCAGTCAGTTAAGCATCTGCCTTCGGCTCAGGTCATGATCTCGGGATCCTGGGTTTGAGCCCTGCATTGGGCTCCCTGCTCAACGGGGAGTCTGCTTCTCCTTATCCTCCTGCCGCACACCCCCCACCCCGGGCTCACGCTCTCACTCTCTCAAATAAATAAAATCTTAAAAAAAGAAAGAAAAAACCAATAGTGGTTACCCATGGGGAAGGGAGAAAACAGAATGATGGGGATGGGAATAAAAGTGAGATTTCTGTGTATCTTATGTAAGTTTTTGAAATTTTTTAATAACTAAAAAGGATAAAAATTCCTAAAAACTGGATATGAAATGAAACAATTAAACCAAGTTTCATATCAATTTGGCGGCATGGTCACACAGTATAAAGAATTTCTTCCAGTGGCTTTCAAACACAGAATTTTGACTATATATCCATAGTAGGATATATTCTAAGGGGAAAAAAAGGACAAAGAAAATTTAAATAGCATTCAGCAGTTTAACAGTTAGTAGTGATAACGGTATTATTATTCTGAAACTATTTCAGACATACTGTAGAATAAAAGAATTATGTTAAAAGGATAATGTTTTTAAGAACCAAGCCCTAAAATCTTCATTTGATTTGGGAATATCAATATGAGCTTGTAGTTTTCCCCCCTGAGAAATAAGCCCAAGAAGCAAAGACACCATAAGAGCAATGAGCATCTCACGCACCCAGATTGTGGTCTTAAATACTATTTGCCTCCAAACACAACAGGACTCCTTAGAGAAATGACTGATTCTAGATCTGGAACAGGAAATGTGCAAATCTTGTGCCAGTCAGCAAAGTAGTGATCAAAGATTACTGGACTGTCATGGAAGGAATACAAGAACTAGTTTTTTTTTTTAAAGATGTTATTTATTTGAGAGAGAGAGAGAGAATGAGAGAGACAAAGCACTAGCAGGGGGAGTGGCAGGCAGAGCGAGTGGGAGAAGCAGGCTCCCCACTGAGTTAGGAACCCGATGCAGGGCTCAATCCCAGGACCCTGGGATCATGACCTGAGCCGAAGGCAGATGCTTAACAGACTGAGCCACCCAGGCGCCGCACAAGAGCCAATTTGAAGAGATTCCCACTGGTTTATGATGTACCAATGTGAGCATCAATGTGAATAATGATTGCAAGGACTAAGGCAAATTGAATATATTTTTAAAGTCCTTGAGTTCATAACAATGTTTTTTAAATGGCCACCACTGGAGACTTCTAGGGTACCAACTTTAAAAATTAATGAAGAGAAAGAATAGGCATTTATTCTGCCTTTCCTTGGTGAGCTATTTTTTAAGGTAACCAAATAGAGAGGAGCGAAAGTTCTTTACACAAGAACTCAGCTTATAAGAACGTTACAAATTACAGATTTAGAAAGTGATCACTTGGCCACCTCTAAGGAAATAACTTATCTGGGGAACAATAATCGATGATTTCGGAAATCACAGGGGGAGTGGCTGCTGGGGAGCTTTATAAAGGAGAGACGGGGCTGACACCACCAAGCCCACTGATTAATGTTGGCATCACTGTAAGTGGGGCAACCAGATATAATGGGCCTTGTGATGCGATTTGGTAGGAATTACACAGTGCCACCCAGGAAGTGCCTGAATCACCCAACAGCATTCCAGAAGACACTTCAGTTCCAAGTCAGCAGTGATATAGCACTTTATGAAAGTGTGAGATTCTGTCACAGGAAACTTCATTCCAAGCCATAAATGTAACACTAGGACAGGTGGCTTTTCTCCCCCCTCCTTTAGGACTATGCCTGTGCTGACCAGAGAGTAACCTCTGACTCAGCTGCCTTTTTAAAAGCACTCTCCCAAAATCCTGGGTAGGATACCCTCAGCATGTGCAACCACGAAGTCACATGCCTCGCATAATTATCAAGTCTGTATTAAATCCCTTTGCTTCTTCACACTAATTCTCCCCTCATTTTGCTGGGTGATCTCTATCCTTCACAAACATTCAAAACCGATATTAAGCTGAGGACTTTTCAGGCTAATGCATTTTTCCCACTTTGTAGATCATAATGAACTCAATGAGAGAATTCTATATAATATGAAATTATGTGAAGACTTCAATATGAAGCAACTCCCTCTTTTCAGAGGCATAATTTTTGAGAAAATTAGGTAATTTTAGGGATGTTCATTGGATTCATCTGTGACACAAGTGAAAAGTTGGGAACAATCTCAATGACCAACAATAAGGTCATTATGATAGCTGAATAATGATAGTTCAATAAGTGATTAAAAAGTATTCCTACCTGTAATTACTGGCTTGTAAAGGTGTCTACCATATGTGAAATGACAGTAAAACAGGCTATGAGACAGTACGGACAGTATGATCTTGTTCTTGCAAAAAGCTGTATTAAATGAGTAAGTATGTGTAAAGCCTAAGTGGGAAAGAACAATGTACAACATATGTTAAGTGTGTGGTGTCAGTTCATAGCTACTGTGGTTATAACACCATATACACACACCCTGCTTAACTGAAGTTATATTTATCCTTCTTTTTTTTTTAAGATTTTAAGAGAGAGTGGGAGAGCAAGCACAAGCAGGGGGAGTGGCAGGCAGGGGAGAAGCAGACTCCCTGCTGAGCAAGGACTCAATCCCAGGACCCTGGGATCACGACCTGCACCGATGGAAGGCAGACGCTTAATCGACTGAGCCACCCAGGCGCCCCCTCCATCCTCTTTCTTTTCTTTTTTTTTTTTTTTTAAATTTTATTTATTCATTTGAGACACAGAGATACAGAGAGAGAGAGAGAGAGCATGAGCAGGGAGAGAGGCAGAGGGAGAGGGAGAAGCAGGCTCCCCGCTGAGCCAGGAGCCCGATGTGGGGCTCGATCCCAGGACCCTGGGATCATGACCTGAGCCGAAGGCAAGACGCTTAACCATCTGAGCCACCCAGGCGCCCCCCTCCATCCTCTTTCTTAACCCCATCCTTTCCTTAATTTTCTAAACGCGTACGTTTCCTATACTCCACACACACAAAAAGTGCTTTAAGATTCTATTAATTCTATGCTTAGAGAGAAATTTAAAACAAATTTTAAAAGCAATGTGACTACACTTTTAAATTCTCTCTATAAAGTTCTTGACCATCGTGTAAATATATAGAGGCCCTAGAACAAACAGCAAAGGTTCAGCTACAATAATATGGGACACATGAGATAAAATGTTTTGAAGCTATTATCTTGAAATCTAAGTAAGACTTCTCTAAGACATTTAAAGGAAATGTACTAATTAAAGGATACCATGTTTTTATGCTCCCAACTCTTGTACACTGTTATATACAATGTTATATTCTGACCCTATCATCATTAACATTTCTCAACCTGAGAACCACAAAAGGATGCCTGCACCTTTGAATGCAGGTGGCCCAAGATAAAATGTCAAAGGAGACAAAGTCTGCTCAGTGAGACTGCCCCCCCAGGGGATAGCAAGCTTCTCCTTCTTTCCTTCCCTCTCAAACCCCTGCTAGCAGCTGCAAAACCATTTATTTCCTTTCTGATTCAGGGACCCAGAGCCTCTTCTTGCCACTCTCATCAAAACCCCTTCCAGGGAAAGATCTAATAAACTTTTTATACTAAAAAATAAATAAATAAATAACTGACAGGCTCAGTGTGCTACATCACTCAGTGGTATGTGCATTTTGAACAAGGAATAAAGACCTTTGGTTAAAGAAATGAAATTCCAATTGTAAAATTTAAGCTTAAGTCACTAAGGAGAATGAGATTTGGAAGAAATAAGAGCCTCCTACAATTATTTAAGTTGTTGCCTACCTGGCTAACTTAAAAGCCACATCATTACAGACTTATTCTTTGAGCCATGCTGCTAAAAGCTGGGCCATTAGAGCTAAACGTCAGTTTTATTATCTTCAGTATAAATGTACATGTACTATAGCATTAAAAAAAAAAAAAACTATCTTACTGTAAGACCACCCAAAAAACTATCAGAAAATCCTTCTTTAAAATTTGCCAAGTAATTAAGCCTTAGTTCTTTTTAACAGTGGAGAGAGGGAGAATGAGAGCAAAGATGGAGGGATGGGAGAAGAGGAAAGAGACGAGTGCCCTGCCCACTGTCACACCATTAAGTGGAAATCTAGTGTTTGTGCTAAACCAGAGAATGGAAGAGCAGAGCCCACATTACCAGGGACTATGACAGACTCTTCTGCTCTCTGATATACTGTTATATATCTTAGAGGGCTTACACTTTCAAAACTTCCTGTTTTACTGAACATATACTCTGGATACTACTTTTTCCTTAAAAGTGTGAAAAAACATTAAAGGACAAACCACACTTACCTGAATGTAATATATTCCTTTTTCCTGAGCATACATCATTAGAAAACAATAATCTAGGTTTTGCTTTGTTCTCCATCTGAAATAATTTTCAAAAACGAGTTAGGAATCAGACTCAAATTTAGCAAAACAAGATTAAATGTAAATATTTTATAATGCATACTGCAAGTTATATTTTATAATACATATACATACATGACATATACACAGTAGACAATACATATATACAAAATATCTGTCAACCCATAGATACATGTGTATCTATATACATAAACACAGGATACACCCATGTAGGAGAGCACGAAAGAGAATTCACTTTTCTCTAATGAAACCTTTATCAAAACACTAATCATCAAGATGTCCTGAGGAAAAAAGGAGTCCTTCAAGTAATTTTGGAAAGCACATATATTCCCCTTCTGGAGACATATTCGTATATTAGAGGCACTGAAACATACAACAGTAAATACATTTGTTGAATAAAAAACTTTTTAGTCTAATATTTTCCAAACTCCTTTGACTGAAGGCCCTCTTTTCAAATGTAACATCTTAATGTCTCTGGGAAATTGTGCTTCAAAAACTATACTTTGGGGGTCACTGCTTTGCATGAAGGCAGAAATTAATAAATATTGTACTGAATGCTTAAAAAACCCAAAACACATTAAAGTTTACAATATTAAGTCCTTTCAGGGAATTCCTGGTAGCCTATAGAAACAGACTAATGTTGAATAAGAGAAGTGGTTGTAATAGTTAAAAAAAAAAAAAAAAACAATAAAAGGTTTAAATCATACTAAGTAAACTTCTCCAGAGTATACCTTATAAGTTGTTCTGAATTTAATGAGTCCACCTAGAATTTACTGGAACCATTCCTAAAATTTTTAAAACTAAAATTATATTTATTGAGAGACAACCAATTACATGGATATATCTGTCTTTCAGACAAATTAACAACTCAGGAAATATAATCTCTTCCCAAAACACTATTTTTTCCTTTTTTCTTGTGACATAAAATCCAAAACTAATGAATATCTCTTAGATTACACTGTTTTTAATAACAACACAATAAAAGTTTTTCAGTCCTTCAATTTTAGAGATTTAGAGACAAATAAATCCCAACTGGACTTTTACATTATTACGATATAAATCTGCAAAACAGTAATATTGTTTTTATCACTTCCACTGAATCAGTTCTCATTTACTTTGCATACAGATATGAGGTTTCTATCTGAACTAGCTTTTGAATTATTATGAATATATTCTTAAGTCAGAACCCCACAGAACAGCAGTTATAAAAGTTATTGATCGGGGTGCCTGGGTGGCTCAGTGGTTAAATGTCTGCCTTCAGCTCAGGTCATGATCCTGGGGTCCTGGGATTGAGCCCCTGCATTGGTCTCCCTGCTCAGTGGGGAGCCTGCTTCTCCCTCTCCCTCTACCACTCCCCTGCTTGTGTGTGCTCTCTCTCTCAATCTCTCTCTCTCTCAAATAAAATCTTCAAAAAAAAAAGTTATTGTGCATACCAAATTCAACCTCCCATTAGAAACTGCACATAATTTCCAATCAAATAACCAAAAATTCATTAGCTCTCACAAATTAGCTGAACCCTCAAAAGTGCTACATTTCAGTAAATACTTATTACATGGTAAACATTTGCTACATATCATACTCACAAGGGTGGGGGATCTTAAGCAACGCAGGCTCACCTTACTCTTTCTTTGGAGTCTCCAAATGTCTCCTTTAAGTTTGTCAGGTCAGGATAATAGCTTTCAGGCGGGGATATTATTTCCACCAAGCCAGAACTGATTTCTTTAGAAAATCTACCATAAGAAAGGTTAGCTGAGTTAATTTAAGTTCTGTGGGATTTTCTTTATCTCAGTGCTCAACTTATTGTTCTTAACATAAAACACATCAGTAAGGCATACTGTTAGGGTCACTAGGTGCTCATGGACGTCGTTCATCATTGATTTTATTTGCCAGAAAATACAAATTTTTCCAGTAACACAAAGGGTGTTTTTTTTTTTTTTAAGAATGCTTTAAAAGCAGTGTAAAAAATGCTACTATCCTTAGAGAAGCATAGAAATCCTAAGCCAACTGCACGTATTATATTCCTAAAAAGTATCAGAATTTTAAAAAATTAAATGAAGGTATCACAGAAAATAGAGAATTGAAGAAAAACAAACCAGTGAACGTGTGTGTCTATCTCGTACTTTGAGCAATGTCTGGAGGAATCTGGTTGTCCTAACTGTTGGCAGTACTAATGACCTTAGTGAGAAGACACCAGGGAGGTTGCTATCTATCCTACAACGCATGCAATGGTCCTCACAACAAAGAATTATCTAGCCTCAAATGTCAATAGTGCCAAGGTTGAGAAAACCTGTTATAAAGTTTTTGTAATCAGCTTGACTAACTCAAATGTACTTCCTTCCACATTTGCATTCTCCCTCATTTAGTTTTTGAAATCTCCACAAAATCCTTGTGCAACTACCTGCCTTCACACAAATGTTGTTCATGCTTAGTTGGACTTTTTCTGGGCTTGGTGTTCCTCCACGCTGAGGAAGGAGAGAATCGACAAAATCACAGCATAAGGCCCACAGACCTGCCCATGCCGTCTAGGGGAGCAGGGGCCAGTAATTACTGCCCTGCTCCTGTATTTGAGGAATCTATACTAAATTGTGTTTATATATAAAGGGCTGCCAAGAAATTGAGCACTTGAGGAAAAAAAAAATCAAACAAATGCACAATTTAGTTCTGAACTCTTCATATATTTTTTTAAATTTCTGGTTTTTGCATTTTGATAGACAAAGTAAGAACCACATTATTCTAAATCTAGAGTTGACCAATAATTGTTGCTTCTTTTTGTCTTTTTAAGTAAAAGATACATCTTTGGGGCAAAACAGGTAAAAGTCAATGAAGAAACCCTTATAACGACTAGTTTTTATAGCACTTAATATTAAAACTATGAAGGCAGTATTATAAAAACTAATCATATCTGAAACTTACTAAGCTTTCCACTTTCTTAGCTTTCCACACTTACTGTGTGCCTGGCTCACAGTAAATTGTTACTCAATCTTTGCAGAATAGAACCGATTTAGCCATAGTCTAGCACTGAGGTTTCAAACAACTACAAGACTATCTATCCTGACAGCAGAAAGTTTTTTCTTGGTCGACTGAGGGTGAAAGACATAAGTAATCTCATACGACCCTCTCTATGGTCTTCAAGATCAATAATTTATTTGACAGTTACATATGTATGACATTCAAATCTTTTCTATATTGAAATACACCAATTTATCCAGAAAACCGTATATGCACCTACTTTATGACAAGGTAAAAGACCAATGATAGTGACCCAATGAAGACTAAGCTCCACAGAGAAATGAACTAAAAAAAAAAGGCATTTTCTTTTAGCAAAAAGCCAGTAAGTAGCAGTGACTAAAATATTATCATTTTCATAATTAAGAACTTACTCTTTCTCCAGGTTGGCTACAACGCTGTGTACATAATCACTATCTGTCTGGGAAAGAAAAAAAGTTACACATACGTTAATGTTTTTAAATTTCTATTTAACTTTTAATAATGAATTCAAATAAATAATTACAACATTCAATGAAAGCATTACATTCAATTTTCAGACAACTTATGGATTTGCATTTCTGTATTCTACTTTATTGCGCTATATCATGGAGTTTTTACTAATACAATAAGCAGATGTCAGTTTTTATTACTTTCAATGGTCTCTGATTCAGTAGAAAAAACTGAGTACAGAAATTATTTCTACTTCTTCTGAAGCATCTGAACTATAAGTAGTGAATAAATAACAGATGCAGCATGCTATAGAGAAAGATTTCTCCACTTGCAATCATAAAACTTAGGTTCAGATTTGTCTCTGTAGCTACTTGGCCTGTATATTAAGTGAAAGTAAGTGACTTCTGTGAGCCTTCCTTTCCTATCCTATTAAAAAAAATAAAAGGCAGGAGGAAACAATACCTTTGAGACTATGACACTTAATGATAAAACCATGTAATAACAAGCTGTTATTGTCTGCATTATCATCATTATTATTAGGCTGATAATGAGAACCCGAGTCAAAAGCACTTTACCCAGAGTTAGAAATAAATGCTTATCAGACCTGTGTATTTTTAAATTATATACAAATAGGGGTGCATCGGTGGCTCAGTCAAATATCTGACTCTTCATTTTGGCTCAGGTGAAGATCTCAGGGTCCTGGGATCAAGCCCTGCTTCGGGCTCTGCACTGAGCGCGGAGCCTGCTTGGGATTCTCCGTCTTCCTCTCCTTCTGCCCCTTCCCACCACTCATGCAGTCTCTCTCTCACAATCAATCACTCAATCAATAAATTATATAGAAACAGAAATCTAATACTCCCTACCAATTTTAAATACACTTGCGGCTTATATTAAAATGCTCAACTGTCAAAAGGAATCAGTGATACATAAAATATGATCTAGGATATAAAGACTGCCAAAACACTTAATACTTAAAAACAAACCAAAACAAAAAGATAAAGCTTAACCCTGGAAATTACAAAACTATTAAGCTATAAAAATTGTTGTATAGAAGATTTTCTGGAAAAGTATTTTAACTTTAATTTCTGTTAATTGAAAGTGATTCCTATTTTTATTATTAAATTTAAAGACTTAGGAATGAGACAGTGAGACCACATCCTTCAAACTCTTACAGCTATGGAGATACAACTAGCGCACAACTCCAAGCCCTCTGCACTGTCCCAGTGCAAACCCAACATCAGTCAGGGAGATCTCTTTCAGTGAATTACTCACTGACATGTTTAACTAATGAGTATCTTACCACTCATCAGCTATGATTTTGGAGAATATGAACAGAATTGGTTTATATAAATTTTAATGTTTAAGCAACAACCTGAAATTCAATATGGTAAGCATTTACTTAGGGCCAGTGATGGGCTAGCCAAGGAAAAAGGAATACAGAGATGAACAAGACCAGCTCCCTCTCCCCAGAAGGCTGTCCAAGAGGTGGGCCAAGATGATTAAGTGGATGTAAACGTAGATTTATTGCATAATGTGTAATAAAAAGTATGGAACTCAAGTGAACCATATCTAATATTATCTAATATCATAGGTAATCTTATTTTTGCATGCTAATTGACATAACTAGCAAAAGATTTGCTTAAATGACTATAACTGGTGTCACTTTTCTACGAGAGAATCCATCCTTTCTGGTATCAGCTAAGGGACCTGTTCTGGGAAGCCTCTGAAGAAAGCTAAATGCCTACATGGCACAGAAACAGCCAGGCCAGTCCTTCTCTCCATAGGGCCTCTCCTTGCCTCCCCCTCACCTGTCCCTGCTGACAGTAAGATAGGCAGGATCTGAGATCCTGGGGCTGGCTTGCTTTAAATTGAGAGCACTTTTTCCTGAAACCTTTTTTAAAGGCATGTGGAAACTTTTTTTTTTTTTTTCATGTGGAGACTTTTTAAGAGGCAGTATTATCACCCAATTCTGGGAATGTATCTGTGAATATAAGACTGAGATGTGTGTATTCTAGAGGGTATGTGAATGGTATGCTTGGGATAGGTAGGAAAGAAAGTGGACATACATAGAAAAAGAAGGAACATTTTTTCCTGGAGAACCAAGGGTTCCTCATGGTTAAAATTAAATATTTTTATATTAAAACTAAGATATTATTAATACATACTGCAACAGGGATGAACCCTGATGAACATGACGCTAAGTGAAAAAAGCCAGTTACAAATGTGTGTCCACATATTGTATGACTGTGTTTGCATAAAATATCCAGAACTGAACAATCCATACAAACAGAAATTAGATTAGTCGTTGCCTAGGGCTGCGGGAGAAGGGTATTAATGGATATTAATGGGTGCAGGGTATTAATGGGTGATGGTTAAGGGGAACAGCATTGTTTTTTGAGGTGATGAAAATGTTCTAAAACTGATTGAGATGATGGCAGCATAACTATGATTTTAAATAGGTAAATTACAAAAATGAGGATTAGAAAAGTTAAATGTAAAATCCAATTTTCTATTTTTTATATATTTTAGGGAGTATAATATGCTATTAATAGCATATATGTGTAATCTGCGAATATTTTATATAAGTACAAATTGGGAATACATGATCAATGGAATGCTGAACAGAAAAGCTTAGATCATATTGCTGCACTGGACCAGTTCTGGTGAGACAGACTACAGAATGCTCCATCCCAAACCAGCAGAATGCCCATTCTTTTCATGGAACATAAATTCAGTAAAGTTGCAGGACACAGAGTTAACAATTTTGAAACAGTTGAAATGAAGAGAAACAAAACAACAATTTGAAATCTGTTGTGTTTCTCTTCACTAATAATGAACTATCAGAAAAAATTTTAAGAAAGTCATCCTATTTATAATTGCATCAAAAAGAATAAAATACCTAGGAATAAATTTAACTAAGTTGGTGAAAGATCTGTACTCTGAAAACTCTAAGATACTGATGGAAGAAATTGAAGACAACACAAACAAATGGAAAGATAAACCATGAGCATGGACTGGAAGAACTGTTAGTGTCCATACTATTTTCAAAACAGTCTACAGATTTCAGTGCAATCCCTATCAAAATACCAATGGCATTTTTCTCAGACCTACAACAAATAATCCTAAAATTTGTATGTAACCACAGAAGACCCCAAACAGCCAGAGCAATTTTGAGAAAGAAGAAAGAAGAACAAAGTTGGAGGTAACACGCTCCTGATTTCAAACTATACTCCAAAGCTACAGTAATCAGAACAGTATGGTACTGATAGAAAAAAACAAATAGGTCAATGGAATAGAAGAGAGGCCAGAAATAAACCCACCCTTAAATGGTCATTCAATCTACAACAAAGAGACAAGAACATACAAAGGAGTAAAGACAGTTTCTTTGATCAGTTGTGTTGGGAAAACTGCACAGTCACATGCAAAGGAATAAAACTGGACCACTATCTTACACCATACCAAAAAATTAACTCAGAATGCACTCAAGACTTAAGAGATGAAACCATAAAACTCCTAGAAAAAAATAGGCAGTGAACCCTTGGACATAATTCTCAGAAATGTTTTTTTGGATAGGTCTCCTCAGACAAAGGAAACAAAAGCAAAAACAAACAAATGGAACTATATCAAACAAAGAGTTTTTGCACAGCAAAGGAAACCATCAACACAATGAAAAGGCAACCTACTGAATGGGAGGAGATATTTGGAATGGTTGCTACCCAAAATATATGAAGAAGTGATACAACTCAGTAACAAAAACCTCAACAACCTGATTTAAAAATGGGCAGAAGACCTGAGTAGACATTTTTTCCAAAGAAGACACACACACACACACACTGGCACATGAAAAGATGCTCCCTATCACAATTATCAGGGAAATGCATATCAAAACAGCAATGAAATACTACCTCAAACCAGTCAGAACAGCTAGTATCAAAAAGACAAGAAATAACAAGTGTTGGCAAGAATGTGGAGAAAAGGAAACCCCTGTGACTCTTGGTGGGCAAATAGATAGGTGCAGCCTCCTGTGGAGAAACAGTACAGAGGGTCCACAAAAAATTAAAATACAGCTACCATACGGTCCAGCAATTCCACTTCTGGGTATTTATCTAAGAAAACAAAAGCACTAATTCGAAAACATACTATGTATCCCAATGTTCAATGCAGCATTATTTACAACAGGCAAGATATGGAAGCAACTCAAGTGCCCATTGATAGATAAATGGACAAAATGTGATCTACAAAGTGGAATATCGTTTAGCTATAAAAAAGAATGAAATCTTGCCATTTGTGATAACACAGGAGGACCTATAGTAAATAAGCCAGACAAAGACAAATACAATATAATTTCACTTACATGTGGAATCTAAAAAACAAAACAAATTTACAAACAGAATAAAAACAGACTCATAGATATGAAGAATTGGTGGGGGTGGGGTTAAACACGTGAAGGCAATTAGGAGGTACAAATTTCCAGTTATAAAATAAGTAAGTCATGGAGATGTAATGTACAGCATAGGGATATGGTCAATAATATTGTAACAACTTTGAATGGTGACAGATGGTAACTAGACCTATCGTGGTGATCATTTTAAAATATATAAAAATACTAAATTGCTATCTTGTACATCTGAAACTAACATAATATTGTATGTCAATTATAATCCAATTTTTTAAAAAGGTTGAATTAGTCAACAGCCCATAAGATAGTCTCTAGAAAGAGGTCATAAAAATAAAAACAATATCCACCACCTTGGACAGTTACCTCCTAAACAGCCTCTTAAGATTTTATATCATTAGGTTGATAGCATTGTACAAATCTTCTCTATCCTTACTCATTTTTCTTTATTCATTCTATCGAGTAATGAAAGAAATTACACTTAAGATCTCAAAGATGGAAGAATTTGCTTAGAATTCAGAAGCCCACTGATCAAAGGTCTAGAGCCCACGATGTAGCAGAACGTCAGGCACGAGCAGTGCAGACCGGCCCCCAGGCTGCTGACCAGCAGAAGGGATCAGGGTGCCCGTTGATTCTTTGTTCTAGTTCTGAGAGACTGCACTGTATCTGTATACATAGATGCCCACACCCCTGGGTGTCCTGAGGATGTATGGAGCATGAATACTTTGTAATGTCGACTGATGAAATCTAAGACAACTCATCTAAAAATTTAAAAATTAAAAAACAAAAAACAAAAAACAGGCTCCTCCTCTAGCACTTTAAAAACATTGTTCCATTGTCTTGGACTTGCATAGTTTCTAACAAGAATCCATCGTATTCTTACTTTTCTTTTTCTGTGCATAATGTGTCTTTGCTTTGGCTTCTTTTTAGACCTTCTCTTTCTCTCTTGTTTTTAGCAATTTGATTATGACATACCTGACAGTGGTTTTGTGTTTATTCTGCTTAGGATTTTTTTGGACTTCTTGAATCTAAGGATTTATACCTTTCTTTAAATATGGAAAAATTTCAGTAATTATTCCTTCTTTCTCCTCTCCATTCTGGAATTTCATATGGTAGATCAATTAATATTAGCCCATAGATAAATGCAATGAATAACACTCAGTCTTTTTCACCATATACTTAATTTTGGGTACATTCTATTGTCCTTCTTAAATTCACTGACCTTTCCTTCTGCAGTGTCTAATCTGTTAAGATTATACAGTAAATTTTAAATTTCAGATACTGTACTTTTCATTGCTACATGTTCTATCACTTGATTCTTTTATACATCTTCCATTCCATTCCTCATTAAGTACTTGAAAATGTTTGTAATAGTTGTTTGGTTGTCCTTTCCTTCCAGTTCTATCACCTCTATCATTTCTACATTTGTTTCTATTAGCTAAATTTTCTTTTAGTTATGGTTCACTTTTTTTTCTCCTTGGCATGCTAACCATTTTTTATTTGATAATAGACATTATAAATGCCACATTGTTGAGTGTCTTAATTTTGTTGTTTTCTTTTTAAAAAACCCCTGGGCTTTATTTTAGCAGGCGGTTATTTGTGGATCAGTTGACCCCTCACAGGCCTCTTTTTAAGCTTTGCTGGGGTGGGCCTAGAATAACCACCTCAAAGACGGCTCACCTCCTCTGGATTCTCCACTAAATGCCCTGGGTGACTACCAAGGACTTGCCATTCTGGCCGGTCAGAACTCATCCTGCATGAGCAATAGGAATGTTCAGGTTGCAGATCCCTGATCATTCCCCCACACCCCCAACTTGTGAATTTCACCCTGTGCACAGGTGGCCCAATACAACAAGGACCCAAAGGCACCATCATTTTCTGTGTAGCAGTCTCCTTTCTCCAACTCTGTTCTGCAGTTTCCACTTGCTCTCCCTGTGACTGCCCTTGTGCAATGTGATCTGGAAATGCATCTCCAGGCAGAAAGTTGGGGGGAATTGTGGTATTCACTGATTTTTCTGTCTCAGGGAATCCCGTCGTGTAGAGTCTTCTGTCCAATGTCTGAGAACAAATGAATCATATTTTGTTCAGCCTTCTAGTTGCTTACAGCAGGAAGGTAAGTCAGGTCCTTATTAACTCTTTCAGAGCCCGAAACAGATGTTACTTTACATAATAAGGAACCAAAGAAAATTCCAGAAAGCTAATGTGTACAAGTGACAAATCAAAAGGACTAAAAGGACCAGCATGTGCTAGAATGGGGCTGGCAGCTCATGAATTTTATTTCCCTAGGCTCCAAGGAAAAGCTATTCCTATCCATCTAACGCTTGGCTTTATACTTTAAATTCAATGCAGATGTACCAGAAAGGCCAACAAATACAAGTTAGCCTTACTAGTTTCTAAAATGGCCACGCTGTTAAAAGAATAGACAAACCAACACACACTTCATTTCCAATACGTCTATCATAGTCTTTCTTCCTTTCCGTCTCCTAAACAGTTGATGCTACAGCAACAGTTCTCAGACTTTTCTAATCAGAACCCATTCCGTTCATTCTCGCCGCCTCTCCAATTATCCTAGTCTAAGGCTCACCTGGATTATTACGATAGTTTCCTAAGTAGGTTCTTCACTTTCCTTTCCAAAGAAGTCAGCATGACCCTTTTAAAAGGTAACTCATGTTATTCTTGCCAAAAATGCATAACTATAGTCTAATCATGAGAAAATATCAAACAAATCCAAACTGAAACATTCTACAATGTGACCAACTAGTGTACTCAATAAAGGTCTGCAAGTTCACGAAAGACAAGAAAAATGCAATCAACTATCATGAGTAGAAGGCAACTAAGTAGTCAGAACAACTAAATGCAAAGTGATATTTAGGACTGGATGCTAAAACAGAAAAATGACTTTACGTGGAAAAACACCTAATCTGAATAAAGTCTACAGTTTAGCGAACCGTATTATACCAATGTTAATTTCCTGGTTTTGATAGTTTTATCATGGCTACATAAGTTGTTAACATTACAGCAAGCTGAGTCAAGGGAATATTCTCTATCATTTGTGTAAATTTTCTATAAATTCAAAATTATTTCAAAATAAAGTATTTTCACAACTAATGAATGGTTGAACACTACATCAAAAACTAATGATGTACTATATGGTGGCTAACCGAACATAATAAAATTTTTTTAATAAATTAATTAAAAAACAAAATAAGTATTTTACAGTAACTTAAAGGAATAAAAAGTTAGTCAAGTGTCTTCTCTACTTGAAACGCTCAAATGATTTTGTTTTAAGTAGATCATGACAGACGCACTGCCTGTTTTCACAAAGTAAAACCTTATTGGAACACAACCCCACCCATTCATTTACATATGGTTTCTGGCTGTTTTCAGGCTACAACAGCAGAGCTGAATAGATGCAACAGAAACTGCACGGTGTGCAAAGCCTAAAATATTTGCCATGTGGCCCTATACAAAAAACTTGTTAGTCCCCTGACTTAGAGTAAAAGCAAAGTTCTTAATATGGCCTGTAGCGTACTATGTGACCTGGCCTACACCACTCCTTCTCTACCTACCTCCTACTACTGAACCCCTCACCTTTTCTGCTCCAGCCACACAGGCCTCTCCCTGCTGTTTCACAAAACGGGTCAAGCAAGGCTCTTGCCTTAGGCCCTTTGCACATGCTTAGTCTGCTTGGATTGTTCAACTCTTGCATTCTTCAAGTCTTTGCCCAAATGTCCTGACCACCTTAATAAACCATCCCCTGGCAACCCCATACTCCCTTTCCCATTTGCTCTGGTTTATTCTTCAAGCACTTACCACCATTTAATGTATTATATATTTGTTTTTTAATCTGTCTTTTTCTATAAGTTTCATTGGGCAGAGGCTTTATTTTATTCAAAGATATGCCTAGTACTTACCACTGTTTGGATAAATATTTGTTGAATTACAAGCAAATTTAATAGGATATTATGTATGTACAATTTCTTCCTAATTGGCATTTGTATGATTTGTAAAAAAGGTATAAGTAAACATCTTAAAATACCACTGCTAAAAAAATTATAGACCAAAAACACTATTGATGCACTAACACAGTAATCTGTAATTTAAAATAAAAAATAGAAACACTAGACAGATACAGAAGACTTGAACAACATTACCAACTTGATCTAACAGACATTTATAAAACACTCCTCTTGGCTAATAGCAGAATCCATTCTTTTTAAGCAACATGGAATCTTGTCCAGGGTAGACCATATGCTAGCCCATAAGCAAATATTGATAAATTTAAAAGGCTTGAATTAAAAATAAAACAACAGAAGGAAATTTGAGAAATCTACAAATAGGTAAAAATTAAACAATGTATTTCCAAATAATCCATGGTCAAAGCAGTAATTACAAGGGGATTTAGAAAGTATTTTGGTCTGAATGAAAGTAAAACTTGACATACCAAAATTCATGAGATGCAGCTAATGTGGTGCTTAGAGAGAAATTTATAGCTTAAAATTGCCTCTACTAGAAAAGATCTCCAGCCAATAACCTAAGAATTCAGAAAAATCTAGAAAATCTAGGGGGAAAAAAAAAGAATCTAAGAATTCGGAAAAATCTAAAAATCTAGAAAAAGAGTAAACCAAACTAAAAGCGAGTGGAAGGGAAGAAGTAATAAAGAATGGAAATTAATTTAACAGGAAAATAAATAAATGATGAAGTCAATAAAACTAAAAGTCAGTTCTTTGAAAAGATCAAAGAATAAAGTCAACTGAATAGCATTATAGGGAGGTCTGTCTGCCCTGCTTGACTACCAGCCAGCCAGCCAGTGAGAAGATGGGAAAGGTCTCAGAGGGAGGGAGATGGAGAAGGGAAAAGATGGAAATTGCAGAGGCGTTAGGAAGCGTGAAGACTGGAGACTACTGTTTAGAATAAAAAATTCCGTAGACTACTGGGACTCTTTAGCCATGTGCGTGTATAATTAATAACTATTTTTTTTCAAATGCAGGAAAACAAAACAAAAAAAAGGGAGAGAGAAAAATATTCCTGTGTAATGCTAGATTACAAGTTAAGGACACAATCTATTGTCCAGTGGATTTTTTTTTTTAATCTCTTCCAGTACCTTCTTTACTTTAGTACTTCAAAAAATATGTGTTCAATGAATGAAAAACTAATTAGAATGATATCCGTACTTCTGCCTTTATTTAAAAAAGAGGACTAACAGGTAATTATGAGAGCTTGAGAAAACATAACTAGACAGAGGACTACTGTTTCTGAGGCTACTCTACTCTTCAAGGTGCTTTGGGTGGGAAAAAGCTTCAAAGCATTCAGGGAACTAAACCCTGGCTGAATGCATGCTAAACTGTCTAACTGGAAAAGATTAAGCCACTTATACAGAATTTGCCTAGGAAGCACTGACATTATACAGAATTATCAATGAGAAACAGACACAAAACTGCAAACTCCATTTTCAGTAAGACCAATGTTAAAAACCAAACTTCTCAAGCTCAAAAGGAATCCAAAGTGGTTCCAATAATCAGAGGTAGCCTGAAGAATTGCACTGACTAACTGTATTTGCAGGAAGCAGCCTGACTCTACAGCAGCTACAAAGACAGTCTTTGACTAAAAAACAACTAGTCCGGAACACTACTTTGCCCCCTCCTCCTCCTGTAACCCAGTGGCCTGGGGGGGGGGGGGGAACCATTTCCTTCTATGATGATTCATAAAAAAGGAACTAGCACAGCAACTGTACAAAAATATAAGAAAAAAAGGGAGAAATTCAGCAAAACCTATGAACAAAAACAAGAAAAAAGCTATACTGATAGGCACAAAACAGATGAAAAGTTGTGACCAAATATTTCCCCACTAATTTCAAAGAAAAAACACCCAGTTGAAGCACTTGGTACTATGAAGCAACACCAGATATTAGAAATGATTATGAGGATTTGAAAATGTACATGGAAATGCAAAGGACCTAAAATATCTAAGTCAATCCTGCAAACAACAAAATTGGAGGACTTAACCCTACCTGATTTCAATACTTAATTCAAAGTTATAGTAATCAAGATAGTGAGGTATTTGCATAAGGATCAACCTACAGGTTAATGGAACAGAACAGAAAAAGACCCACACATATATAGTCACTGGATTTTCAACGAAAGCATCAAAGCGATCTCGTGGGGGAAGGAAAGTGTTTTCAACAAAAATTAACCCAAGATGGAATGCAGACCTAATATAAGAGTTAAAACAAAGTTTTCAAAAGAGATAATCTTCACCATTTGGGGCTAAGCAAGGATTTCTCAGGTCATGGAGAACAATAACCATAAAATAAAATATTGATTAATTAGACTTCGTCAAAATAAAAACTTCTCACCAAGAAAATGTGAAAAACATGAATAGACTTCCACAGATTGGGAGAAAATAATAACAAAACACCCATATCTGACAAAGTAAAAGTATCCAGCATATATAAAGAATTCTGATAACTCAAAAACAAAACACACAAAAAACCACCACCCAATTTTTTTTAAATGGGCAAATGTGTTGAAGAAACTTCCCAAAAGAAGATACATAAATGCACTGGATTAATGATGGATAAAGGATGGATAGGTAGAGATAGGATAAATGAAAATACTAAAATCTCTGTAGTAAAATATAGGTGTCATATATACGGGTATAATTGTAAAATTCTTTCAACTTTGTTGTATATCTTTAAAAGTTCTTAATAAAAAGAATGTTCAAAAGTTCTTTCCTGAAATTAAGTAAGATATGACTCTATATACCTAAAGACCATATTATGTGCCAGGGAAAAATGATCCACAATGGTTGATATCAAGACATGTTATAGCAAAATTACTAGACTTTAAAGATAGAAAAAGAATTATTTGGGCAACTGGGCAATATGAGTTTCTTACAGCAAGGAGTGAGAAATGTGGAAGGTCATCTGGCTAGCTTCAGCAGTAGCACTCCCCTCAACCTACCAACAAAGAAAATGCGACTGGGGGCTTCTATACCCAAGCAGAGAATAAAGGCAAAAGATAACATTTTTGACCACACAGAACCTCAGGGAAAATTGCTCATGTGGACCCTTCTTGAGGAAATCAGAAAATCAACTTTAATCAATAGGTTTAAATAGATCAGCAATTCAGAAACTGCTTTATGTTTATTTAGGATTAACCAAGTAAGTAGATATATTGTGAATCATGAGGGCCAAGTTTCCCACTGATGGGGAAAATAGTCAAGAATAAGGAACTGGGGGAGGCTAGGATGAACCCTGCAGTACTGGATGGAATCAAAGGTATCTTACAAACTCATGATTTTTAACATATACAGATAAATGGACATAGGACCTGTAGAGATGTGCAGATGTGTGTACGTATGCATACATGTATTTCCTAGCTTTGCCCACTGAGAGGACAAGAAGCAGTGATCCCTCAGAAGCAATGAGCATATCTGGAACCCAGGTCTTGGTTTCTCATACTATTCTCCAATTAAGAGACATGGCTGGGGACATGGCTGATTCGAGGTTTGGGACAGGGAAAATACAAGATAAGCCTAGAACATCTTACGCTGTTAGAATATAAGGAAAAATGATGGGGCATATTGAAGGACAGAGTAGCCAACTCCAAAGAGCAGTCAATGGCCAAATTTAGAACAATTTTAATAACAAAGTAAAAAATTTATAATATCCACAACTTCACACTGATATCAATAACCAACAAAATAAACAAAATTGAAGAAAAGAATAGTTTTTCCTTAAAGAATTCCAATTAATGCAGAAGAAACAAGGAAATCACCATTCAGCAAACATAATTGTCACAGGTAAGAATCATCAAAAATGATTAGTCGAGGAAAAGTTATGAAGAAAACAGGATATTTACATGATCTTAAAGCATCACTCCAGAAGACAGCCTCTAAGTATATATGGAAAAGGGCCTATTTATAGTAATCTGTCAGACACCACCTTAATCAAATGATACAAGTTAACAATGCTGATAATGAGATATGTCAATATCATCTTAATATGAGGCCCTGAAAAAAAATACCATATCACTTCTACGGTGTTCTTGCTAAAAAATGTAAAACCTGAATTTAATCATAAGGAAGCACGACACAATCGCAAACTGAGACACAGTCCAGAATCCCTGCTTCTTTGGAAAAATGTATTTAGAAGAAATGTTTTTTGTTACTGGTATATAGAAAAATAAATTGATCTCATCCAGCCACCTTGATAAATTCCCCTATTATTTCTAATAATTTGTCTGTTTATTCTTTTGGGTTTTCTATATTATCAAAAAATAATTAAGCTCCACTCAAAGTCCAGGATAGGAATATCCAAGTGGCTGAGCCCAGGTCATATGCCTGAACTGGTAAAGCAATTATCTGGCATTTTTAGTCTGCATAATGGGAGAAAGGCTTCCTCCCACCAAGACTCATAAAATGGAGAATTCTCCAAACATAAAAACTGAACAGGAAAAACAAATTTTACTAAAATCCAGAGTATAATGTAGGAAAACATTTTGTCAGAAATGGTCATGAGTGACAGAAATAACATAAATAGTAATACAGTATAAGAAATACTATAAAATAGCATAAAATACATAACAAATAGAGGCATACAGACAACAAAGGATCATTAAAATACAAAGGTTATAATTTAAAGTAAAAGTAAATGTAAGAATGATACAATTTTAAAATCTGACCATCACACTTGGATCATATCATGGATCCTTCAGAGTAACGGGAATTTATTCCTCTTAACTCCTGCAATTCTAGAATAGAGTCAGTGAACTTTCATATAGTACATTAACAGTCAACTTTCAAAACCTTGCATGTTCTATAAATGTCTCATCATTTACGCCCAATTGACCCCAAGAGAGAAATCACCAGAGAGGAACAAAGAACAAAAATAGAGCTAGTAACTACTTTTCTGTGCCTCCTCTCCTCCCACAGGGGCATTCTTTGGACAACCCCCTCCACCTTGAAGAAAAAAAGAACATGAAGAATGGAAAGTCAAACAGGCATGAAAAGATTATGATACACTTTAACATCTATATGCATTCATCTACAGTTCTTTTTCATTAATTTTTTGCTCACACATTAAAGTGGACCAGAGGTAATTCACACCTTTATAAAAATTAAAAATATTTGTGAAAGATCGATTTACTTCTATCTATTTACTCTAAATAAATTTCATATGGGAGACTGAGGACCGTTTCATAAAAGGGATGAACAGGGACCTGAAGGATGATTAAGAAAGAAAGAAAGAGGCAACATTTCAGGCTAAGGAATAACACAAACAGAACTGAGAACATGCTAGGTGTACATAACAAATTGAGAGTAAAAGGACTGGAACACAGACTTATTAACTCTGTGACGTAAAAAACCTTTAATAAACACATAGGAAACATGGAAGAGAAGCAGTTTGAGAAAACCAGATTAACTTAGTTATAGACAGATTAAAAATTGCTCATGAAACATTCAACGAATGTTATCAAGTAGGCAGTTGGAAATACGGGCTTAGGACGACACAGGAGATCTAGAGCTAGAAACCATGCAACATGTAGATCATGTTCACAGCCACAGAATACGCACTTGTTACTAGTGTTAATGTTGTCTCAGGCTACCAAACACTTAGATTAATAACTACTAATCAAGGTAGACTCAAATACAGTGATTAATAATTTTAAATTGCCTAAAGGCAGTTCAATGAACTCTATAAATCAATGGACTCTATAAATCAACCCTATAACTCAGAATAGACTTTCTTCCAAATACTGAAATCTACATAGATACACATAAAAACTCCTGCAATTCAGGAGTCTTCAGAGATCAGAATACTGCAGGCACTTAAACTGAACTGTCAGGATGCAACACCTCTCCGTGTGTGATCTTACTGCACCTGCCTGCAACACTGTTGAGCTTACAAGACTCAAGACCATAATTCTCCTTTTAGAGATGATGAAACAGGATGAAGAGAGAAAACAACAACCTGCTCAAGTGGCAGTTAGTGGCATAATCCAGGTCCTGAATATGGGTCATCTGACTCCAAATCCAGTGTTATTACATCTTAGTGATCAGGTGAAGGAAGGGCTATGGCAAGAGGGTCTTGAATCCTTCTGTACACAAATCTATACCTCTAGACTGAAAACTATTTTTAAGTTATGAAATTGTGATTTATAATAATAAATATATATTTGGTCTTTGTCCCATTTCTGGCACAGAGCTCCCCAAACCCTTGGAATTTCCTAAGTAATGAGAGCAAGAGACATGTCTTTTGCTATGTTAATGAAGTGGTTTTTGGACCCACCCCCATCCCAATGAAGGATGGGGGCTGGCTGCCAGGAGAGCCAACCATATGATCAGAGTGTTGGAACTTTTGGTCCTACTCCTCCAATCTCCAGTGAAGGGAGAGGACCAGGAGGTTGAATCAATCACCAATGGCCAATGATTTAGTAAGTCATGACTATGTAATGAGGCCTCCATAAAAACCCAAAAGGACAGGGTTGGAGAGGTTCCATGCTGGTGAATACATGAAGGTGCTGGGAGAATGGCGCCCTCAGTGAGCATGGAAGCTCCACGCCCCTTCCTACCTACTTTGCCCTATGCACCTCTTCCATCTGGATGTTCATCTGTATCCTTTCTCATATCCTTTAATAAATTAATAAACATAAGTGTTGTACAGAGTTCTGTTAGGCACTCTAACAAATTAATCAAACCCAAGGAGGGGGTCTTTGGAACCTCAAATCTATAGCTGGTTGGTCAGAAACCCAGGGCTTGCAACTGGCATCTGAAGTATGTGTGTATGTGGGGGTGGGAGCCGGTTTTGTGCAAATGAGCCCTTAACCTGTGAGATCTGACATTAACTTCAGGTAGATAGCATCAGAATTCAGTTAAATTGTAGGATACCCAGCCACTGTCACAGAGAATTCCTTGGTGTGGGGAAAAGCTTCCATACATTTGCTGACCAAAAGTGTCAATGAAATGTTTAGGTAAAAGTAGAGACACACAGGGAAGAAACACACAGTAGGGAAGAAGCGAGTTTTTCCCTACATAGTAAGAAAAAGAAACCTGAGTTTTTCCTTTACACAACTATATACTTCTTTCTTTTTTAGGGTTAAGGCTTTTTTTTTTTCTCATTAAAAATCAATACATGCTCAAAATTCTAATTTTACAAAACTGTAAATGAGAGAAAGTGGCATATCCCCATAATCCCAACTCTCACAATATGCACTACTAATAGTTTGGAGTATATTCCGCAGGACCATTTTCTCTATTCATCTAATTAATGCACAGGTAGGAGCTGTATAAATGTGTGTATGAGCTTGAATATATTTACACACTTGCAAATGCTTCTACTGAATCAATTTTTAGAAGCAGAATGTTAGATCACTGAGTATATAGTACTTCAAATTTTAATAGCTATTGCCAAATTGCTTTCCAAGGAGATTGTACCAATTTCTACTAGTTGACAAAGAAAATTTGTATAAATACAAATGGCCAAAAGACATATAAACCAAGGAGACTATACGAATTTCTACTGACATACAATATGCGACTGACGAAATCTGTATAAATACAAATGGTCAAAAGACATAAACCAATATTTAATCCCATTTGGTAAAGAAATCCAAATTAAACAAAAGCAGTATATTTATTTTTATCCATCAACTTGGCAAAAAAAATTAAAGACTAATATTATCTAGCGCAGCGTGGGGACAGGAAAACAAGCTCTCTCACAGACTGTTGGAAGAATAACCTGGCTCAACTTCCGGAGGGCATTTTGGCCAGGTATGAACATTTTAATGTATATGGACAATGACCCGGCAATTCCACATTTAGGAATGGATCCCACATCAGTAAGTATCCAAGTGCCCAACAATTTACTTACAGTAATGCACAGTCTTTAAAAAAAGAGCAAAAATTTGGAAACAGTTTAAATGTCTATCAATCAGAAATTAAGTCAATTACGTTAAAACCATACAATGGAATATTTTGCAGTCATAAAAAAATGATGCTATGATATTCTTTTTAGCATAGAAAAATGTCCATATTAATAAATATATAGAACAATCCCATTTATATATAAATGTATAGAAGCCATAGGAAAAATTTCTTAAAATATATTTCAGAATATCAACAGTTATAGCTACATGGAGGAGTAACAGGTAAATTTTAACGATACATTCTGTAATTGTTTTAAATGGTATGCACGTGTTTACTTTTATGTTAAAGAAAACATTAACAACATTTTCCTTTTAAAAGACATGGGAAACCATGAAAAGTTGGGAATCAGTACACTAGAACCAGATAATGTCCTAAATCCTTTCATATTCTGAAATTCTACATGATAATTAAGAAAATATTTACTCCAGGGGCTTTTTTCCTTCATTATTCCCAAAAAGCATATTCAATACACTTTCCCTAGATCTTGTGAGGAGACTAAAATACAAGAAATGTTCCTTGTTCTTATCATATTTTGACTTTTAAAATAATAATGATGGCTGCATCTTGGGAGTATAGAGAAGGGGTAGAGAGAATAAGGAAATGATAAAACCCCAACCCAGGCAAAGCGTTTCTCAGGTTTCAAAACTCCCAAAGAAAATCAATGCAAATCTCCAAATTTAGGTCCGAGAGCTAAAAATGAGGACTCACTGCTTTTAAAGATTTATGTATATAATATTATCCTACTCACAACAGATCATTATTCCTGGACCGTTACTGCAGGAGACAAGTCAAGGCAAACACAGCAAGTTAGACTTACATTTAACTATCAGAAAGAATATATTATCTAACCTTTATACATCACATTTTTAAAAACATGCTTATAAAAGCATATTAAAACATTCATTTATGGTTTCAACTCTTATACATTATATGTAGTAAAAAAATAATGACAAATAATTACCTCTCCTATGAAGACTACTATAACACAGTCCAACTTCTCTTCAGGATACAGATTATCAATAAGGGAATGAAGGGTTTCTATGAGGTAAGATTTAACTTCTCTCTTCACTGTGGGAATTCCCATTACTATTGACACTGAAACAAAACAATGATAGTAATTATATAAAAAGATTTCACACTGACAGTACAGAATAACACTAGTATTTCAAAAGTGATTATACCCTCTCAAATTGATAGAAATGACTGAGAAATTGAAATACACTACTCAATAATAATTGAGGAATCAAAATATACTACAAAATGTACTACTATACGAAGAAAAATAAAGCCAAAAAAGGCATACCCGTAACAGTGTAATTCTTTTCCACAGGGCTTATCCATAAAAAATGTCAAAGTGTTGATAAAAATGAAGACTTCAAACCTCACATTGAAAACAAGTGACTGTAAAGTATAAATATAAATTATACAACTAAAAGTTAGAAACACTGAAACATCTTAAAAATTAATGTCTCAAAAAAAAAATCAATGTCTCAGATATCATGTATATAATGCAATCAGAAGGACACAACATCCCTTCTGTGGTTTTCTTGCCAAAAACGCATAACCTCAATCTAACCATGAATATCAGACAAATCCAAATTAGGGGGATAATCCACAAAATAATTGTCCAGGTATTTTCTGAAGTGTCCAGATCAGGGAAGACAAAGAAAGAATAAGGAACTGTGCGAGATGGCCGAAGACGAAGGAGACATGACAAGTAAATGAAATATGGGATCCTGAGTTGGATCCTGGAGCAGAAAAAGAAGAATGAGAAAATGACAAAATCTGAAGAGGATCTAAGGTTAGTTTACACTATAGCATCAATGTCAAGTTCCTGGTTTTGATCATTTGAACATTTAGGGGAACCGGGTGAGGTATATGAAAACACTGTGTGTACTTTCCATGCAACTCTTTCAAATCTAAATTACAGCCAGTTCTACTGTAATGCTTATTTTGCAACACAAATTTTTTCCTGAGTGATTAATGTATTAGGCAACTATCTGAGCATAATGTATTTCACATTTGCTTATGTGCAATTTCTCCTCTGGGACAAGCATTCACTAGGTAAACACAGAAAATGGAATCCATTTGAAATGAGTTCAAAAAACTGAACCAAGCAATGTAGAAATACATGAACAGTATACACTCCTAACTTCTACCAGCTGCCTCAGTTAACTGCACGTGAAGAACCACACATATCTACATCTAGTGTTGAAATTTCCACCAGATTGCAGATAACCTGCCTTGCATCACATTTCTCAAAACCTTCCAAGCGGCAATCCTTCTGAAGCCCATTTTAACAGGCAAACCTCAAGTATTATTCAGTACCATATTTACTGTAGTACTTAGTATTTCTGAATCATTTAGTGTGTGTAAAACTGTGTTTTTGTCTTTTTGTATGTGTAACTAACAAAGTTTCTGACCACTGTGATACTAACCGACTTTTCTCCTTTTATTGAACAATTCTGCATAGCATGATAAATTTTAAGAATGCGTATATTATGTTATAATAGGACTGTAATCCACCGGAAGGTTTTTTTTAATAACACCTTTTAAAAAGCCTTAATATCCTGTTACATAGCCGTAGAGAAATATTTTGCAAATGTTAAAAACATTTAAGTCTTAATAATGTAAAAATTTATTAGAAACGTGACAAAATACTTAGAATTCACGAAATTCTGAAATTAGAAGGAAGCTTGAAGATCATGGCTCAATGAGTCTACCACCATGATTCTGCAAATAAGAATACTAAGATCCATAATTTGGCTATATGCAAAAGAATGAAACTGGACCAGTTTGTTACACCATATACAAAAATAAACTCAAAACAGATTAAAAACCTAAATGTGAGACACAGAACCATAAAAATCCTAGAAGAGAGCATTGGCAATAATGTCTCTGACATCGGCCACAGTGACATTTTTCTAGATATGTCTCCAAGGCAAGGGAAACAAAAGCCAAAATAAACTACTGGGAGTACACCAAAATAAAAAGCTTCTGCACAGCAAAGGAAACAATCGATAAAACTAAAAGACAATCTACAGAATGGGAGAAGGTATTTGAAAATGACATATCCGATGAAGGGTTAGTATCCAAAATAACTAAAGAACGAATACAACTTAACAACCAAAAAAACAAATAATCTAATTTAAAAGGGGGCAGAAAGATATTTCTCCAAAGAGGAGATACAGATGGCCAACAAGACACATGAAAAGATGCATGACATCACTCATCATCAGAGAAAGGCAAATCAAAACCACAATGAGAACACCTCACATCTGTCAGAATGGTTAAAATCAACAACACAAGAAAACAGGTGTTGATGAGGATGTGGAGAAAAAAGGAATCCTCATGCACTATTGGCAGAAATGCAAACTGGTGCAGCCACTGTAGAAAACAGTATGGAGGGTCCTCAAAAATTAAAAATAGAACTACCCTATGACCCAGTAACTGCACTATTGGGTATTTACCCAAAGAATATGAAAGCACTAATCCAAAAAGATAAAAGCACCCCTATGTTTACTGCAGCATTATTTACAAGAGCCAAGTAATGGAAGCAGCCCAAGTGTCCATGGATTGATGAAAGGATAAAGAAGATGTGATACACACATACACACACAATGGAATACCACTCTGCCACAAAAAGAATGCAGTCTTGCCATCTGCAGCAACATTGATGGAGTAAGAGTATATAATGTTAAGAGAATAATTAAGTCAGAGAAAGACAAATGCCGTAGGATTTCACCCATAGGTGGAATTTAGGAAACAAAACAAAGGGAAAAAAAAGACACAAACCAAAAAAACAGAGTCTTAACTATAAAGAACAAAGGTTACCAGAGGGGAGGTGAATGGGAGGATAGATAAAATAGGTGATGGGGATTAAAGAGTACACTTACCATGATGAGCGCTGAGGAATACATAAAACTGTCGAATCACTAAATTGTACACCTAAAACGAACACTACATATTAACTATGTTGGAATTAAAATTTAAAAAGCAATAACAACCCTCCCCCCCAAAAGAATACTAAGATCCAAATGGTTTAAAAGATATCCCAAAGGTAGATGCCACACTCCTCTCTTCAATTTTGAGATGAAGAGCTTCCTGGGGCTCAAAAAGAGATCTGTCATATTTAGACTTCTGGGAAGATGGCAGAGCAGTAAAATCTTGAGCTCATAGACACACAGTGCAACCAACTCTGAAAAAGACTCAAGGGCTGGCACAAGAGACTTTACAGTTAATTGTAGAGAAAGCCACATTGAGAACTACAGGAGGGGAGGAAATGCACTTAGGTACCAAACCTCTGTGAGACTAACTGCACACAGGACCGAGAAGGGAGAGGAGCAGAATCCCCACCAGGTACCACAGGCCTGGAGAACCCACACTGGTAAGGTAAGTCCCCATAACATCTGGCTTTGAAAACCAGTGGGGCTTAACTTCCAGAGTTTTAAAATCAGCAGACCCAAACTCTGGGTACTTTAAAATCAACTGGTGTAGCTCCAAGAGAGCTGGCAGGGATAACAGGAAACTGAGTCCCCACCCTCAAAGAGCCAGCATAACAAAGAACCCTGCAGAGACACCTCAAGGAAGCAGCAGTTTGGAAAGTGCCTGGGGTATCTCAGATTTTGCACTGAAGGGGCAGGAATCTTTAGGAGACTTCAAGAACAAACGTGCTAGCAAGCACCATTCTCTTACCCTAGGCTCCCTCCCCTCCCCACCCCCCCATATAGCCAGACACTTGTGGGAACCACCACAAATCCTCTCTACATATCTTGCTAGCAACAATGCCCCACCTCTGCATTCCCCTTTGGGGGCACCACATCCAACCTGACCCACTCAGCAGGCATGCCTCCAAAACCACCTCTGCCCCAACACACCATGCAAGCAACCCCAGCAAGGACAAGTGCCACTCCAAAGTGACCCCTACCCTGGGGAGAAGGGAATATAACCATACAAAACCAGTGTGTACCCACAGTCCCAGCAGCCAAACCTTATAGCTGGCAGTGCAGAGACAGTGCCCTGCAGCTCAGTATATCTGCAGTCCCAGAGTACACAGACTAAGGACAGGCATCCAATCTGACTGCTGCCCTATACTACAAGTCCCCTTAAAGCACAGGGACCAAACCCTGACCAGTGTACCCCAAACAGGTAAAATGGGCCTTTGCAGCCAACTAGACTGAAGGTAAAGGCAGCTCAGTCCCACAGTAGAACCCACATAGCCACACAGGAAAGACCCCGGAGGTGCCTGATTCCAGTGAACAGAGGACACTGTGCTTCAAGACACCACAAGACCTCTTCTTCATAAGGCCACTACTTTCAAGATCAGGAGATGTAGGTGGTTTCCCTAATACAAAGAAACAAACACAGAGTTAGACAAAATGAGGAGACAGAGCAATATGGCCCAAATGAAAGAACAGGACAAAAATCACAGGAAGAGAGCTAAATGAAATGGTGATAAGCAATATGCTTGATAAAGAATTCAAAGTAATGGTCATAAAGATACTCACTGGACTTGAGAAAAAAGTGGAGGATCTCAGTAAGACCTTCAACAAAGAGATAGAAAATATAAAAAAGAACCAGTCAGAGATGAAAAATTCAGTAACTGAAATTCGAAATTCACTAGAGCAAATTGATACCAGAATAGAGGAGGCAGAACAACTAAGCAGTGATGTGGAAAACAGAGTAATGGAAAGCAACCAAGCTGAAGAGCAAAAAGTAAAAAGAATAAAAACTGAGAATAGGTTCAGGAAACTCAACAACGTCATCAAGCATAGTAACATTCACATTATAGGGATCTCAGAAGACAGAAAGCAACAGAAAATTTATTTGAAGAAATTATTGCTGAAAATTTCCCTACTGCAGGGAAGGAAAAGATATCTAGACTCAAGAAGCACAGAGAGCCCCCAACAAAATTTACCCAAGGAAGTCCACAGCAAGACACGTAACAATTAAAGTGACAAAAACAAGTGATGAAGAAAAAATTTTAAAAACAGCAAGAGAAAAGAAAAATTGTATACAAGGGGAACCACATAAGGTTATCAGTTGATTCTCAAACAGAAACTCTGCAGGCCAGAATGGAGTGGCAACATATATTCAAAGTCCTGAAAGGATAAAACATGCAACCAAGAAAACTCTATTCAGCAAGGTTATCATTCAGAATAGAAGGAGAGATAATGACTTTCCCAGACAAACAAAAGTTAAAGGAGTTCATCACCACTAAACCAGGCTTATAGAAAAACATTAAAGGGAATTCTTTGAGTAGAAATTAAAGGCCATAATTAAGCATAAGGAAATTATGAAAGGAAAAAATTTCACAGGTAAGTGCAAACATATAATAAAAGTAGTAGATTAATCACTTACAAAACCAGTATGGAGGTTAAAGTCAAAAGCAGTAAAAACAATTGTAACTATAAAAATCAGTCAAGAGATTCATAAAAGTACCTAACTATGACATCATGTACATAAACCAGCGGGGGCGGGGGGGGCAGGGAATGCATAGGAAAAATTCAGTGCTTTTAGGGGCGCCTGGGTGGCTCAGTCGTTAAGCGTCTGCCTTCGACTCAGGTCATGATCCCAGGGTCCTGGGATCGAGCCCCCCGTCGAGCCCCCCGTCGGGCTCCCTGCTCGGCGGGGAGCCTGCTTCTCCCTCTGCCACTCCCCCTGCTTGTGTTCCCTCTCCCGCTGTGACTCTCTCTGTCAAATAAATAAATAAAATCTTAAAAAAAAAAAAAAATTCAGTGCTTTTAGAATGGGTTCAAAAACTTAAGTGACCATGGGAGGAGCAAGATGGTGGAGGAGTAGGAGACCTAAATTTCATCTGGTCCCAGGAATTCAGCTACATAGGGATCAAACCATTCTGAACACCTACGAACTCAACAGGAGATCGAAGAAAAGAATAGCAACAACTCTCTGAACAGAAAAGCGAACACTTTCTGGAAGGTAGGACGTGCGGAAAAGTGAATCCGAGGCGATATTCGGGAAGATAGAGGGCGGGAGGAGGAAGCCTAGGTCAGCCGCTAGTGGCAAGTGATAGGGCCGCGGAGCACAAAATCGGAACTTTGAGAAGTCGGCTCCACTGAGGGATGTCAATCCAGTGGCTAAGTGGGGGATGGAACCCTCGCTGAGACTGTGTGGTCTCAGGACCCTCAGGGTCACAGAAAGACCGGGTGTGCCTGAGTGTGGCAGAGCTCCCGGGTATTGGAATGGGGAAGCCGGCTGCAGAGACGGAGCCGAAGCGCGGGCTCTCAGCTCGGGGTTGTCATAAACCGTGATCCGCCGCGCAGTCAGGCCACTGCTCCTCCAGCAGGGACCCAACAAGGGCAGATCTGGGGAGACTCCCCTTCCTCCCCCCGGGAGGAGCAGCCCGGAAGTGCACCGCAGGGATCTGCTGGGTTTGGAGACTCCACACCGGGTCGGGTGCCAGAGATAGAAACGCTCGGTCACAGGCCAGGTGAGCACAGAGTGTGGCTGGGACCGAGGAGACGGGAGTGACTGACTGCTTTTCTCTGGGGGCGCACTGAGGAGCGGGGGCCCAAGTTCTCGGCTCCTCCGGGGCGGAGATTGGGAGGCCGCCATTTTCACCTCCAAAGCCGAACGGAAAGCTTGCAGGGAACAAAAGCTCCCAAGAGCAAACCCGAGCAGATTACTTAGCCCGGACTGGCAAGGGCGGGGCAATTCTGCCTCCGACAAAGACATTTGGGAACCACGGCAACAGGCCCCTCCCCCAGAAGATCAGCAAGAACAGCCAGCCAAGACCAAGTTTACCGATCAATGAGAACGGCAGAACTCCAGCGCTAGGGGAATACTGCACACAGAATTCATGGCTTTTTTCCCCCTGATTCTTTAGTCTTTCAAAGTTAATTTTTTTAATTTTCTTTTCTTTTTTTTGAATTTTTCTTTTTCTCCTTTTCAACCAACATTTTATCAATCCCTTTTTTAAAAATCTTTTTTATTTTTCATTTTTAGAGTCATATTCCATCCCTTCATAGTAGTCAATCTTATTTTTGGTATATATATAAGTTGTTCTCTCTTTAAAATTTTGGGATACAGTTTCTTCTAACAGACCAAAATACACCCTAAATCTCTAGTGTATGGCTTTGTTCTACTCTCCTACCTGAGCACATTCTCCTTTTTTTTTTTATTTCTCTTCTTTCTTTTTTCAACCAATTTCTTATCTTATCAATTCCTTTTATAAAATCTTCTATAATTTTCATCTATACAGTCATATTCCATCCCTACATCGTATTCACCCTTATTTTTGTACATATATAAGCTTTTCTTTCTTTACAATTTTGGGAGGCAGTTTCTTCTAACAGACCAAAATATGCCCAAAATCTAGTGTGTGGCACTGATCTATTCACCAGCCTGATCATATCTGACCATATTCTTTTTTTTTTTTAATGCTTTTCTTTTTCTTTTTTTTTCTTTTTCCTTTATTTCCCTTTCTTTTCCACCAGTTTCAGGTCTCTTCTGATTTGCTTTAGCATATATTTTTCTGGGGTCATTGTTACCCTGTTAGCATTTTGTTCTCTCATTCATCTATTCTCCTCTGGATAAAATGACAAGATGTAAAAAATCACCTCAAAAAAAAAAAAAAAACAACAAGAGGCAGTACTGACTGCCAGGGACCTAATCAATGCGGACATCAGTAAGATGTCAGAACTAGAGTTCAGACTGATGGTTATAAAGATACTAGCTGGGCTTGAAAAAAGCATGGAAGATACTAGAGAAACCCTTTCTGGAGAAATAAAAACTAAATTCTAACCAAGTCGAAACAAAAAGGCTATTAATGCGGTGCAATCAAAAATGGAGGCTCTAACTGCTAGGATAAATGAGGCAGAACAGAGAATTAGTGATATAGAAGACCAAATGATGGAAAATAAAGAAGCTAAGAAAAAGAGAGATAAACAACTATTGGATCATGAGGGCAGAATTCAAGAGATAAGTGATACCATGAGACGAAACAATATTAGAATAACTGAGATCCTAGAAGAAGAAAGAGAGAGGGGGGCAGAAGGTATATTGGAGCAAATTATAGCCTAATTTGGGGAAGGAAATGCATCAAAATCCAGGAGGCACAGAGAACCCCCCCTCAAAAATCAGTAAAAATAGGTCAACACCCCGACATCTATTAGTAAAACTTACGAGTCTCAGAGACAAAGAGAAAATCCTGAAAGCAGCTCGGGAGAAGAGATTTGTAACCTACAATGGTAGAAACATTAGATCGGCAACAGACCTATCCACAGAGACCTGGCAGGCCAGAAAGGACTGGCATGATATATTCAGAGCACTGAATGAGAAAAATGTGCAGCCAAGGATACTATATCCAGCTAAGCTGTCATTGAAAATAGAAGGAGAGATAAAAAGCTTCCAGGACAAACAAAAACTAAAGGAATTTGCAAACACGAAATCAGGCCTACAAGAAATACTGAAAAGGGTCCTCTAAGCCAAGAGAGAGCCTAAAAGTAACACAGACCAGAAAGGAACAGAGACAATATACAGTAACAGTCACCTTACAGGCAATACAATGGCACTAAATTCATATCTTTCAATAGTTACCCTGAATGTAAATGGGATAAATGCCCCAATCAAAAGACACAGGCTATCAGATTGGATAAAAAAACAACACCCATCGATATGCTGTCTGCAAGAGACTCCTTTTTGACCCAAAGACACCTCCAGATTGAAAGTGAGGGGGTCAAAAACCATTTACCATGCTAATGGACACCAAAAGAAAGCTGGAGTGGCAATCCTTATATCAGACAAATTAGATTTTAAATCAAAGACTATAATAAGAGATGAGGAAGGACACTATATCCTATTTAAAGGGTCTACCCAACAAGAAGATCTAACAATTGTAAATATCTATGCCCCTAACATGGGAGCAGCCAAATATATAAGCCAATTAATAACAAAAGCAAAGAAACACATCGACAACAATACAATAATAGTAGGGGACTTTAACACCCCCCCCCCCAACTGAAACGGACAGATCATCTAAGCAAAAATCAACAAGGAAATAAAGACTTTAAATGACACACTGGACCAAATGGACTTCACAGATATATTCAGAACATTCCATCCCAAAGCAACAGAATACACATTCTTCTCTAGTGCCCATGGAACATTCTCCAGAATAGATCACATCCTAGGTCACAAATCAGGTCTCAACTGGTACCAAAAGATTGGGATCATTCCCTGCATATTTTCAGACCACAATGCTTTGAAACTAGAACTCAATCACAAGAGGAAAGTCAGAAAGAACTCAAATACATGGAGGCTAAAGAGCATCCTACTAAAGAATGAATGGGTCAACCAGAAAATTAAAGAAGAATTTTAAAAATTCATGGAAACAAATGAAAACACAACTCTTCAAAATCGTTGGGCTGCAGCAAAGGCGGTCCTAAGAGGAAAGTATATAGCAATACAAGCCTTTCTCAAGAAACAAGAAAGGTCTCAAATACACAACCTAACCCTACACCTAAAGGAGCTGGAGAAAGAACAGCAAATAAAGCCTAAACCCAGCAGAAGAGAAATAATAAAGATCAGAGCAGAAATCAATGAAATAGAAACCAAAAGAACCGTAGAACAGATCAACAAAACTAGGAGTTGGTTCTTTGAAAGAATTAACAAGATTGATAAACCCCTGGCCAGACTTATCAAAAAGAAAAGAGAAAGGACCCAAATCAATAAAATCATGAATGAAAGAGGAGAGATCACAACCAACACCAAAGAAATACAAACAATTAAAAGAACATATTATGAGCAACTATATGCCAGCAAATTAGATAATTGGAAGAAATGGATGCATTCCTAGAGATGTGTCAACTACCAAAACTGAACCAGGAAAAAATAGAAAACCTGAACAGACCTCTAACCACTAAGGACATTGAAGCAGTCATCAAAAATCTCCCAACAATCAAAAGCCCAGGGCCAGATGGCTTCCCAGGGGAATTCTATCAAACATTTAAAAGAGAATTAATACCTATTCTTCTGAACCTGTTCCAAAAAATAGAAATGGAAGGAAAACTTCCAAACTCATTTTATGAGGCCAACATTACCTTGATCCCAATACCAGACATAGACCCCATCGAAAAGGAGAATTACAGACCAATATCTGTGAAGAACATGGATGCAAAAATTCTCACCAAAATACTAGCCAATAGGATCCAACAGTACATTAAAAGGATTATTCACCACGACCAAGTGGAATTTATTCCTGGGCTGCAAGGTTGGTTCAACATCCACAAATCAATCAATGTGATACAATACATTAATAAAAAAAAGAACAAGAACCATATGATCCTCTCAATAGATGCAGAAAAAGCATTTGACAAAGTACAGCATCCTTTCTTGATCAAAACTCTTCAGAGTATAGGGATAGAGAGTACATACCTCCATATCATAAAAGCCATCTATGAAAAACCCACAGTGAATATCATTCTCAATGGGGAAAAACTGAGAGCTTTCCCCCTAAGGTCAGGAACACGGCAGGGATGTCCACTATCACCACTGCTATTCAACATAGTACTAAAAGTCCTAGCCACAGCAATTAGACAACAAAAAGAAATAAAAGGCATCCAAATCGGCAAAGAAGTAGTCAAACTCTCACTCTTTGCAGATGACATGATACTTTATGTGGAAAACCCAAGACTCCACCCCAAAACTGCTAGAACTCATACAGGAATTCAGTTAAGTGGCAGGATGTAAAATCAATGCACAGAAATCAGTATACACCTACAACAAGACAGAAGAATGAGAAATTAAGGAGTCGATCCCATTTACAACTGCACCCAAAACCATAAGATACCTAGGAATAAATCTAACCAAAGAGGCCAAGAATCTGTACTCAAACTATAAAATACTCATGAAAGAAATTGAGGAAGACACAAAGAAATGGAAAAACGTTCCATGCTCATGGATTGGAAGAACAAATATTGTGAAGATGTCAATGCTACCTAGAGCAATTTACACATTCAATGCAATCCCTATCAAAATACCATCAACTTCTTTCAAAGAAATGGAACAAATAATCCTAAAATTTGTATGGAAACTGAAAAGACTACGAATAGCCAGAGGTATGTTGAAAAAGAGAAGCAAAGCTGGTGGCATCACAATCCCAGACTTCAAGTTCTATTACAAAGCTGTAATCCTCAAGACAGTATGGTACTGGCACAAAACAGACACATAGATCAATGGAACAGAATAGAGAGCCCAGAAATGGACCTTCAACTCTATGGTCAACTAATCTTTGACAAAGCAGGAAAGAATGTCCAATGGAAAAAAGACAGTCTCTTCAACAAATGGTGTTGGGAAAATTGGACAGCCACGTGCAGAAGAATGAAACTGGACCATTTCCTTACACCACACACAAAAATAGACTCAAAATGGCTGAAAGACCTAAATGTGAGACAGGAGTCCATCAAAATCCTCAAGGAGAACACAGGCAGCAACCTCTTCGACCTCAGCCGCAGCAACTTCTTCCTAGAAACATCGCCAAAGGCAAGGGAAGCAAGGGCAAAAATGAACTACTGGGACTTCATCAAGATAAAAAGCTTTTGCACAGCAAAAGAAACAGTCAACAAAACCAAAAGACAACTGACAGAATGGGAGAAGGTATTTGCAAATGACATATCAGATAAAGGGCTAGTATCCAAAATCTATAAAGAACTTATCAAACTCAACACCCAAAGAACAAATGATCCAATCAAGAAATGGGCAGAAGACATGAACAGACATTTCTGAAAAGAAGACATCCAAATGGCCAACAGACACATGAAAAAGTGCTCAGCATTGCTCGGCATCAGGGAAATCCAAATCAAAACCTCAATGAGATACCACCTCACACCAGTCAGAATGGTTAAAATTAACAAGTCAGGAAACGACAGATGTTGGCAGGGATGTGGAGAAAGGGGAACCCTCCTACACTGTTGGTGGGAATGCAAGCTGGTGCAGCCACTCTGCAAAACAGTATGGAGATTAATCAAAAAGTTGAAAATAGAGCTACCATCTGATCCAGCAATTGCACTACTGGGTATTTACCCCAAAGATACAAACGTAGGGATCCAAAGGGGTACGTGCACCCCGATGTTTATAGCAGCAACGTCCACAATAGCCAAACTGTGGAAAGAGTCAAGATGTCCTTCTACAGATGAATGGATAAAGAAGATGTGGTATACACACACACACACACACACACACACACACACACACTGGAATATTATGCAGCCATCAAAAGGAATGAAATCTTGCCATTTGCAACAACGTGGATGGAACTGGAGGGTTTATGCTGAGCGAAATAAGTCAATCAGAGAAAGACATGTATCATATGATCTCACTGATATGAGGAATTCTTAATCTCAGGAAACAAACTGAGGGTTGCTGGAGTGGTGGGGGGTGGGAGGCATGGGGTGGCTGGGGGATAGACATTGGGGAGGGTATGTGCTATGGTGAGCGCTGTGAATTGTGTAAGACTGTTGAATCACAGACCTGTACCTCTGAAACAAATAATACATTATATGTTAAAAAAAAAAAAAAAAGAAGGTAGTAGGAAGGGAAAAATGAAGGGGGGGAAATCGGAGGGAGAGATGAACCATGAAAGACTATGGACTCTGAGAAATAAACTGAGGGTTCTAGAGGGGATGGGGGTGGGGGGATGGGTTAGCCTGGTGATGGATATTAAAGAGGGCATGTACTGAATGGAACACTGGGTGTCATACGCAAACAACGAATCATGGAACACTACATCAAAAACTAATGATGTAATGTTTGGTGATTAACATAACATAAAAAAAAAAAAAAAACTTAAGTGACCATCAATTTAATGTAGACTGCTATACACATAGGATGTTCTATATGAAGCTAATGGTAACAAATAAAAAACCTGTAATAGATACATAAGAAAACAAAGAGAAAGGTATCCAAGCGTAACACTAACAAAATCCATCAAACCACATAGGAAAGAGCAAGAGAAGAAGGAAAGAAGAACTGCAAAACAACCATAAAACAAGTAACAAAATGGCATTATATACATACTTATCAATTATCATTTTAAATGATATGGACTAAATACTCCAATCAAAAGACATAAAGTGATTGAATCGATAAAAAAGCAAGACCCATATATATGCTGCCTATAAGAGACTCATTTCAGACTTAAAGACACACGCAGATTGACAACGAAGGGATGGAAAAACATTTACCATGCAAATGGAAGTAAAAACAAAACTGGGAAAGCAAAACTTCTATCAGACAAAACAGACTATAAAACTAAGACTGTAAAAAGAGACAAAGGACACTACATAATGATAAGGGGAACTATCTGACAGAAGGATATAACAATTGTATATATTTATGCACTGAACATGAGAGCACCTAAGTACATAAAACAACTATTAACAGACATAAAGGAAGAAATTAACAGTACTACAATAATATTAGGAGATATCCACTTACAGTAATGGATAGATCATTGAGACAGAAAATCAACAAGGGAAGAGTGGCTTTGAATGATAAATTAGATATATTAGAACATTCAATCCAAAAACAGCAGATTACACATTCCTTTCAAGGGAATATGGGACATTCTCCAGAATAGATCAAATGTTAGACCACAAAACGAGTCACAATAAATTGGAAAAGATTGAAATCATGCCATCCATCTTTTCCAACCACAATAGTATGAAACTAGAAATCAATCACAAGAAAAAATCTGGAAAGAACACAAATACATGAGGATAAATAAGAAACTACTAAACAATGAATGGGTCAACCAAGAAATCAAAGAGGAAATAAAAAAATACGTGGAGAACATGAAAATGAAAACACAATAGTCCAAAATCTTTGGGAGGCAACAAAAGCTGTTCTAACAGAAAAGTTTACAGCAACACAGGTTTATCTCAAGAAACAAGAAAAATCTCAAGTAAACAACCTAACATTTAAAGGAGCTAGAAAAAGAAGAACAAACAAAGCCCAATGCCAGTAGAAAGAAGGAAATAATAAAGATTAGAGCAGAAATAAATGAAATAGAGACTTAAAAAACAATAAAACAGATCACTGAAACCAGAAGCTCATTCTTTGAAAAGATCAAGAAAATTAATATACCCTCAGTATAAAGGCACTACATGAAAAGAAAACTACAGGCCAGTATCTTTCATGAACATAGATGCAAAAATCCTCAACAAAATATTAGCAAACTGAATCCAACAATATGATAAAAATCATTCACCATAATCAAGTGGGATTTATTCCAGGGATGAGAGGGTGGCTCAATATTCACAAATAAATCAACATGATACATCATATTAACAAGAGAAAAGACAAAAACCATATGATCATCTCAATAAAAGCAGAAAAAGCATTTGACAAAATCCAGTATCTGTCATGATAAAAACTCTCAACAAAGTGGGTTTAGGGGGAACATACCACAATATAATAAAGACCATATATGAAAAATTCACAGCTAGCATCACACCCCATGGTGAAAAACTGAGAGCTATTCCTCTAAGATCAGGAATAAGACAAGGATGTCCACTCTCACCACCGTTATTCAACCTAGGAATCAAAGTCCTAGCCACAGCAATCAGACAGGAATAGGATATAAAAGGCATCCAGATTGGTAAGGAAGAAGTAAAACTTTCACTATTTGCAGATGACATGATACTAAATATAGAAAACCCTCAAGACTCCACCAAAAACCGCTAGAACTGATAAATGAATTCAGTAAAATCACAGTATACAAAATATACAGAAATCAGTTGCATTTCTATTCACTAATAATGAGATAGCAGAAAGAGAAATTAAACAATAATCTCATTTACAATTGCACCAAAAAGAATAAAATACTCAGGAATAAATTTAACCAAGGAGGTAAAAGACCCATACTCCAAAAACTAAAGAACACGGATGAAACAAACTGAAGATGACAGAAACAAATGAAAAGATACTCCATGCTCATGGCTTGGAAGAATCCATATTGTTAAAATGTCCATACTACTCAAAGCAATCTACAGATTCAATGCAATATGTATCAAAGTAACAACAGCATTTTTCACAGAACCTGTTGCTTCTTTCTGTTCTTAGGATAAAAGCCCAAATCCAGTAAATGGTCTGCAAGGTCCTGCATTGTCTGTCTCCAGTACATCTCTAGTCTCATCTTATTCCATGCTTCCCCTCACTCTGCACTTCATCTACAGTGACCTTCTTTCATTTTCTAGAACATTCCATGCTCCCTCCATCACAGGGCTTTTGTGATGCTCTTCTCATTTTCTGGAATACTTTTTTCTCCCATGTGGTAGCCATAATAATGTTGTCCCTACCATGTCCATGACCTAATTCCTGGAATTTTTGAGTATATTACCTAACATGCCCAAAGGGATATTGTGGATTTGATTAAGGATCTTGAGATTGGAAGGTTATCCTGGATTACCCAGGTAAGCCTAATGAACTCACAAGGGTCCTTATGAGAAGAAGGTGGGAGAGTCTGTGAGAGGAGGAGATGTGACAATGTAAGCAAGAGGTCAGAGTCACAGAGAGATCTGCAGATGAAGAAGGGGCACTGATGAATGTAGCCAGCCTCTGGAAGCTGGAAAATGAAAGAAGTGGACTATCCCCTAAAGCTTCAGAAGGAACACACCCTAGTCAACACATTGATTTTAGGACTTCTGGCCACCAAAACTAGAAGATAATAAACTTATGCTGTTTTAGGTCACTGGGTTTGTGGTAATTTTTACAGCAGAATTAAGCAACTCATACACCCACCTTCACCAGTAACTACCTTGTTCACTGATCTCACATCTAATCCATTTTTAAGACTTCCTTAAAATCCTTAATTGAGGCAAATGCCCCTTTTATATATTATCAAGGCATCCTTTGTATCACCAATTAAGGTTGTAGCTGTACAATTATTTACATAATTAATTATTTAACTCACGCATTCTCCTTTACTAGACTGAAGCCCCACAACACAAGGAACCACATCTAATTTTGCGTACCAAAGTACCCAGCAAAGTACCTGGCACATAACAGGTGCTCATGGATTTTCTTTCACTTCAGCACAAAAAACAACCTGCTGTCCTCTACCATCAATAATGCCATTTTGGTAGGTAACCTGTGGGGGGTCTTTCTTTAGCCATCTTGCTCAGCACTGAATGGCCCCTGAATCTGAGGAGCTGTGAGTTTCTTCAACTCAAAGAAATTTTCTTCTATTATATATTTGGGTATTTCCTCTCTTCACTCCCTTCACTCTCCTTCTGAAATTTCTATTAGATAGATATTAAAACTTTGGTCTACCCCAATTCTTTGTGCCCTCTATGCAGCATTCCAGAAGAACTACACAGCTCAATCTTTCAGATTGCTAATCTGATCTTCAGCTGTCTCTACTCTGCTTATTAGTACATCTATATGGAAATTTTAAATATAATCAATGAAATTAGAACAGAGATACCCAATTGATCCTTTATGAACTGGCCTCTCATCCCTCTAAAATATATTGATTATGTGTAATTTCTAAATTATATTCTCCTTGCTCTGCAAATTCTATTTCCTTGAGTATTAAGTCATTCACAATGTGGGTTTCCTTAAATATTTTGTAACCCTCATTGTACAATATGCCCTTTTACCCATCTGTAGTTGCTGTATCTATTTATTGCAACCTGCAAATTTCGTGGAAGGATCTAGATATGGTGTGGGTAGGATGGGCTGGCAGTTTTTTGTTCTTCACAAAGGAATTCAAGCCCCTCTTTAGACAGTCAGTAGATGCCTGGAACGCATTCTCCCTCTTTAGTCTTAGGAAGACTTAACTGGTCTGAGTGCTGTTCCTTATTTAATCAGCCTGACCACTGAAGAACAGAATTTTTAGCAAGAAGCAGTTTTTCTTTGATCTAAAAAACAGAAGGGGCACCTGGGTGCTCAGTTGGTTAAGTGTCTGCCTTTGGCTCAGGTCATGATCCCAGGGTTTTGGGATTGAGTGAGCCCTGCATCGAGCTCCCTGCTCAGTGGGAGTCTGCTTTTCCTTCTGCCCTTCCCCTTGCTTGTGATCTCATTCTCTCTCTCTCTCTCAAATAAATAAATAAAATCTTAAAAACAACAACAATAAAAAACCCAAAAAACAAAACAAAACAAAAAAACCACCAGAAGTTCTTAATATAAAGTCCCTAAAAAGATTTTGGAGTTCCACAAAACCCCAGAAATTATATACAGAATTACTTTTTCTATGTGCATTTTTCTAAATAGAAAGTTTATAGCTTTCCTAGGATAGCCAAAGGGTTCTTTGACTCTAAAAATGTTAAGAACCATTGCTTAAGGATTTAGGAAGGTGATTTTAATGTAAATCTGAGGGTTTTCTTGTTTTTGTTTTTTTTTTTTTTGTTTTTTCAAGTTTTCTGCTTTTTCTAACTCTCAAAAAATAGTGCCAGCTTAGTAACAATGTTAACTAGTGGAAATCTGGTTGACCAAGATTTCATTATATTTATGATAAAGTCAAACAAATGGGATGGAAAATAAGTATCTTCAAAAGGGTAAGAGAATGTCACATTCACAAAATAACAAGGAGCTACTAAGGAGAACCTATTAGATGTGAGAAGTTCTAAAGGACTTTAAAAACACTTGTACTTTCTTTTCATTTGATATTCTTATTAATGAAGACATCATCTAAACCAACATGTACTAAATGACTGAGACATCCTACCCAAATAATGATTATTAAAGGGAGAGATATAATACCAACTTCAGAAATAATTAACGATCAATGTTCTAAAGAAAATAATTTAGAGGACACCACACATCTTGTTAGTCTTTGTACGTCCAGCACCTACTGGATATTTATTGAATCAATAAGGAAATGGAAGAATGAGTTAGTCTGAACATGGTATTTTAAGAATTATCACTTCCTTAGGAAGGCAGTGTGCAATTTTAAATGATTCATAAAGTAGAAAGACGGCAGAACTAAAAAAAGACAAATATAAAAGCTTATGCTAATAGATCAAATAATATGAGAAAATGCAACACACACACAAAAGTAAAATACCTAAGAATCCTACTGAATCAAAAGCAGATTAAATCAGTCTTTTCAAAAACATTATCACAAAGATGAATTTCAGTATCTATCAAGTAATGGTTTTAACAAAAGACAAAAGACTTACTAGGGGAGCAAAACAATATTTTGCTATCTACATTTTAAAATCTCCAAAGAAAAGATTAACAAAGTCAAAATAGAGGAATAAAAATCATGAAAGAACAGTAAGTAGGGCCCACAAGGAAAATTCAAGCTCTGGCAGTTCTAACAGAAAGAAAAAAAATATGCAATAAACTATCTTTTCACTATATGAGGAAAAAAAAGCAACCCAAAGTATTTCTATTATTGTCTGAAAGATTAAATGAAAGTGATTATATGCCTTCCAGCTCTCTAAGAAAAAGCAGGGGCAAACATAAGAAAACCTCTCTTGATGAGACTGTGAGAACTACTAACGTTAAAAGAAGACACAAGAAAAAAAAGTCATCTCAAATTTTTAAAACAGAAAAATTACAAAGGTTTAAACATTTTTCTGCCCGGAGATGGGGCTTACACCAGATTTCTCATGACCGTTTTCAGCTCTATACTCTGATCTATGGAGAAAAATAGATAACTCCTTTCAACGTAAATGAGTCCTAAGTTATTATGCAGAGAGAAGGAATTATTCTTCTTTGACCTGACAGGCTTCTAATGGTCAATGTTATACTCCAAGATCCAATTAAGACCAGCAGTACAACCACAGTAAGAAACAAAATAAACATACCTCCTGTTCTTCCATTACCAATCTGCAGAGCAGGCTGAAGGCTTCTTTCATTTTGCAATAAATGAGGCAAATGGTAATAAATACTTGGCACTTGAAGAGATTTTTTGCTTGTTAACTCCTTTAATAGCTTTAGGGTATTATCTAAAACAGAAAAGCATAATTAATGCACAGGAACACCTTACTTACAGAAGTTGCTAATTTTACAAATATAGCAGTAAAAATTTATGAGAACTAGAACTTTCCCGATTTCATACTTTGGTGAATAAGATCTCCATTTAAAATGAAAAAGGACACTTCTGCAACGAGTCTCAGAGTCCCAATGTTGACAGCACTCTGAAGAAGCTGAAGTACCCTGAGAAGGTGGAATGCTTTCATCACTTGCCGTTATAAAGGTTCAGAACTCAGGCCCTGCAGAACACACTCTAAACATGCTACCCATTTATGAAAATATAATAAGCACATTCACCACCAATAACTTTCACTTTCTTTATGCTATTCTATTTTACTGAATTTTCACATGGAAGATTTTTTTTTTTTTTCAAAAAAATACAAGTACAATAATTTAAACCACACAATTTGAGAATGCTCCGTACAGATCCTAACTTTCAAATAGCTTTTCCATTTTCCTTAGAGGAGTTAATGAATCCTTTAATATGAAATAAAAACTCAATCTAGTAGGCAATATTGTTTTAAAGTTCCAACTATATTATAATTTAACCTTTAAAATACAGAAGTTAGCAGTAAGGACTTAAAGCCTCGAAGATTTCATGCAAAACTCCATGAAAACTCCATTAAAAATATGACGAGAACCAAAAAATTCACAAAAGAAATGCAAATGACTGCTATATTAACATTTAATCTCATAAGTAAAGAAACAATTATAAATTACAAGACACCAATTTCAACCTATCAACTTAGCATAAGATTAAATAATAATATTAGATATTGGTGATAATGTGGTATATGTTTCAGCTATTCAGAAGAACATCAAAAACCCTAAAACATGTCTGCCTTACTAGTCAATAATTTCCCTTTTAGCAACTTCACTTTTATACATTCAATAAATATTTAGTGATTATCTATTTTGTCCCAGCCACTGTGTCATGTGTTTAGAAATGTTAGTCATAGATCCTTGTTTTTAAGGAAGTCATAATGTAACGAAATAACATAAGGACTACCAATTTATACACAAAGACGTTCATCGCAGAGTTATAAACTGGGGAGAAAAAACAACACAGAAATATCCTATTTGCCTAGTAGAAAAATATTTAATACATTATGGTATATGGTTAACTGACATACGGCCATTGAAAATGGCATTTTTGAAGAATATTCAATGACACAGTAAAATGCTAATAGCCTAATTTCAAAAGTAAAATTGAGGCTCTAAGACACAATCACAATTTTGAAGAAAAACATAAATGGAAAAAAGACTAGAAGGAAATAAAAAATGTTAATAAAAAACACTTGGCAGAGCAGGCTTATGGGTGGTTTATTTTTTATTATCTATACCATTCCATAATTTTAAATGTTACTGTGTCATAACACACATTTCACAATCAGGAGGGGAAACACGGAGCATGAAAATTTAAAAATAAGGTCAGGCAGTGAATCTAAGACAAGAGGAATGAATGATAAAGGATGGAAAAAGATGCTGCTAAATGAAAAAGTATATTAATCTTGAAAGATTACATAAATTTTGAGGTAACTGATTATATACATATGTTAATTTAATTATTAGACTAAGAAAATCACAGAAACAGAGAGGATAATTGACATTCATCTTACTCTAACCACAAGTTCTTAGAGAAGGAACAGATCAGATACCCCCAAAAGTACACACTGTAATAAAACCATATTTTTTTCTTATAAATCAGAGATAAGAGTACTAATTGCTTCAAATAGCTCAAAGGTTCTCCAGAGTCTGTCTAAAGTCCATACAAGTCACAACATAAACATGTAAAAACACAAAATTAAATTTTTAATCTCATTTGGAATATGCTTTTTAAAAGATCTGGCTTTGGGCGCCTGGGTGGCTCAGTCGTTAAGCATCTGCCTTCGGCTCAGGTCATGATCCCAGGGTCCTGGGATAGCGTCCCATGTGGGGCTCCCTGCTCGGCAGGGAGCCTGCTTCTCCCTCTCCCACTCCCCCTGCTTGTGTTCCCTCTCTCACTCTCTCTCTAATAAATAAAAATTATAATAATAATAAAAAAATAAAAGATGTGGCTTTTTGCTATTGGGGAAATTTATCCAACTGAAATCTAAATCAATATTACACTACTCTCTTAAAATCAAATTTAACAATTAAAATTGTTTTATAATTTACCATTATAGGAAAGTTTTGTGTGATGTTTCTCTCTGAAAACAGTAATAAATGCTGGCTGATAGCTACTTTAAACGACTTTCAAACAAATTACTTCACATAACCCCTTGAAAATACAATTTTTAAACTAAACATATTATTTGTACCTGAAAATTTATTTAATGCATCCTTACTTCCATTTGCTTCTGCTCCTACACGCTTGAACTGTTGTACAATGGCGTTTAATTCAGAAGAGCGCTGAGAGATTCTATGTTCAGCTATTCGAAGACGTTCTTTCAAGGCAAGAAACTCTCGTTGATAAGCAATCAGTTTTTCTAGAAGCAAAACCAAAAGTTTTGAATATATTTTAAAAAAAAAACATAAAACATAACTGTAAGATCAGAAATTTTAAAGTCACATTTTCCAGAAAAAGATATTCATTTATGTATTGATACAGAACAGAAAATAAAAAAGAGCCCCAACCAGTTATATATAACAAAGCCTCCACCAACGTAATGCTCCTTTTTGCTTTTTTAGCGTTAGAAAGCAATTTATTTTTTTTCCCTGAGACTTTCTTTAAATTTCTTTTAAATTAAATTCAAGTTAGTAAACATATAGTGTTTTATTAGTTTCAGGGGTAGAATTTAGTGATTCATCAGTTGTATATAACACCCAGTGCTCATTCCATCACATGCCCTCCTTAATGCCTGTCACCCAGTTACCCAGTCCCCCACGCACCTCCCCTCCAGCAACCCTCAGTTTGCTCCCTATAGTTAAGAGTCTCTTATGGTTTGTCTCCCTCTCTGTTTTTATCTTATTTTTCCTTCCCTTCCCCTAATGTTCATCTGTTGCTCTTAATATTTGTAAGAATGCAAGCACTTTCTACTTATCACTTAAGAAATATAAAGATAGGGAGAAAAGGACAAAAGTTTTTAGGATTAACACTTCAAGCATAATACTAACATCACTTCTCAAAAGGTTCCAACAATTATAAAGATCTTATTTGAATTAAGAAGACAGAGATGAAGTATTGAAACTGATGGTAATATATCTAATATTAAATTACCTCTTTTATAGCATAATTATTTATTTCCATAGGCCATTTCCTCTGTACTTCCTATTCTGCAAAGATTTCCCTAGGCCAGACTTTGGCCAAATTCCTGATTCCTAAAAACCCTATCAGGCAGATGTAAAAAAAAAAAAAAAGTGGGATGACCCCAGTTAAAAGACATCTGTTTTAATTTGAGAGAATCACAAGTCAGGAAAACCTGGTCTAGGAAATAAAAGTGGATTTTATGAGGATAAATGTAGGCATTGAAACCACAGCATCAGACAGCTCAGAGAGACAAAGTGCAGAGTGAGAAGAGGCCTAAGGACAGAACCTGACATCAAAATCTAAGAGATGGTGGAAGAAAAAGCATTCATTCATCTCGATCAGCAATGCTGAAAGACAGCTGAGGCTATGGGAATAGGAGTAATTTCCACAACCTCATTAAACTAAGAGAAACCCAAACAATGGTGTTCAACTTCTGTATCAAGCTGGATAATCCAAGGCTACTATTTTGACATCTAAACAAAACACACTTTAGAAAGACTACTTTTTATCTAATATTATCAACTCTGCTTTATTCAAGGATAGACTCAATAAGAAACAGACTTACAAAAAATAAATCTGCATGTTTCATAAAGCTAGTCTTAAAAACAGGCATTTATGTTGTTCCTTGTCCCTTACGCAAAAGCCCACACAGTAAACATCTCTTCAGAATTTTGTGGCAGGGAAAAAAAAGTCTGTCCTGCTCAACTGTCACTCTTCCCTCTATTGAACAAGGACAGCCATGTAAGCAGCTGTATTCTGCCTTCACTTGCTGGCTGTAGGAGGGAAGGAAGGAGAAAGCAGCGTGTGATTAGGTTAGGCATACCAGGGAGCTCTGAGGTGCCAGCAAGGTCCTAATGACGGACCTGGGTGGTGGTCCAATAAAATTCATTGGTATGCATTCATAGTTCAGGCACTTGTCCATACGCATAAACTCATTAAATAAATGTCAAAAAGATACTATTCACAAACACAAAACTATAAACAAGCATAGTCTAACAAAAACTGTAACAATTACAACAAGAGATACTCAAGATTCATGCGATTAAAACTACAAACCCCTTACTGACCCCTATATTAAGAGTAAATGAAGTCACCTCTTAATCCTAAGTGAGAAGACGCAAATTTGTAAAAAAAAGATAAATTCTACCCTAAGTTAAATAATAAATTCAATTCAATACCTTTCAAAAAAAATAATGAAACTTTTTTGGAATATGACTTTTTACATGTGATTCTAAAATTCACCCAGAGGAGAGAATGTGTTTAAAGAGGAAAAAAAAAAACAAAAAACAAATAATGAAGGGGAACTTGCTCTGAGATCAGAACACACTAGAAGGCTACAGAAATTAAAACAGTGTGGACAAGAGCCAATTACACCAAGCAGGCTGCGTCCACAATCAGCACGAGTGAGCGGTCCCTTCAGTTCTTCCCTCTTTACGTGAGCAAGTTAAAATCCTCTCCTGAATACTCACGCAGTGCTGAGACTGTGGTTTCTTTTCTTTTTTTTTTTTTTAATATTTTATTTATTTATTTGACAGAAAGAGACACAGCTAGAGAAGGAACACAAGCAGGGGGAGTGGGAGAGGGAGAAGCAGGCTTCCCACCGAGCAGGGAGCCCGATGCGGGGCTTGATCCCAGGACCCTGGGATCATGACCTGAACCAAAGGCAGACGCTCAACGACTGAGCCACCCAGGTGCCCCGAGACTGTGGTTTCTTGACACCATCCACCCAAAAGAGATTTAGAACTCTCTGGAGAATAAGTTTAAGATGAACCTCAAACAATCTGGTGTAAAGTAAGAAAACGCTATTAAAAAAAAAACAAAAACAAAAACAAATACCACAGGACTTGTCAAGAGGGCACAGCAAGGTACCTAAGGGGCTCCCGACCAAATTAGGGACACATTTAAGTACAAAACAAATATTGATAGTAACAGATGAGGGTGATGGGTTTCTTATAGCAGAGTGCCAAATAATAAATGTAGAAGGAATAATGAATGTTGGGGAAAAAATCACCATTTTGCAGCTATCACAGCACTTACTGATTCAGGCAAGAATCAAAAATAGATGCTAAGACTAACAGGTCAAAGCGTGCTGAGGAACGGGGTATGTATGTCACTTCAGAGTATCTCCCTACAAAGTACTCATTAACTTACAAAGGAAAAAATATGCTAATTTTACCATGGAGAAACCTGGCAGATATCTTCCTTTAGTGATCAGAGTTCACATCAGCAACCAGAAAACAGACATGACATGCCTCCTGATGTGAGGCACAGAGGACACGTCTCATTTGTGTGGCATTCCTGCCAAAAATGCCTAATCTAAATCTAATCTCAAGGAAACATCAGACGCATCCAAACTGAGAGACAAGGTACAAAACAAAAAGCTTGTACTATAAAAAAAAGTCATGGTCATTGAAGACAAAGGCTTGTGAGGAACTGCCACAGTTGAAGAGACTGAAGGAGCCATGACAACTCAATGCAAAGCATAGTCCTGGGCTGAAACCTGGACCAGAAAAACTCAACGCTACAAAGAACATTACTGGGAAAAAAAATAACAATATGGGCTACAGACTAGATATTATGCCAATGTTAAATTTCCTAAATTTGATACTCATACTGAAGTACTTTAGCAGAATTTCTTGTTCCTAGGAAATAAACATTAAATTAGTTAGGGGTAAAAAGGCATGATTTCTGTAATTTATACCCAAAAAGTTCAAAAAGAAACAAATTATCTACAAATAGAAAGATTATAGAGGCAAAACAGTCACAACAGGTGAAATGTATCGAAAAGTCATTTTGTACTGTCCTTGTGACTCTTCTTCCTTTGCAACTTTTTAAAAAAGTAAGCTGGAGGACTGGATGGCATACAGGTTAGGTCTTTTAGCAGCTCTTGATTGGGAAGGCAGGAATGGACATGAGGGCAGTCTGTCCTTCTGTGCATTTTCTTGGTACTTTTTTTTTTTTTTTATTATTATGTTGTTAGTCACCATACATCATTAGTTTTTGATGTAGTGATCCATGATCCATTGTTTTCGTATAACACCCAGTGCTCCCTGCAGTACGTGCCCTCCTTAATACCCATCACCAGGCTAACCAATCCCCCCTCCCCCCTCCCCTCTAAAACCCTGTTTGTTTCTCAGGTCCATAGTCTCTCATGGTTCATCTCTCCCTCCAATTTCCCCCGCCCATTTTTCCCTTCCTTCTCCTAATGTCCTCCATGTTATTCCTTATGTTCCACAAATAAGTGAAACCATATGATAATTGACTTTCTCTGCTTGACTTATTTCACTTAGCATAATCTCCTCCAGTCCCATCCATGTTGATGTAAAAGTTGGGTATTCATCTTTTCTGATGGCTGAGTCATATTCCATTGTATACATGGACCACATCTTCTTTATCCATTCATCTGTTGAAGGGCATCTCGGCTCTTTCCACAATTTGGCTATTGCGGACATTGCTGCTATGAACATTGGGGTGCATATGGCCCTTCTTTTCACTACATCTGTGTCTTTGGGGTAAATACCCAGGAGTGCAATTGCTGGGTCATAGGGTAGCTCTAGTTTTAAATTTTTGAGGAACCTCCACGCTGTTTTCCAAAGTGGCTGTACCAACTTGCATTCCCACCAACAGTGTAAGAGGGTTCCCCTTTCTCCATAACCTCTCCAACATTTGTTGTTTCTTTCCCTGTCCATTTTGGCCATTCTAACTGGTGTAAGGTGGTATCTCAGTGTGGTTTTGATTTGGATTTCCCTGATGGCTAATGACGATGAACATTTTTTCATGTGTCTGTTAGCCATTTGTATGTCTTCTTCAGAGAAGTGTCTGTTCATCTCTTCTGCCCACTTTTTGACTTATTTGTTTTTTGGGTGTTGAGTTTGAGAAGTTCTTTATAGATTTTGGATACCAGCCCTTTATCTGTAGTGTCATTTGCAAATATCTTCTCCCATTCTGTGGGTTGCCTCTTTGTTTTGTTGACTGTTTCCTTTGCCGTGCAGAAGCTTTTTATCTTGATGAAGTCCCAAAAGTTCATTTTTGCTTTTGTTTCACTAGCTTTTGGAGATGTGTCTTGAAAGAAGTTGCTGTGGCCGATGTCAGAGAGGTTACTGCCTATGTTCTCCTCTAGGATTTTGATGGATTCCTGTCTCACATTGAGGTCTTTCATCCACTTCGAGTTTATCTTTGTGAATGGTGTTAGAGAATGGTTGAGTTTCATTCTTCTGCAAGTGGCTGTCCAATTTTCCCAGCACCATTTATTGAAGAGACTTTTTTCCATTGCATGTTTTTTCCTGCTTTGTCAAAGATTATTTGACCATAGAGTTGAGGGACCATATCTGGGTTCTCTATTCTGTTACATTGGTCTGTATGTCTGTTTTTGTGCCAGTACCATGCTGTCTTGGTGATCACAGCTTTGTAATATAGCTTGAAATCGGGCAACGTGATGCCCCCAGCTTTGTTTTTCTTTTTCAACATATCCTTGGCGATTCGGGGTCTTTTCTGATTCCATACAAATTTTAGGATTGTTTGTTCCAGCACTTTGAAAAATGTCATTGGAATTTTGATCGGGATGGCATTGAAGGTATAGATTGCTCTGGGTAGCATAGACATTTTAGCAATGTTTATTCTTCCGATCCATGAGCATGGAATATTTTTCCATCTTTTTGTGTCTTCTTCAATTTCTTTGAGTGTTTTGTAGTTCCTATAGATCCTTTACCTCTTTGGTTAGGTTTATTCCGAGGTATCTTATGGTTTTTGGTGCTATTGTAAATGGAATCGTTTCTTTAATTTCTCTTTCAACAGTTGCGTTGTTAGTGTATAAGAAAGCAACTGATTTCTGTGCATTGATTTTGTATCCTGCCACATTACTGAATTGCTGGATGAGTTCTAGTAATTTGGGGGTGGAGTCTTTTGGGTTTTCCACATAAAGTATCATGTCGTCTGCGAAAAGAGAGAGTTTGACTTCTTTGCCAATTTGAATACCTTTTATTTCTTTTTGTTGTCTGATTGCTGTTGCTAGGACTTCTAGTACTATGTTGAACAACAGTGGTGAGAGTGGGCACCCTTGATGTGTTCCTGATCTTAAGGGAAAGGCTCTCAGCTTTTCCCCATTGAGGATGATATTCGCTGTGGGTTTTTCATAGATGGATTTTATGAGCTTGAGGAATGTTCCCTCTATCCCTATACTCTGGAGAGTTTTAAACAGGAAAGGATGTTGTATTTTGTCAAATGCTTTTTCTGCATCAATTGAGAGGACCATATGGTCCTTCTCCCTCCTCTTATTAATGTGTTCTATCACATTGATTGATTTGCGAATGTTGAACCACCCTTGCATCCCGGATATAAATCCCACTTGGTCGTGGTGGATGATCCTTTTAATGTATTGTTGGATCCTATTAGCTAGGATTTTGTGGAGGATTTTGGAATCCATATTCATCAGGGATATCGGTCTGAAATTCTCCTTTTTGATGGGGTCTTTGCCTGGTTTGGGGATTAAGGTAATGCTGGCCTCATAGAATGAGTTTGGAAGTTTTCCTTCTGTTTCTATTTTTTGAAACAGCTTCAGTAGAATAAGTATTATTTCTTCTTTGAATGTTTGGTAGAATTCCCCAGGGAATCCATCAGGCCCTGGACTCTTGTTTTTTTGGAGGTTTTTGATCACTGCTTCAATCTCGTTACTGGTTATTGGCCTATTCAGGTTGTCAATTTCTTCCTGTTTCAGTCTTGGCAGCTTATAGGTTTCCAGGAAGGCCTCCATTTCATCCAGAATGCTCAGTTTATTGGCATATAGTTGTTGATAATAATTTCTAATAATTGTTTCTATTTCCTTGGTGTTGGTCGTGATCTCTCCCCTTTCATTCATAATTTTATTAATTTGGGTCCTTTCTCTCTTCTTTTGGATAAGTCTGGCCAGTGGTTTATCAATCTTATTAATTCTTTCAAAGAACCAACTTCTAGTTTCACTGATCTAATCTACTGTGTTTCTGGTTTCTAATTCATTGATTTCTGCTCTAATTTTAATTATTTCTCTTCTAATGCATGGCTTAGGCGTCGTTTGTTGCTTTTTCTCTAGTTCTTTAAGGTGTAGAGTTAGTTGGTGAATTCGGGATTTTTCTACTTTTTTGAGTGAGGCTTGGATGGCTATGTATTTCCCCCTTAGGACTGCCTTTGCAGTATCCCATAGGTTTTGGACTGATGTGTTTTCGTTCTCATTGATTTCCATGAATTGTTTAAGTTCTTCTTTGATTTCTTGGTTGACCCAAACATTCTTGAGCAGAGTGGTCTTTAGCTTCCAAGTGTTTGAATTTCTGCCAAATTTTTTCTTGTGATTGAGTTCCAGTTTTAGAGCATTGTGGTCTGAGAATATGCAGGGAATAATCTGAATCTTTTGGTATCAGTTGAGACCTGATTTGTGACCCAGTATATGGTCTATTCTGGAGAAAGTTCCATGTGCGCTCGAGAAGTATGAGTATTCTGTTGTTTTAGGGTGGAATGTTCTGTAAATATCTATGAGGTCCATCTGGTCCAATGTATCATTCAAAGCTCTTGTTTCCTTGTTGATTTTCTGCTTAGATGATCTGTCCATTGCTGAGAGTGGAGTATTGAGGTCTCCTACAATTAACATACTGTTATCAATATGACTCTTTATTTTGGTTAACAGTTGGCTTATGTAGATGGCTGCTCCCATGTTGGGGGCATAGATATTTACAATTGTTAGATCTTCTTGTTGGATAGACCCTTTAAGAATGATATAGTGTCCTTCTGTGTCTCTTATTACAGACTTTAGTTTAAAATCTAATTTGTCTGATATAAGAATTGCTACCCCAGCTTTCTTTTGAGGTCCGCTGGCATGGAAGATAGATCTCCATCCCTTCACTTTCAGTCTGGATGTATCTTTAGGTTCAAAATGAGTCTCTTGTAGACAGCATATGGATGGGTCCTGTCTTTTTATCCAATCTGCAACCCTGTGCCGTTTTATGGGAGCGTTTAGGCCATTCACGTTGAGAGTGATCATTGAAAGATATGAATTGTCATCATGTTGCCTGTGAAGACGTTGTTTTTATAGATTGTCCCTGTAAATTTCTGTTGTAGATCACTCTTGGGGTCTTTCTCCTTTTATAGAACCCCCTTAATATTTCTTGCAGGGCCGGCTTAGTGGTCACATATTCTTTCAACTTCTGCCGGTCGTGGAAGTTCTGCATCTCTCCATCCATTCTAAATGAAAGCCTTGCCAGATAAAGTATTCTTGGCTGCATGTTCTTCTCCTTTAGTACCCTGAATATGTCTTGCCAGGCCTTTCTGGCTTGCCAGGTCTCTGTGGATAGGTCTGACGTTATTCTGATGTTCCTCCCTCTGTACGTAAGGAACCTCTTCCCCCTAACTGCCCTTAAGATGGTTTCCTTGGTTCTAAGATTTGCAAGTTTTACTATTACATGCCGGGGCGTTGGCCTGTTTTCCTTGATCTTAGGAGGGGTCCTCTCTGCCTCTAGGATTCGAATGTTTGTTTCATTCCCCAGAGTAGGGAAGTTCTCAGCTACAATTTGCTCAAATACATCTTCTAGCCCTCTCTCTCTCTCCACTCCCTCCGGGTTTCCAATGATTCTGACATTGGAACGCCTCATGGTGTCACTTATTTCTCTGATTCTGTTTTCATGGATTCTGAGTTGTTTTTCCCTGGCCTCCTCTTTTCCCTTTTTATCTATTATACTGTCTTCCAGATCGCTTATTCGTTCTGCTGCCTCACTTACCCTAGCTGTTAGATTATCTAGATTGGATTGGGTCTCACTGATAGCATTTTTAAGTTCTGCCAATTCCCCTTTTATTTCTGCCCTTAGAGACTCTATGTTGCCATTAATTGATTTCTCCATTTAGCCATTGTCTTCACAATTGCTAGCCTGAATTCCATCTCCGACATCTTGGTTATATCTGCATCCATTTGTAAATCTGCAGCATAAATCATAATCTCTGAGTCTTTTCTGTTTTGGGGGCTCCTCCTCCTAGTCATTCTGTTGATGGGTGGTTGAGGGAATGTATAGAGTCCAAATTATTGACCAGAACCCAAGCAAGATGCACCTGTTTTCTTGGGACCTTAGGGTTGCTGGCCTCTTGTTTTCCCAGCCTGTCTTCTGCGGGAGGGGCCTGCCGCGCTGTTACTCAGGCAACCCTGTTTGGGCGGAGTTGCCCTGCGCCCCTGTGGTGGGGGATGGGCTCAGTGGGAATCAGTCTTCGGGGCTTTTGTTCTCTGGCGCCTTTCCGCGTCTCTTCCGCGAGTCAGAGAGAAGAGACCATTTCCAACCCTCTGCCTCAGAGCAGAGAGACCTCAGTCTGTTCTTCAGTGAGCTCTCCAGGCCACACCGTCTCAGTTTCTGTCCGTGCTGCTATAAACTGCAGCGGCCTGGGTTGTGCGCCCCTCCGTAGCACTCCCGGTCCTGCCTCCAGGTGGGGGCACGTCTCTGCCCTTTGTGCTTCTAAAACCACCAGCCGCTCCCAGTTCGCGTGCGCGCGACTCTGCCGCTGGGGGTTTCCACCCCGGAGGTTGCAGTTCACCGGCGGGGACCCCGGCGCACCAGGTTTCCTCTCGGAGGCTGCAGTTCGCGTGCGCGCGCCCGTCGCTCCGGGTTTCTGTCCAGGGGGCTGCAGTTCGCGTGCGCGCGACCCCTCCGGTCTGGTTTTCCACCCCGGTGGCTGCCCTAAAGTCCTTTCCGGACGCTACCGGTCTGCGAGTCTGTGCCCCGCCTGCAGCGCGCGAGGCTGTCACTCACCGGCGGTGTAGGATCCCCACGGCCAGGCACCCTCCCGCCTCCGTTTATCCTCTGATGTCTGCCCGCAGAATCATGGCTCTCCTCTTCGTACCTCAAAACCAACCACCTGCGATATTCTGTTTGTAGAGATCCAGATCTTCTTACATCTCAGGCTGGTTTCGTGGGTGCTCAGAGTGGCCTGGTAGATATCCAGCTCAATTCCGGGGACCAGTTGAAATAGGGTCCCCTACTCCTCCGCCATCTTTCCCCCCTCCTCTTGGTACTTTTTGAAACCACTTCTCAGAGTCCAGTTTCACCAAGTAGGGAGAGTAACCAGTACCAGCAGAGAAATGTCCCCACCCCTAATTCCAGAACACTGCTCTGCTTTGAGGTGACCTGGCCAGGCTTCTGAAAAGATCTCTTGGGCCCACAGAGTGCTGGATAAAGTCCTAAGTATTTTCTTTCAGCCCAGATGCTAGTGTTGCTGTTAGCCCAAAGCCCACAGCTATGAAAGGGCCCCAAATGGGTCATTTCCCATCTCTCACAGCCATCCTTGGTTTCTAACTCCATCTTTCCATATTAAAAGGGTTCTCTCCATGACATCAGAGCAAGTCCATACTCCATCTAGAAAGCCACGTCAATGAAAAAGAGTATGTGTGGTAAAGCCCTCAGCTAGACCTGCTAGGAATACCACAGAACGCTGTTGGCTCTGCTAACAGAAAAGAGTTACATATAATCTCCCCACAGCCCTCCTAAGAGTGCAGTCCATCCTCTGTCATCTACCCAAACACAGGCTCACTAGTGACTTCTAGAATTTTCTCTACCTATATTTCCCATAGTATTACACTGCTCCCTTGAGGAGAGTGATATGTCATCCCAGAAGTTCAAACTTTAGCATAATAGACAAAAAAAATTCCTTCAAATTAGTGATCACATGTTTGACAATTCTCTGTTCTCAACACTAGTAACACAATTCTTATTTTTGCTTTTCTTTAATCATTTCAATCAGTTTCTGTTGGGGGATTGGCAGGAAACCGTGTGGGAACTCTTATACTATCATCTTACTGGGAAATGCCTAGTTTTGTTTGTTTTTTTTATTGTAGACCGAATCTAACTTTTTTTAATTGCAGAAAATTATATATCCAGATGAGACAATGAAAGTACAAATCATGTTGCATGAACCTAAGACTCTAAAACATACAAAATTTCCAAAGAAACCACTTTATTTCCCTCAAAGCAAATAATCAAGCCAGTTTTCCACGGAAAAGTGTACCAATAGGTCCTCAAAGACTTATTAGGTTGAACCAGATGAAATTGCTGATATTTGATCATTTTTGACAAAAATGTCAATTTCATGTGGTTCAACAATTTAAAAATAACAGCTTTGGACTCAACAATTTAAAAATGTGTGAACAATATAGATGAAAAATTAACACAAACAAAAAGGTACTAAAAACTAATACCCAATATGTAATACATAAAAACAGAGCAAAAACCTTCACTTTTCAAATAGTACCTCTTTATTAGCAAGATGTGGGGATACTATGGAATCCTATGAGCTAACATTAAAAACTGGCTTTTTATGTTAAAATTAAAATTACCAAAAATTAAACCCACTTTTAAATTTAATTTTAAAATATATTAAACAATAAAATTCTGGCACCAGGAAGAATGTTGATAAATAATCTGGTTCATCCCTCTGTCCTTTAGTACTACAATGAACTATTTCACACAAATGTTTAAAAAAACATATATATGTGTGTATATACATGAGTGAGGAGCTCCCTTAGAAATAGATTCCACAATTTAACAAGCTTTACTTTTCAGGAAATCATTGCCTTTGAAAAACATTTCACTCCACATTCATCATTCTTAGACAACCGTTTTTTAAAATAGAAGGCCCAGATGAAATTATGGGCAGGTTCTCATTTAAAAATCTCTTAAAAAGTAGGGGTGCCTAGGTGGCTCAGTTGTTAAGCGTCTGCCTTCGGCTCAGGTCATGATCCCAGGGTCCTGGGATCGAGCCCCGCATCAGGCGCCCTGCTCAGCGGGAAGCCTGCTTCTCCCTCTCCCACTCCCCCTGCTTGTGTTCCCTCTCTCGCTGTCTCTCTCTGTCAAATAAATAAATAAAATCTTTAAAAAAATAAATAAATCAAATGAGTAATTTTGTTGGGGGTCATTGAAAACTGGGTTTTTAAGTATGGGAGAAACAAATACAGCTGTAAGATTAATGATGTTAAGCAAAAACTCTAGAGCTCTGAATCTGAATAAAGTATAATAGAAACTAATGGTTATTCTATTTATTAAAACATTTTAAAATATAGGGGCACCTGGGTGGCTCAGTCGTTAAGTGTCTGCCTTCGGCTCAGGTCATGATCCCAGGGTCCTGGGATCGAGCCCCGCATTGGGCTCCCTGCTCTGCGGGAAGCCTGCTTCCCCCTCCCCCACTCCCCTTGCTGTGTTCCCCTCTCTTGCTGTGTCTCTCTCTGTCAAATAAATAAAATCTTTAAAAAATAAAAAAATAAAAAATAAAAATCTCTTAAAAAACAAAAGAACTGGATTCAGAAAGGATTTAGAAGAACTAGTCTAGAAAAGCCAAAAGGCAAGTGAGCAGGACTCCAAATGACTTAGGTTGAATGGAATTTGAACAGACAATTCTAATTAGAATGGATATAGCTAAAAGTTACAAACAAGATGAGGTATCTCATTCTCTAACATTCCCGTGCATAAGAACCACCTGGAAGAGATTGTGAAAACAAAATTCTGGACCCCACCTCCAGAGATTTTGATTCAGTGGGTATGACGTGGTACTTAAGAATTTTAAACAAGCGGGGCACCTGGGTGGCTTGGTTGGTTAAGTGTCTGACTCTTAATTTTGGCTCAGGTCATGATCTGATTGTGATATCGAGCCCCATGCCGGGCTCCGTGCTGGGTGTGGAGCCTGCATAAGATTCTCTTTCTCCCTCTGCCCCGCCCCACCCCTCTTAAAAAAAATTTCAAACAAGCTCCAAGGTGATGCTAAGACATCTGCTTAGCAGCAACTGATATAAACCAATACTGTCCTCAAAGTACGTCTAGACTCAAGCAGCCTAGAAATTTATGTAGTTCTGCTCTGCTATCAACTAGCTGCTTCTCCTCTCTCTGGCTTACATGTTAAGGGATCCAGGGACAGAATGTTCAGGACATAATCCTCAAGATTACACCTGGGGCACAGAGGGATTTCAAAATATCCAGTGGACACTTATTTCCAAGGTCCTCTTAAAAATTATGTAGAATTACCAAAATCATTCCCTGTTTCTGGAGTATTCCACTCAGGATTCACCATACAAGCATGGATTAGAAAAAGACCTGCACCCTTCTAAACTCAAAAGGGAAAATGGGGCTCATAGATACACAGAATCATATACTTTATTTAAATTAAAACAATGAGTAAAATTTCTTTGTTCCCTCACAGAATGTTTTCACTATGCTTACAAAACAGAATCCTAACCAGTGAATGAATACCAGACAAATTATGGTTGAGAAGTTTTCTGGAATAAAATCACTATTTTCAAGTTGTCCCCTAAGTAATATAATCATTAACAATGTCATTCAAAACTGACTTTCATGTAGAGGTTTAATAAGTTAAAATCTATCCACTGACCTTTATTTATAAAGCACAATCCCTTAAGATAATCAAATGATGCTGCATATACCTGTTACAACAGACTCTAGAAATATTTTCTTAATCTAAATAGCTGCAAATAATTTTCCTTGATTCCTCTGAGGACAGGGAAATCTCTTTTTAGCAATTATCCTAAAGTCCCAAAATCCATTATCAATAGTGAAATGAGATGAAAAAAACAGTAAGTTGCATAACTTAGGATAATGCTTACTAGACTATACTTAGCCATATGTTTACAACCATTCTTTACTTTCAAAATATACCAACAATGATTTTATTAAACCTGACTTTTAAAAATTCATCAAGCTATAAGGAGCTTGGAGTAAAAATTATCAGTTATGAACTCTTTTCCTTGAGTATTTAAAATTATTAGCAGACGTTTTCCAAAGAAGTGCTTTGTCCCCAAAGGAAAAATTGTATCCTAAAAGATATAATGGTATGTATTTTCCTCATGAAGAATCTCTCAAGACAGAGCATTACTTTCTACATTAGAATCATCTTTATTTAAAAAGCAGAATACTGACCATTAGCCAGTCCTACACTACGGACAGCCCTACCAACAAACATCATGTCCTCTTTCTGTATCTCCCTCACTAGATCTGGTTATTCCTTTTATGATCTATTTCATGCTTTCTTCTTCCCTCTCTCTTTACTTTCCTCCTGTTTCTTATTTGCCACCTTTCTCTCCTAATACTCTTCTGCAAAACCCTTTTCAAATTCTTCTGTGTTTCTTTCTGGACTTCTCATTTTCATCCACAAACTTCCCATCTCTCACCTCTTTCTTCTTTCATATTATTCACACTCCCCCCATCCACCCTGCAATATCCCCACCTTCTCTGCTGTGTTTGTTTTATATTACTGAGGACTTTTTTCTCCAATTGGCATAAGCAGTCCACTTGCCTGGAGACACTAATTTTGTTGTCTTTTGTCTCACTGAAAACAATCGAGAATTTAGGATTTTTCCTTCTTGGAACCACAATGGCCAAAAAAAAAAAAAAAAAAAGGAAATTGACAGGAAAACATTTCACAATTACTCAATAAATCAGAAAATGAATGTGGAGAGACAGGTAATACCACTCTAAACTCCAATTACAGATCAAAACAGAGATCCCCCTAGCCTTCCCACTAACTATAATAAAAACCCTAGACATTACATATTACGAATACAAAGAAGACTCAAAGGTAGAGAGAAGAAGGCAGATAGAAGGGACAGTGGGACCCAAGGAACAACACAACAGTGAGTTCTCCGAGTCTCTTCTTTTTGCTTCATATATTCCAGATTGAGTACTGGAGAAGCCAGTGTCTTGGAAACACCCCAAGCACCCCAGGAGCATATAAAAACACCCCAAGAAAAACTTGCTCTCTCCAGACAAAGGACTAAGGATGGAGCAACCTAGCAAGAGGGAAAACTTTTAAACAATATACACTATATTTCTGACCAAACACCATGAAAACAACCATGATCCATCTCCACCCCACTGGTGAAAGCCAACCACAGAGTCTAGACCTCCACCCATGTCCAACTGTAACAAGGACACACACACACACACACACACACACACACACACACACACGGGTGATATCAGAAAAGACTGTGTGGGGCGTCTGGGTCGTGCAGCTGGTTGAGCATCCAACTCTTGGTTTCAGCTCAGGTCATGATCTCGAGCTCATGAGATCGAGCCCCACAACAGCCTCCACACTCAGCATGGAGTCTGCTTCAGATTCTCTCTCCCTCTGCCCCTCATGATCTCTTTCTCTCTAGAATAAATAAATAAGTTTAAAAAAAAAAAAGGAAGACTGTGTGAAGAGTGAGGATTACTTACATTATCCTTCAGCAGTAATGTGCTCCCCAAATGCATTATCAGTAGAGGCCACACAGAAAACAGTAACAGGGTACTTCCCCTCTGCCAGCCAAAGTTAGTGTCATCAGAGGCCTAAGAGGGAACCAATCTCCCACCTCTGCACAACAGGAAGGAGGAGCCCCTTCCCAATGGGTAACAACAGAGGCCAAATAAGGAGGATGGACTTCTACCTCACCAGGCAGTAATAAGGTGGCACTCCACCTTCCCCTCCAAATCCAAAAATGGTGTCAGAAAAGATCAGCTAAGGGGTGCCTGGGTGGCTCAGTCGTTAAGCATCTGACTTCGGCTCAGGTCATGATCTCGGGGTCCTGGGATCGAGCCCCACATGAGGCTCCCTGCTCAGTGGGGAGTCTGCTTGTGTCTCTTCCTCTGCCCCTCTCCCATGTTCTCTCTCAAATGAATAAAATCTTTGGAAGGAAGGAAGAAAGGGAGGGAGGGAGGGAGGGAGGGAAAAGGCCAGCTAAGACAGACAACTTAAACAAGACCCAGAGTCTCATAACATAATACCCAAAATGCCCTAGATAGCTGAAAATCACCCATCATACTAAGAATCAGGAAAATCTCAACCTGAAAGAGAAAAGACAATCAGTAAATGCCAACACCAAGATGACACAGATGTTGGAATTATCTGATAAAGTTTTTAAAGCAGCCATCATAAAAATGTTTCAACAGGCAAATTAAAAAACTGAAAAGAAAAAAAAAAAAACCCTATGCAAAGAAATAGAGGACAGAAGTTATAGAAACAAATGAAAATTTTACAACAGAAAATACCATAACTGAAACTTAAAAAAATTAATGTATGGACTGAATAGCAGAATGAAGAAGAAAGAAGAAAGTGTCAGTGAATCTTGAGAAAGACAACCAAAATTGCCCAATCTGAACAACAAAGAGAAAACAGACCAGAAAAAAATTTTTTAACAGTCTCAGGACGCTTGAAACTATAACAAAAGATCTAAGATCTAACATTCCTGTCAACAGGATCCCAGAAAGAAAAAACAAAGAGAGTGGGCTGGGAAAAGTATTAGAAAAATAATGGCCAGAATTTCCCAAATTTGGCAGAAGATGTAAACACACATAAGGATGTAAGAAGCTGAGAAAATAACAAAAAAGATAAACCCAAAGAAACCTATGCCAAGAAACAACATAAATGAACTTCAGAAAACTAGAGACAAAGAAAAAATTCTGACAGCAGCCAGAGAGAAATGACACATTATCTACTGGAAAAAAATAATAACTTGAATAACTGCAGATTTCTCCTCAGAAATCATGGCAGCCAGAAAGAAATGGCATGACATTTTTCAAGTACTGGAAAAAAAAAAAAGAACTATCAACCACAAGTTCCGCATCTGGCAAAACTATCAAATCAAGACATTCTCAAAGGAAAACCAATGGAAATTTTCATCAGCAAACCTACCCTAAAAAAAAATGGCTAAAAGGAAGTTCTGGAAATGGAAAGGATAAAACAAGGAATCTTGGAACATCAGGAAGGAAGAAAGAACTGAAAGAACAAAAATAGGGTAAACACAAGATTGCCAAATTATGCTTGGTGGCTAAAGCAAAAAGTATAACATTGTCTATGTACATTCTTAATGTAGAGAAAATATTTTAAAACAATTATAAACTGTGGAGGGTAAAGGGGCTTTCACTCAAACTGATAAAATGCCAATAGCAGTAAACTGCAATAAGATTTATATATATACATAGATATATAGGTATTTTATAGATTTTATAGATTTATAGATATATAGATATTTTACTGGTTGCTCTAGGTGTCATATGTACATGACAGAGCAATCAGTAAAATATCTATACCAAGGGATACCTCAAAATACTACAGATAAATAATAATGCAATTTTTTAAACATTCAAGCAATCCTTAAGCAGTTAGGAAAATGAACAGAGAAACAACAAAAAAAAGAGGGAATAGTGAATAAAAATAAAATGACAAGACTTTATAAAGCCTAACATCACGAATCACATTAAATGTTAGTAGTCTAAAAATACCAGTTAAAAGTGAGATTGGTAGAGTGGACTAAAAATACATAATCCACGGGTGCCTGGGTGGTGCAGTCGGCGGAGCACCTGACTCTTGGTTTCAGCTCAGAGTCTGATCTCAGGTTTGTGGGATCGAGCCCCACATAGGACGCCACGCTCAGTGGGGAGTCTGCTGTGACTCTCTCTCCTTCTGCCTCTGCCTCTCCATTCCCACTCTCTCCCTCTCAAAAAGTAAAATAAAATCTTTAAAAAAAAAATACATAATCCAATTATATGATCTCTATTCCAGGCCATGGAATCTCACTCAGAAATTAAAAGGAACACGGGGCGCCTGGGTGGCTCAGTCAGTTAAGCATCTGCCTTCAGCTCAGGTTGTGATCCCAGGGACCTGGGATCGAGCCCTGCATCGGGCTCCCCACTGATCAAGGAGTCTGCTTCTCCTTCTACCCCTCATCCTCATCATGTGTGCTCGCTTCCCCCCCCAAATATATAAATAAAATCTTAAAAAAAAATAAAAATAAAAAAGAACAAACTACTGAAACACCCAACAACCTGGATGGATTTCAATTATGCTGAGTGAAAAACATCAACTGTAGTAGGTCACATACAGTATGATTCCATTTGTATAACATTTTCAACATGACAAAGTTATAGTAAGGAATCACAGAGTAGTGGTTGCCAGGAGTCAGGGAGGTGGGGAGGAGCAGGGGTGACTGTAAAGGGGTAGCACAAAGGAGATCTTTATGGTGATAAAATTGTTCTTTACCTTGGTGGTGCTGGTGGTTACGAGAATCTGTACAAGTGATAATACGGCAGAGAACTATACACACCCATAGTACCAATGTCAATTTCCCAATTTTGGCATTGTACATTACACATATATAACTTATCATAACAAGTAACCATTAGAGAGGAATGGGTAAGGTTACACTGTATCCCTCTGTACCATCTGCAACTTCCTGTAATTCTCTAATTATTTTAAATAGTTTTTTAAAAAGCAAAACAAAAAAGAACCAAATGATGAACAATAATTTCTAAGGACAAAAAGGAAACACAGCATTTTCATCCAGTTGGTCATATAATTGGACGGACATCCTCACAATATCTACCATAAAAAGCGAGAACATCCTGTTTTGCTAAAAGGATGGATAATGGTATTCTCTTGTCTAGCATGTATGTGTGCAACAATATTTACTGGATTAGTTCCTAAGTAGACAAATGGTCAAGGCTAATTCGCATACAAAAGTGATTAAAAAGAGATGATGCAGAAATGAAAAGACTTCACTGGCTTCATCATTCTGTTGTTTATCAATTTAATAATGAAAATGTTTTGCAATTAAGAAGCAAATAAGACAGCCATCTTCTTCTTCAACAAAATTATGAGCTGCAAAATTTCCAGAAGTTTTGTGTTTCGATGATTCAAGTGCAAAAGAACTAGAAATAATGATGAGTTAGAACCCATTAAAGATGTATTTAAAATCAAGAATTAGAATTTACAAGCAGGGTGTGTTCCAGGTTCAAGCATGATAGCTGATGAGCAGTTAGTTGTGTTTGAGGACATTGCCCATCTCAATTTGTATACCTACCAAACCAGAAAAATGTGCAATAAAAATTTGGCTTTGCTAAATTTAAATTATTAAAATTTACAATAAAGTTTTTTTTTCACTACCCCTTTATTCTTATTTCTGTATTATTTGTAAAATTACTTACAATAAAAATAGATGAAGGTTGTCCACTGGACCCAGATGATAAACAATGATAAAATAATGATAAAAATCATAATATATCACATGATAATCATATCATAATAAAATGATAAAACATTATTTTTCCTGGTAAAATGAGGACTTTTAGACTGAGCTTAGGGAAACTGCCACTTCCATCCACAGTTCATCCCTTTCCACACTACTTAAGGCAAATCTCAGTGTTTGGGGTTTCTGCTCTAGAACCATGCTGCAGAAGGGTAGAAAGGATTAAGGAGGTCAACAAGCATCTCATGATTTCATCCACTCTAACAAAGTGACCTATTAGAGTAATAGCTCATCTACACTGTTAATCCAACTCCACATCTCTTTCATCTAAGGACCTACGGGCATACAGAGAGGATGGCCCTACTCATACAGACCCCAACCTCTGCTGTCTGTTGCTACAAAAAATACACACCCTCAAGTTCTCATTTATAGGCTGAGCATACTTCTCAAAAATTCCGTAGGCCCTTTCTGAAGTTTTTCATACACTCTGCAATTTCACCACATTTGCCTACCTTGGTGCTCATCTATCCTCACTTCTTCACACAGATACCATTGTAAGCCCTCATTTTATCCTTCACCTGGATTAGAATATAACTGTTTTCCATGCCTTCTGGTATTCATCTCCAGCTATTCTCTGGATGATCACATAGCTTACCTTCCAAACTGGAAACCCTTAAGTGACTCCCTACTTAACTCTCCAACATTATCTGTAATGTCACTTAGGATTATTTCTTGCTTCAATATTATCAAACTGCTTGGGTCTCTCCAAACCCAGTATAAGTTTTACCCCCTCAGTGCATGCTGTCTGCTTATCACACCTACCCTTCTCTTTCTTCATTTGATGAAATTCCATTCATCCTTCAAAAATTCCTTGGTCGTCTTCCCTATGAAGCTTTCTCTGACCTCTGTCCTCTGTTTAGCTCCTCTTTATCTTTTTTTTAATGATTTGAGCGGGGGGAGGGGCAGAGGGAGAGAAGCAGACTCCCCACTGAGCGTGGAACCTGATGCGGTGCTCGATCTCACAACCCTGAGATCATGACCTGAGCTGAAATCAAGAGTCGGATGCTTAACCGATTGTAGCTCCTCTTTATCTTAATTACACTCCTATTTTATATCTACTACACTGTACTATAATTACATATATATCTCCGTTCCCCTACTAAACTATGAGTTCCATGATGGCAAATATGTCAGGAATTCCCAGGTTCAGTGATTCAATAGAAGGACTCACAGTACTCAGCATACAGTCATATAAGCACAGGGAAAAGGCACATGTGTAGCAGTCTGGAGGAAACCAGGTACAAGCATCCAGGTCTTCTCCCAGTGGAGTAATACAGGACACACTTAATTCCTCCAGCAATGAATTCTGACAACACATGCAAAGTGTTATCTACCAGTAAAGCTCACTAGAGACTCAATGCCCAAGATTGTTATTAGAGGCTAATCATGTAGGCAAGCTCTGCCTAGCACATACCAAAATTCCAGACTCTAAGAAGGAAAGCAGATGTTCAGCATAAACCAAATTGCTTATACAAATAATTGAGGCACAATAAGCCACTCTTACCATGTAGGGTAAGTTTTATATCAGTGTTTACCGGCCAAGTTCCCAGATGTGAGCCAAGAGGTCCAGCCTTGCAAGCAGGCCTTTCTAATGATAAGCAGTCTCAGATCTGTTAACTCTCTTTACAGAAGGGATCACATTTTAGAATTTTTTCCCCTAAATGTCAATGCCTTGTAGAATGCTAGGTAATTAGTAGCTATGCCAGTGAACTGCAAATCCTCTTAAATTAAAAAAAAAAAATTATCAGAAACTGATATGTATAAAACTTGTCATAGCATTATTTATACGGTTAAGCTAATGATGGTAATTATATAATAGAATGTTTTGGACCCACTAAAAACCATGACATGGGAAACATCTGTGATATATTAAGCAAAAAGATAGGTTATGCAACGTGCCCAATATGATACCAATTACATTTATATTTAGTATAGTAGCTCTCAAGCTTTTTGGTCTCAGAACTCCTTTACAGTCTTCAAAATTAGAGGACCCCAAAGACCTTTTGTTTATGTGAATTATATCCATCAATATTTACCATATTTGAAATTAAAACCAATTAACATATAAAATATTTAAAATTTTAAAAACAATAAACCCTTTACATGTTAACATAATATATTTTACAAAAAAATATTTTCTAAAAAAATTTAGTAGAGTGGCATTTGCTCAAATCTAATGTCTGGCTTAACAAAATACAGCTGAATTCTCATAGCTGCTTCTGGTATTTCTTTTGAGAATGAAAAAGGCAATAACCAAATAATTTATCAGTATTTCTATAAAAATAGTCTTGACTTCATGAACCTCCTGAAAAGGTCCCAGGAATCCTCATGTCCTTGAACCACACTGTGAGAACCACCAGTCCAGAAAAATGAAAGAAAATATACCAAAAAGTTAACAACATAGTTCTACCTGCTAGATTCCACTAACATTCTATTTCCGATTTCTGTGCATTTATATTCTATTAAATAAGACTTATCTGATAGCTTTTTTTTAAAATGCTATTCTTGTCTACTACCAGTTTAAGGGTGCAACATACTTTATCCATGTACTTCATTAAACAATGGAGCCTAGAACTGGACAATTACTCATATCCCCAAAGCCTGGCTGGCAGTCTTTCGAAAGCATCACAAAAAATTCAGTTAGCTAATGTTCTGTAATAATCCAGTGTTCTCAATTTAGTCCTCTAATATGTCAACCATGAATAATATCCTTTCAGAGTTAAGAATACGTCAAGCATAGATTTCCACACAACCTCTGAGCACAGCACATGCTTAAGCAGCTTCCCAACCTGGAAAAATTAGATTAGGAAAATGTTTTAGGAAATGGATGGTAGCCAATGAAGCTGAACATAAAATAATACCATACCAAGCCCAAGGGCTAAATCTGCCAACTTTAATATATAAATAAGAAAGGCGAGTGGCCTACCTGGCAGAATTTAGGTCTATATTCTAGCCCCTCTTCAGGTTCTGTTTTAAAATTAGCTCCTTATTTATAATACCTCAGATATTAAAGAGTTTTCTTTTCTTTTTTTTTTTTTTTTTAGAGATTCAATATGGCAAAAACTTTACGCCATGATTTTATGTGTATATATTTAAAGCTTGAAGAATCTTAGGTGTAATGGGTCTCAAGCCTGCCTACAAATCAGAATCACCTGACAGAACATTTAAAAAGTGCCCAGGGGACTTCTAACTTCTACCATAACAGATTGAGGAGGCCTGCAGATCCTCTTCCTAATAGCAACTGTAAAGCTTGCCAAACGAGTCAAAAAACCAACCAGAGGCATACAACAAATTGTTTATTCATGAAAACACTGCACTTTGAGTAAGAACAGAGTAAGTTCTTCTTTGCCAGGTGTTGCCCTCATCCCTCCTCAGCTATATCACTTCAGAAGTTCAACAAGGCAGGGGGAGGCCTTGAAACCAGCAGATTCACTGTCACTGCCAGAGGGGACTCACTTGATTTGGAGTGTGGGTCCAAGTGGCAATCTCTGGGGCAAATGAAAGGGAGGGTCAGCGTCTCCGACAGCCTGAGGCTACTGTACTATATGGAGCAAGCAATGGACTGGCAGACGAGCCAGGGGACTTAATGAGAAGTTCCAGAGAGTGAGACAGCTCTAGGGAGCTTAAAAAGCTCTTCACAGTTCAGATTGAACAGAGGCTAGGAGCATGCATGGCAGAGACCAGAGCGTGCCCAAGCCACCCACATATGCCTGGCACACACACAGAGCAACTGACTTAGAGGCAAGAGGAGAGGAAAGTCAAGGCAGACTTGAGAACAGCCTCAAGTGTGACTGCACCACAAAAACCTGTTAGCAGAGAACGGAGGTCTTACCGGCTCAAATTGTTTGACTATAACCCTTGACCAATCTTTGGCTGAACACTATTCTAAGTGCTTAAAAATAAAAACAAATCAAAACAAAAGTGTAGAAAGATTATCAGTAGCCACATACTGTGGAAAAGACAGACTTCGGAGAGTTAGCCCAGTCAAGTTACTGAACAAATAAGCAAGTAAAACCACCAACAGCTTCAGAGATAAAATTTAAAAAGTAAGAATCCACAGTTGCATCAATATATTATCTAAAATATACAGTAGTCAACAAATCTTTACGAGACATACAAAGTAAAAAGAAGGTGTGACCTGTAGTCGGGGGAAAAAATAAAAAGCAGTCCACAGAAATGGTCTCTGAGTGTTCCCAGATGTTGGATTTCGCAGACAAAGACTTCAAAACAGCTACTATAAAAGAACTAAATAAAACCACATTTACAGAATTAAAGGAAAGTGTGATAAAAACTGATGTAATGAATAGAGAAAACAAAGGGGTAGAAATTATAAAACAAAAATGGAAATTCTGCAGTTGAAGCTCAACCCCACATTTCTGATGACAAAAGAATCCATGACCTTGAAGCTAGATCAATAGAAATTATCCAGTCTGAAGAAGACAGAAAAAAGACTGAAGAAAACTGAGCTATCATCAAGCATAGTCGGGAAAGGAGAGAGAAAAAGTGGTAGAAAAACATATGGAAAAAGTAATGGCTTTCCACGAACTAGGAAGAGAGGGAACTTCCTTAACTTGAGAAAGAATATCAACAAAAAAATCTCCAGCTAATACCACACTTAATGAGAAAACTAGATGCTCTCCTACAAAGATCAGGAGCAAGGTAAGGATGTCTGCTCATACCACTCCTATTCAGCGTCATACGGGAAGTCCTGAATGATGCAATAAAACAGGGAAAGGAAATAAAAAGTGTATAGATTGGGAAGAAAAACAAAACTCTGTTTGCACATGATGTTATCTACATGGAAGATTCCAAAGGTCAACAAAAAAACTCCTGGAACTAATAAGCAATTATAGCAAGGTTTCAAGATACAAGGTTAATACACAAAAATCAAGTGCTTTCTTATATAATGGTAATAAACAATTGGATTTGAAATTAAAAACAATACCATTTACATTAGCATCCCCCAAAATTAAATACTAGGCTATAAATCTAACAAAATATGTACAGGATTTACATGCAGAAAACTATAAAACTCCCCTCAAAGAAATTAAAGAAGATCTAAACAGATATTTCATGATGTCTTTTCTTCCCAATTTAATCTGTAGAGAAAAATCAATAAAGCCAAAAGTTAGTTCTCTGTAAAAATCTTCCCCCAACAAACAAACAAACAAACAAAAAACCCAGGTTCAGATGGTAGTATCCATCTGCTGATTCACATCAGAAATTAATATTATTCCAGGGGCTCCTGGCTGGCTCAGTCAGTAAAACACGCAACTCTTGATCTCGGGGTTGTGAGTTTGAGCCCCATCTTGGGCACAGAGATTACTTAAAAAAAAAAAAAATCTTAAAAAAAAATTAATACACCATGTTAACAGAATAAAACACACACAAAAACCATGAATTTTAACAGATGCCTTAAAAGCATTTGACAAAATCCAACACTCATTTATGATTAGAAAAAAACCTGTAATTCACACCATACTTAATGGGAACAGGGAAAGGATGTCCATTCATGTCACTTTTTTTTTTTTTTAAGTAGGCTCCATGCCCAGTGTGGAGTCCAATGCAGGGCTTGAACTCACAACCTCCATGATCAAGACCTGAGCTGAAATCAAGAGGCGGATGCCTAACCGACTGAGCCACCCAGGCGCCCCCATTAATGTCACTTTTATTCAATGTTGCACCGGAGTTTCTAGCCGGTACAATAAAGAAAAGGGGAGAGGGTGGAGGAAAGGGGGGAAAGAGGGAGACAGAAAGAGAATATAAATTTTTCAAGTTTCTAAAGGGTAAGGGCAAATAGGTAATATACCAAAAACACAGGACTCATCTCAATAATCACACTGGCTGCTACAAGACAATAAAGGCAGGTCTTAAAAATTCAAAGGAAACATATTTTTCAAATTAAAATCCTTTATCCAGCCATCAGTTTAGTGTGAAACTAGAATTTAAAAATATTCAAGCATGTAACTATTCAGGAAGCTACTAGAGAAGGTGCCCCAGCAAAGCAAAGGAAAAAGTCAAGAAAGAGAAAAACTCAGGATCTGAACATGGAAGCTCAAAAGGGAGGCAAAGGGAACTCCCAGGATAATAAAGGGCAGAGTTTCAGGAAGAAACTAACTGGAAAGAAAATAAAACAGATAGGTTATCTGGCATAGTAAAGCATCTGGAGAGACTACAGTGGACATGTGGCATAGACAATCAACTGGAAAAAATAGACATGCAGAAAATTATACAAAAGAAGAATGAGACAACTTTTAACACCAGGAAAAACAGAAAGTTGTACAATGAAGGAAAGGTCCAATACTTGGCTCAAAAGTAAGATATATTTACTCGGTCACAATAATGTAAATACGGAGTAATGATTTAGCTAAAAATTGCAATGTAACCATACTGGAAGAATGAGAACAAAAAAGGGAATAAGAGCTAAATGTTCATCTATAATAGGAAGTTCACAGATGATATCTAAAATTAAAAAAAAATCAAGAAATAGATATATGTAATTTATAAATCTGGAAGTATCAGAAAGAACAGCTTAAGAACTAAAAATAGCTCCTTCTACACTGGGTGTTATACGCAAACAATGAATCATGGAACACTAACATCAAAAACTAATGATGTAATGTATGGTGATTAACATAACATAATAATAAAAAAATAAAAATAGCTCCTTCTAGGAACTGAGACTGGAAAAATATAGAGAAATTAAGCTGGACACCATTCTTTAATACAACCTTTCAGTGTTATCTGATTTTTTTTTAAACTATGGGCATATTACACTTTCATAAAAATGTTCCTTAATTTAAAAGCACAAAACACACAAACAGATAGTAATAACATGGCTTTAATTGAAGGACCTAGAAAACAGAACCAGAAGATCCGCTCTGTTTAATAAGAATAAGAGGAGAAAGAACCATGGAAAAGTCATGATCATAGAACTCAGGGAATAGAGTTGGAAAGAGAGAGTAAAGAGGCAATACTGGCAGGAGGCTGAGGGTGTTTCTGTCCTGACTTCCAAGACCAGTTCTTGGCCATAATGGAGCACAGGTGAAATGCTGGCGAGGAGGTGCCAGGAAGGGTCAAATGGACAGCTAGAGGTCATCGGAGTGCTAAGGCATTTAAGCTAGAATCTATGGGACAGGCAAGGCTGTGGCAAAGAGAGTGAGGGGAGGAACTTTTGCAAAAGTAAAAAAAAGGCAACACTTTTGGGTTAACATCAGGTGCTCAGGATGGTGATAACGTAGGAGATGAAGACGAGCTAAATCCTGGAGAGCACGGAGATGCCAGGGTGAGCAATGAGAGCTGTACATAAAATTGGTCTGTCCTCACACAACCTCTCAGCAGCATTCCACATGACTGACCGCTTTTTTCCTTCTTAAAACACTTCCCTCAATTGATTTCTTTGGTATCACAATTTCCTAACATTCTTCCTACTTCCCCAAATGTTTCTCCTCCTCTACTTGACCTCAAAGATGGAGTGTGACAGGGCTCAATCCTATAAGTTTTCTCATCCATTCCTGTGACTTTAAATTTCACCTGTATGCCAAGAACACCAAAATGTGTATCTCCAGCTTAAGCATCTCAAATTAATCACAGGACTTTTTTTTTTTTAACATAGAATGTATTATTTGTTTCAGGGGTACAGGTCTGTGATTCATCAGTCTTAGACAATTCACAGCACTCACCATAGCACATACCCTCCCCAATGCCCATCACCCAGCCACACCATCCCTCCCATCCCCCACCACTCCAGCAACCTCAGTTTGTTTCCTGAGAGTCTCTTACGGTTTGTCTCCCTCTCTGGTTTCGTCTTGTTTCATTTTTCCCTCCCTTCCCCTACGACCCTCTGCCTTGTTTCTCAAATTCCTCTTATCAGTGAGATCATACTATACTTGTCATTCTCTGACTTATTTCGCTTAGCATAATACTCTTTAGTTCCATCCATGTCGTTGCAAATGGCAAGATTTCATTTTTTGATGGCTGAATATTCCATTGTATATATATATATATATACACACACACCACATCTTCTTTATCCATTCATCTGTTGATGGACATCTAGGTTCTTTCCATAGTTTGGCTATTGTGGACATTGCTGCTATAAACATTGGGGTGCATGTGCGCCTTCGGATCACTACATTTGTAACTTTGAAGTAAATACCCAGTACTGCAATTGCTGGGTCATAGGGTAGCTCTATTTCCAACTTTTTGAGGAACCTCCATACTGTTTTCCAGAGTGGCTGCACCAGCTTGCATTCCCACCAACAGTGTAGGAGGGTTCCCCTTTTCAAATTAATCAGAGAACTCTTGATGCCCATCTCTGCCCCACACTCCCTCTTACTAACCTTTACCCATACTTTGTGTTCTTGCAACATGCCAAGCTCATTCTTTTTTTATTTTTTAAAAGATTTTATTTATTTATTTGACAGAAAGAGAGGGAACACAAGCAGGAGGAGTGGGAGTGGGAGAGGGAGAAGCAGGCTCCCTGCTGAGCAGAGAGCCCAATGCGGGACTCGATCCCAGAACCCTGGGATCAGGACCTGAGCCAAAGGCAGACATTTAACCAACTGAGCCACCCAGGTGCCCCAATGCCAAGCTCATTCTTACTTGAGGACTTTCATACCTGCTGCTAAGACTCCTCTTCACTCTACTTCTCTGGCCTCAATTAAGCCTTCTCAGAGAGGCCTTCTCTGACTACCTGTATTAACCCTCATTCCCACCTCTGGCATTCTCACATTAGCCTTTCTTACTGTCAGTATCATTGCTATCCAAAATAATCTAGCCTGTTCAGTTGCTCAAATATTATTGGGTAACTCCCCACACCCTTAGCATCTCTATAAATAGGTGATATCCTTGCTGTCACAGAGCCTATCTTGTTCACCACTATATTGTTGGTGCCTAGTGGAACAGGACCTTCTATATGCTCAATAAACACTAGGTACATGAATGACTTAACGAAGCTAAAGAGAGGGAAAGGAGCAATATGAAGAAAGCTACTTACAAATCTACTAGCATTACGCCCATAAGCCCCTAATATCCTATAACTAATAAGATTAGTGTATTTCCCTCAAGATCTAATTCACTACTGTAGCAGTTTAAGCACTAAGACAGTTTAGCATATTAACTTCTAGACAGTCCACCAAAAAGAACAGGGGAAGCACAATGCACATGCAAGAAGAAACTTTTTTAAGGAAGGTGACAGGAGGACATCTTAGAGTGTCTTATTTCTACTTTGTCTCTAATCTTAGTTTTCTGATAAGGAAACCCAGGTTATCTTTCCTCTTGTATCCACGTGGTTCGGGAAGGCCAAACCTCATTTCCCTTGAGAAGAGGGTTTATTAACCTTCTAGATATTAATCAGCACACTAAAAGATAACTTCCTTTCATTATTGCTTCAGCAAATGCTTGCTACCACCTCAGGAAATGTTTCCCCTCTCCTCACTGTTTATACTCCCTTCTTAAGGCTTTGATTGCAATCCTGTGCCTGGTTCCACGTGTGTGATTAATGCACTGGATTGTGCATGGTCTCTCAGGTACACAGGCTCACCATGATTCTGAATGATGGTTCTAAAGATTTTATTTATTTATTTGACAGAGAGAGAGACAGCGAGAGCAGGAACACAAGCAGGGGGAGTGGGAGAGGGAGAAGCAGGCTTCCTGCCGAGCAGGGAGCCCAATGTGGGACTCGATCCCAGGACCCTGGGATCATGACCTGAGCCGAAGGCAGACGCTTAATGACTGAGCCACCCAGGCGCCCCTGAATGATGGTTCTAGATCACTGAACTTCACTTCCCAGACAAGTCAATCAGTTTCGTGTTTTGCCCAAACAGGGCCAAGTGCTATCACGGTCTTTCACTTCACTGATAGGGTGACTACATATTTATCTTTGCTCAGGACGGTTCCCATTTACAACTATTACCCCAGCATAACTGTTAATAGCACTTCCTTTACTCTCAAGTGCCCCAGGTTGGACATTATATCACCCTAACTGCAGAGGAAATAAATAATGTCTAATGAACTATTATCTATGGTCACACAACTGATTATGTGATCATGGATTAGTCTGAATTTAATGAAAATCAACTAACAATAACTTTCCTATTACTGTAGGAATATCAAGAACCAACTGTACCCAAACATTGAAAATGAGAACGACAATGTGGATGTTGAAGAGACTGATAATAACACAGAGGTTGTGATGTCCTAACCATTATCTACCATGTATGTAGAGACAAGTCACATCTGCCGTGCCATGATCTATACTCTAAAAGACAACCTTCTGAAGGAACAAGGATAAAAATGTTATATATCTGGTTTAGAAGAACTTGGACCAGACTCTTGCTGGGAGCTAGAGGACAGAATGGTATAAAAAATGGCTATTGTGTGACATCAGCAAAAATGGTGGAGTAGGGATTTCCAGGGTATGCCCCCGCCCCCGCAGAAATAGTAAAATAATGTGAGTAAAAAAAGCCAAGATGTTTTTATGCATACAGTATAATGCTTGCATGATACTATTACATAGATAGCATAATGCTATCTGTGTAAACATTTTAAAACACACACATATACAGACATGCATACACATACAATTATGGGATTGACAGACATAAATCAATGTATAAAAAATGGATTAGAAGTCTACACAAACGGGGGCACCTGGGGTGGCTCAGTCGGTCAAGCATCTGACTCTTGGTTTTGGCTCAGGTCATGATCTCAGGGTCATGATATTGAGCCCACCTCATGCTCCACAGGGAGTCTGCTTGAGATTCTCCCTCTCCCTCTGCCCTTCCCCCCACTCACACATGCACCCATGTTCTCTCTCTCTTAAATAAATCAATAAACCTTAAAAAAAAGAAAAATAAATTCATTACCTAGGCTAAATCCTAGTTTACTTTTGCTGGCTACTAGCAATCACTGCTGCTTCTTATAAGTATTGATGGTGGGGCACCTGGCTGGCTCAGTCAGTTGGGAGGCCGACTCTTGATTTTGGCTCAGGTCATGATCTTAGGGGTCCTGGGATTGAGACCCCCACTGGGCTCTGTACTCAGCAGGGAGACTGCTTCAGGATTCTCCCTCTCTCTCTGCCGCTCCTCCCCACTCACTCACGCTCTCTCTCTAAAATAAATAAATCTTTTTTAAATCTAAAATAAATAAATGAATAAATAAGCATTCATGGTCACGAAGTCTATCTCCACAAATGCGAAGCTCTGTAATTAGCAATACCCACCGTCTTGTCCTTTAAAAAAAAAAAAAGAAAAACAACCCTGTTTGCCTGCATTTTGCCTTGTAGCACTTTTCCCAATCTTTAAAATTTCCCCATGATCATTACCAGTAGAATGAAAACTAAAATTAAAAACCATAAACAAAAAAAGCCTCCACAGAGCTCAAGTGACTTTTCCAAAATCAAGGCGGAAGCTACAAGGGAACCAAGGTCTCTAGACTCTTATTTCTCCCAAATGATAACACTGCCATTATTCCTCAGATAAAGAAAACCATGAACAGCATCTTAAGAGCTTAATAACCTCTACACCACCCTGTCTTTCACTTCTGGAAAGAGATCAAATCCTATTAATTCCAGAGTAACACTGGTCATTTGCAATCGCTGGAGTTCTTTCTGGATCTTCTCTATGACTTGCAAATAGTTAAACATCTGTTACAAGTCAAAAATTCTACACATTTGATGTTATATCGGACCCTCAATAGGACTCCTAGAAAGTAACAAGGTCTACACTGCAAACTTACACTTTCTAACTACCAATAAAAATGTTGCCTTAGGTTTATCTTAATCATTAACTCTGTTATAGATCAAAATATATAGTAGTCAAGCCTACGCCTTCATCTATGATTTACTCAATGTCAAGGTTATTTCAGGGAGCACAACTGACAACAGTCTGATTTTCACATCCATAATATACTAAATTTCGATGGTCATTGATAATGTGTTTTATTTTAACCAAAGCCACCAGTTATAAGTGCCTTCCTCTGCATCAAAGCAATAAACCTAAATTACTAAACACTAATATTCTGTGTCATTCTGAACCAAAAAAAAAAAAAAAAAGGTTGTGCCATTCTAAAGTATTACACACATTTTTCTAGGAAGATACTTTAACATCTGTACTCAGTAACAAAAATCCATCATGACTCAAGTTAACGCAGACTTCTTCCAGAAATACTAGCAACCAGTAATATAGACATTTCAATTTAAAGGTAATTTTGCTAGAGTATACAACACATTATTTGCATGACTTGAGTATCCTTTAACTAATGGCGAGGTGAACTAACTTTTTAACCTAAAAACAATCAAGGTAAAATGGATTTCTGCTAAGTTTATTGAAAACTGAAACCTCATACTTTAAAAAAATGTAACATAAACAAATTGGGCTAGAATATGATTAAATACTAGCAAGGGAAATACTGTTTTAGAAAAAGCACATGAAAAGGTCACATTAGGTGACCAACAAAATGAGACTTGCAGAAGCTCCTCTATGGAGACCCCATTTAGGTAACACACTGTACTGCACGGGAGGTAGTGGGCACTGTCTCTACAATCTGCTTCCAACGGTACAAGCCATGGCATCAGATACACCTGGGCTCACATCCTGTATTCTATCATTTTCCTGTCATACATTAGAGTGGGATTAAATAATTTACTGGTTGCCTGAGCGTCTCCATGTCAAATAGGGATTTAATACTCACCTACTTCCCACGAGCTGTTGGGAGAACTAAATGAGACCATGGATGCAAACATAGCCAACAAATGATATTCTTCACTGTTCCCAAATACGAACCCTATCCTTATGTTCAGTCATGGAACTATAGGCTTATTTCTTCTGAAATAGCAGCAGTATATAGCAATAACAGAGTTCTAATCAGTCTTATTATTTCTCTGCAAAACCATTTGCAAACAAATAGGACTTTACCACTGATTGAAAGTAAAAAGGGGAAATATGAATGGATAAGACATTTGGGGGAATGGTGCAGAGCTACAAAAGAGACAACTTGAGATAAATGCAAATTATGACACGCAACAAAAAATAGGAAACATTACACCACAAGTCTTGAAGGTCAACTTTTTAAGCTTAACCTCCACTGACATAATGAAAGAACAAAGTACCAGGGAAAAGTCTATCATGACAGCAAGCCACCAGACATACAGTTTAGGATTATGCTATTTCCTGGACCAGTTACCTCTTTTTTCCATAACTCATACACAGGATTTGTGAAGAAATTTTTTTTCTTAAAGATTTTATTTATTTGCGAGACAGAGAGAGCACGTGAGAGAGAGAGGGAGCATGAGTGGGGTGGGGGGCAGAGGAAGAAGCAGAGTCCCCACTGAGCAGGGAGCCCGACGTGGGACTCGATCCCAGGACCCTGAGATCATGACCTGAGCTGAAGGCAGATGCTTAACCAACTGAGCCACCCAGGCGCCCAAAAAAATTTTTTTTTAATTTTTGGTACTCTGAAATAGCAATCCAGGTGCCAACAAAAGTTTCTCTACACAGATGCTTGTGAGGACTCACAAAGAGGTAAATTCAAGTAACAATTGGCTGTTTGCCACAGTGAAGAAAGAGATAAACTAGAAGGCAAACTCTTTTCTTATCCCGTACAACTTTCCACATTCTCTTTAAGTAACAAGTCCCAGAATGCTGAGTTTCCCTGCAAAACTCCAATCCTATTGGAACTCCTCTTCAGAGAGCTGGAGTTCATCAGCATACAGCAAAGTTGTATTGATCGATGATACCTCACACAGAAGGGAAATAGGACACAGCAATGTGATCAGTTAAATCAGAAAAACCAACCAATGACCGTTTCCTATGAACAAGAGCAACACTCTGTCCATCATTAAGTCTTATGGGCACCCAAGTGTTGGTCTCTAATACAATTTCTACTGAAAGCAAATTCCACATCTACTGATGGCGGGGGCGGGGGAGCGGTCAGGATGTGTCTACAAGTGTGGAAACAGGATATCAAAGCAAGGATGCTTTCAAAGATGACAGGGAGAGTTCTAAAGAGAGAAAGAAACAGCCTAAAATGTTCTCCAGTAGACAAGTTGTGACTACATGGGCATTTGAAGAAAAAAATTACATTTAGTGGATATAAACTTATTCTGTAAATAGTACTAAAAAAGAGAAAAATAAAATATTCAAAAACAGGCTGAAATGTGAAAAAGATAAAGAACAGAAAATGGTTAATTTTCTGTTAAACAAGTAGAAGACTGTCAATATACTTGAGTATTTGTTTCCTCTAATAAGCATGTCTGCTTATAAAGTATAGACATACATTTGTATCTCTGTCTACCAAGAAATGGGTGGAAAGGGGATTCTGTGCAAGCTCAAAACTTTGGAAAAAATAAGAAATGTAACAAGAACAAGAGGGTGGGGGAAAATGATCAGAGTAATGGTCAAACAAAGAAATTTGGTTAAAAAAAAAAATTCCATGATCTGTCCTAAAATGATCAAACTCCTAGACTAATCCCTTATCTCAGAGGAAGAAATTCTACGTGGCCTTCTAATCACAAGATTCTAATAAGACATGCTTAAGTTTGCAATCTCTCTACCAGGTCAGGGTAATGATAAGAGGACAATTAAGAATCCTATTCCAGAGGGAAAATACCAGCATGGAAATACCAGCATGGAAAAAAACGAAAATCTGTATTAGCAACAGAAGCTTAAATGGCCTTATCAACCTAACAAGTTAGGTTTAATTGCAGAAAAGGACCCAACTAGATAATAAGCAGCCCAGATTTAAATCATCTTGGGAGAAGCAACCAGGTTCCCTGCCCCACTCAAGACTCGGTCAATAACCCTGATCATGTTTAGCATGAGTGGTCTCAGCAGACATTCACTCCCGCCCCCCCCCCCCCCCCCACCCTGCCCCAGGCTGGTGAGATTTCTAAAACCTCAGAAAGGTATAAAAATAAGAATTCCATAAACTTAGGAAGGTTCAGAAATAAGGAAATGAATGAAGCCCATGACATTGATAGTTTAGAAAAGTTTCAATATAAATATGGGTGTAAGTTTTACAGTATTTGTACTTGTTTGTCTACTGATTGAGGTGTTTGAAATTCAAATGAAATAGCTATACTGGGGGCGCCTGGGTGGCTCAGATGGTTAAGTGTCTGCCTTTGGCTCAGGTCACGATCCTGGAGTCCTGGGATCAAGCCCCACATGGGGCTCCCTGCTCAGCGGGGAGTCTGCTTCTCCCTCTGCCCCTCACCCTGCTCATGCATGCTCTCTCTCTCTCTCTCAAATAAATAAAATCTTAAAAAAAGAAAATGAAAAAGAAACAGCTGTACTTTAAAACAAAACTATGAGAAAAAAGATGTGTGCATGCACATGCGTAAGTGCCATGTTGTCACCTACCCAAAAAATGTACCCAAGTCTAAAGAAATATCTTACTGGAAGTAAAATTTAGGACAAAGTATTAAGACAGTGACTCTCTTCATCATGAACTCGTGCCTAGCTCTTCAGATCTCTCACCTCCTTCCCTGCCATCACATGTGCTCCTGATATAACAGAAGCAGCCAGTCCCTAGACCCTTCTGATTCCCTCAGTCTCTTCCCACTTTCCTTCCACCTTTTATGCATGAGGTCAACACTTCTGGTCACTCAGGTCAAATGCTACCGCCATTTGAGTCTTCTGCCACTTGTACACACTGTGGTTCAACCCAATATCTACCCTCTCCACTATCACAGGAGTACCTCTTGATCCTTCAGACCAACTCAATGTCACTTCTTCTAAGGAGCTTTTCTAGGACCCCTTAGCAGAATGAGCTGGTTTTACCTTGATGCCATCACAGCACTGTGCCCACCTCTCCGTGAGAGCAGAAGGAACAGTATTTATTCGGAGTACTGCTATGGTCTCTGAAAATAACTTCCCTCATATGGCAGGCCTTGCATCTCAGTCATCCTTGTGTCCCCATCGCTTAGTACAAGATGGGCAAACACAGCATTCAGTAAATCCTGGGCAAGCAGAAAGGCTAAATGCAAACCTCAGTATAGAATTGAAATCCAAGGTTCAGTTCCTTCAGCGAAGTACCACGAGAAAGATTTTATTGGCAAGTTCTAGGTAAAACGCCAAAAAACTTAGGTACCAACACACACCAAGACACATAGTGCAAAAGTGTTCTCCTTCCAGAGTTTGTTACACAGATGGTGCCCACTTGGTGACAATTCACAGAGCTATACTCCTACAATTATATGTACGTTATATTTCAATACTTGAAGAAATAAAATTGCTCTGAAGACAGTAAGTATCGAAACCTGTTGAAATGAAGATACACATGCCAGCTCGGGGTCCCCCTGGCTAGGAAACTGTATCCTATCAGGGTCCCCCTGGCTAGGAAACTGTATCCTATCAGGGTCCCCCTGGCTAGGAAACTGTATCCTATCAGCGTCCCCCTGGCTAGGAAACTGTATCCTATCACCTCAGCTGTGAAGAGAGTAAAAAGCCTGGCATGTGACTATTTATTACTTTTTAAATTGGAAAAATAAGAATACTGACTGCAATCTGCTTTAAGTTACTTTCTAGCTTCCTGTCAAAAAGGTATAAATAGGGGCACCTGGGTGGCTCAGTCAGTTAAGCATCTGACTCTTGACTTTGGCTCAGGCCATGATCTCAAGGTCATGAGATCAAGCCCTGTGTTGGGCTCCGCACTGGGCATGGAGGCTGCTTAAGATTCTCTCTCTCCCTCTCCCTCTTTTATATACATATATAAATATATATATATATATATAAATTAAATATAAAGCTTCTTAAAAATTGGCCTACTTTTTATCTTTAGGATTTGAAAACTATATACTAAGTTTAGGATGCAAACGAAATATACTTCAGCAAGAGAGAGACAAAATCTACTTTTCCTGAATAAGTTACTTAAATCTAAATGGTAATCAAATCAACTCTACCTCCAGACTTTCATGTTTACAACATAGGTGGCAACTACAGTTTTCTTCCAAAACATTAAGTTCTTGATTTCCCATGGTTTGGGAAAAAAAATTACGGCTAAAATTAAACTTAAAAAAACCCCTATAAACTAGATTTTCATTATTCAAGACCCAGCACAATGCCTGACAGAAAATATGCACTTAAAATACTGAATAAACACATTAAAAACCTAAATGACCCTAAAGAGGAGAGTGGTTGGATGAATTACGGTACATTCAACACAATGGAGTATGAAGTTGTTAAAAAAAAAAAAAAAAAAAGAATGGGGAAGCTCTCCATGAACCGCTATGAAGCAATTTCCAGGACACATTGCTAAGTGGGAAGAGCAAAGCACAGAAGAGTATCTCTAGTACACTACCTGTCACATAAGAAAGAAATGGAGATGAGGAAATGTTCATGCCTCTGCTCAATTTGTGCAACAAGAAATACAGAAAGAATAAAACAGAAAATGAGGTTGAATACCTGCAAGGGAGAGATGGAAACTGGGTAGAAAGAAGGGTGAAATGGAAATGGGGTAGAAGGAATGAGGAGGGATATTTCTCTTAGGCTTTTTTTTTTACAGTTGAGTCTCAGAACCAAGATAATGTTTCACATATCCAAAATGTAAATGATGGCAATAAACAGGACATGGAGGGGAGCCCAAAAGAGAATACAAGCAGTAATAAATGGGCTTATGTATGGGCTTACATGTATTATAACTGAATGGGATAACCACACTGTAAAGAAAGTGACTAATAAATAACTAAGTAACTTTGGAAAACAGCATTTCACTATATAATTTTAAGACAAAAAGACCTGTACACAGATATTGTACCCTAATAAATTTTTTCACCTGGATATTGGTTAGCAATTCTGAAACTATTTTCTGTATATTCTGTAATTGAGTAAATAAGTAACTATATTGGGATACTAACAGCCTTTTTTGTTTTTAACTGTGGGAGACGAGATAAGTTACAAAGAAAAAAAAAAAGAAAAAGAAATGTAGAAACCAGAATGAACAGTTGTACTACATTAAAATGAGAGGGATCAGTATGAACTTTTTTTTTAATATATGTGTATACACACATATACTTTCTTGCACTGTCTACTGAGAGGCTAAGTGGTGATGCCATGGTAGGAATGAGCACACCAAGACTCCATTCCTTAAAGGAACTAGAGAGTCCTTGAAGAGATGACTACTTCCAGGGCTGGGGCAGAGAAGATACAAGATGAACCTGGAGCACATTACAGCACCAGAAAATAAAAAATGGTTCAAAAAATGAATGAGAACTAGATCAAGGTGCTGGTTGTGCAACACTGTGAATGTACTAAATGCCACTGAATTGCTCACTTTAATATACTTTATATTTTATGTTATGTGAATTTCATCTCAATAAATTTGAAAAATATGAGAGGAGCATGTTGAAGGCACAGAAGCCAAGTTGAAGAAACTCCCAATGGCCAACTCTGGGACAATTTAAACACCAAAATCGTTAAGGATAGTAAAGGATTATAACCCACAGAACAAAATAAATACCCATGAGTCCATACTCATATCAAGATATGAGAAAGGAGGAAGAAGAGATATCTCTTCCTTTCAGCGGAGTTCCAATTACTAAATGTAGAAAAAATGGCAGAAGTGGAAACTCACATTTGGCAAATACCATAGTAATAAATTGTTGCAGACAAAAATAACCAATGGATGTTAAAATTTGTGGGCAAAAGTGTGATGAGAAACAGATGATATCCCCTTAATTTTAGAGAAGTCTCCACAAAATGTTATTAATTACAAGAAAAAAAATAGTAGCTTTACAGTGGAGAAGCCAGGCAGATACCAGTTTAACCAAGTGATCCGAGTTAACATAACCAGTGATAAGACACTTCAGCATCATGTTCCTTGTGATATTATGCACTGAGAAGGACACAGTGTCATTTCTGTGGTATTCTTGCCAAAACTGCATTACCTCAATCTAATCATTAGAAATCATCAGACAAATTCAAATTAAGGGACATTCTCCAAAATAACTGGCCAAAGGCTTCGAAAGTGCCAAGAACATAAGAGAAGATATTAAGGAAATTTCCCATAATGGAGGAGACGAGAAAACATAACAACTAAATGCAATGTGGGATCCTGGACTGGATCCTAGAACAGAAGGACATTAGTGGAACAACCAGTGAGATTCAGATAAGGCTTGTAGATGAGTGAACAGTACCGTATCAAAGCCAGTCTGAGGGTTTAGAATATTACACTCTGTGGTAATGTAAGTTGTTCATTTTAGGGGGCATAGGAGAGCTCTGTGTACTATTCCTCAGATTTATTGTAAATCTAAAATTATTTCAAAATAAAAAGCTTAAAAAAACACATTTATTGGGGCACCTGGGTGGCTCAGTCATTAAGCGTCTGCCTTCGGCTCAGGTCATGATCCCAGGGTCCCGGTCTCAAGCCCCGCATCCGGCTCCCTGCTCAGCCGGAAGCCTGCTTCTACCTCTCCCACTCCCCCTGCTTGTGTTCCCTCTCTCGCTGTGTCTCTGTCAAATAAATAAATAAAATCTTTAAAAAAAAAAAACGCATTTATTATTCATCAGCTTACTCTTTATTTATTATTTTTTAGCTATCTCCTCTCCTCCTCGCCCACACTAAAGTAGGGATTTTTCTGACATGTTCAGTAATGTGACCCAAACCTCTAATAGTGCCCGACACACAGAAGTCACTCGACAAACACAATTATACAATTTTGGTTAGCCAGAACTATGACAGTATACTCCAAACCCTAGATTTACTATTAATTTCCCTTATAGTCTGTTTGAAAGGAGCATTCTTATTTTGTAAAGAAAACTTAAAAAATCTAAAAGCTTTTCATTTACTGTTTTTATTTGTAAATAAGATCCACAGTTTTAAACAAAATGCTTTATTTGGCTTCTATATTGTTATCCTTAACAGGATATGACACCCAGACTTTTCATGCCCCCAAGGCTCTAACTGGAAGCAGCATACTGAGAATACTAGGGCTCCAAAACTCATTCCACTGCCCAGTGAGGCAGCGGTTCCCTGCCAGGAGAGGCAGAGCCAAGACTTCCTCCTGCTATCGGCCCCCTCCACTGACCTAGCACTCAGCTCCTAGAAGTGGGAGTACACTCAGAGAGAAGCTAGTCATTGTCCTCACCCCCACCTCCAGAGCCCTGGCTCAGAAATTCTGCCTGGTGGAAAAGCAGGCCATAAAATAGATGGCTCCTACGCTCTTAGAAGGAACTAGCTTGATTTGCAAAAGAAAGAGGAGGGGTTTAGCAGCAGAAGTTGTGGTGAAGGGAACTGGGAGAATTGTAGAACTACTGAAGATACAACCTAGATTGCAGGAGTTGGTGGCTAGTTTGCAAGAAAAAAACGAGGAAAAGGGACAACTAGAAGGAGCCTTCCTGTGGTCAGAACAAATAGCAAAAACACTGAACTCAGAAACATTTCTTCAAAGGCACCACAATTTGATTAGTTTGTAGCAGAATTTATGCTCCAGTGCACTCTCGTAAACAACAGAACAATCAGCCAGTAATTAGTGTAGTGGTCACTGAAAGAGTGGAAGAGAGTCCTACCCGTAATAACAAGCATCCTAGGAAGACTGGGCATACCCAAAACTGTGTCTCCCTGAGGACCAACACACACACTCAACCTTGTGGAGGGGAGAGGGAAGACAGGCTAAAATAATCCTGCCAGTCACTAAACAAATAAATAAGCAAATAAACAAGCAAAGATAACAAGCCCTGGGGGTGGCAACGGGAGAGTATCCAGAATTGCTAAATTATATTACCTAAGATGTCCAGCTTCCAACAAAAAATTATAGGTATGCAAATAAATAAATATGACCCATACACCAGAAAAAAAGCAGGCAGCATAAGACACTCCCTGTGAGTATGACTAGATGTAGGACTTAGCAGGTAAATATTTCCAAGAAGCCATTATAAATACACTCATAGAACTAAAAGAAAACGTCACTGAAAAAGTAAAGGAAGGCATGACAATATTGCATCAAAGAGAGTATCAATAAAGAGACAGAAATTTTAAGAAAGAACCAAATGCCAATTCTGGAGTCGAAAAGTACAATAATAGAAATTATAAATTCACTAGAGGACCTCAACAGTAGATATGAACTGGCAAAAAGAATCAGCCAACCTGAAGACAGATCAGTAGAGATTACGTAAACTGAAGAAAGAGAAAAAAAGATGAAGAAAAATGAACAGAATCTCATAGAAATTTGGGATACCATTAAGAATAACAGCATGAATGTACTGGGAATACCAGAAGAGGAGAGAAAGGTAAAAACAAAACAAAACAAAAAATATTCAAAGAAAATGACTTAATACTTCCCAATGTTCCTGAAAACCAGTAACCTACACATCTAGGAAGCAAAACCCATAAACAGACACATCACGGTAAAAATGATAAAAGTCAAACACAGAACAATCTTGAAAACCACAAAAGAAAAATGATCCATCAATGACAAGGGAACCCCAAGGAGAACAACAGCTAACTTCTCAGGAGAAATAATGGAGGCCAGAGGCGGTAGGATGACACAAAGTCCTTCAAAACAAAACAAAAACCCTATCAATCAGGAATCCTAAGTCCAGCAGAGCTGTATTTCAAAAATGAAGGTAAAATACACATATTCCAAGATAAATAAAAATTGAAAGGATTCATTGCTAGCAGACCTTCCTTACAAGAAATACTAGAGGAAATCATTAAGCTGAAAGCAAGTAATCCTAGACAGCAATTTAAATCCACACAAAGAGCACCAGTGATTATGTAATTATAATAGACACTGTTAATGCACACTTTTTTTCTCTTCAATTATTTAAAAATAGTATAATGTGATATGCATATAATGTATCACCAAGTCTGTAACACATGGAAATGTAATATATTTGCCAATAACAGAACAAAGGAGGTAGGTGAGAATAAAGCTGCAATGTGCTAAGGAAATAACAGGTGGTAAAATGATAACAATGTATTGTTGGGTTTATAATAGTGACAGATGTAAAGTATACAACAATAACAACACAAAAAGAGGGATTGATAGAACTATATAGAAGTAACATTTCTATATATTACTGGGATTAACTTAGCATTAACCTGAAGCTGATTCTGATAAGTTGCGATGTAAATGATAAACCCTGGAACAACTACAAAAATATATTCAAAAAATAGTGAAAGAAGTCATTAACGAAATTAAAATGTTACATTAGAAAATATTCAATCAATGCAAAAAAAGGACAAGAGGAAGAAAAAAGATGTGAGACATATGAAAAACAAAATGATGGCAGATATAAATCAAACTATATCAATAATAGTAAGCATGGATGGATAAAGAATCTAATCAAAAGGTAGACATTGTCAGACTAGTTCCAGAAAATCATGATCAAACTCTAGATTGTTGACAGGAGTCAAACTGTAGATTTAAAGACACAAATAAATTATTAAAGTCAAAGAACAGAATAAAGCATAGCATACAAGTAGAAGCCACAGAAAAGCTGGAATAGCTATATACTGATATACTAGTCTCAGACAAAACAGACTTTAAAACAAAAATGTTACTAGAGAAAACAGGGAATATTCAATTATAATATAAAATAAAAATATAAATATTTAAAAATGAAAAATACATGCACCCAATAACAGAACACCAAAATACATGAAGCAAAACTGACAAAAATGAAGAGAGAAATAGATAATTCTATAGCAATAGTTGGATTCTCAATACTCTTTCAATAATGGATAGAACAACTAGATAGAAGGTCAACAAGGAAACTGAAAGCTTGAATAGCACTATACACCAGCTGGACCGGACAGACATCTACAGAACATTCCATCCTACAACAACAGCATATATAGTCTCAAGTGCACATGCAACATTCTACAGGATGGACCATAGGCTAGGTTATTTTTAAAAATCTAAATAAATTTAAAAGGATAGAAATAATATAAAGTATGTCTTCTGACCACAATGAAATGGAATTAGGAATGAATAACAGAAACATTCGGGACACTCACCAATATAAGAAAATTAACACTCTCCTAAACAACTAACTGGTAAAAGACAAAAGTAAGAAATCAGAAAATACTATGAAATTAATGAAAATCAAGACAGAACATACCAAAACATGGGATGCAACTAAAGCAGTGCCCAGAGGGAAGTTTATAGTTATAAATGCCCACAGTATGAAAGAAAAAAGACCTCAAATCAATAAACTTGCCTTCTAGAAAAACCTTACCTGCACTAAAAAAAGAAGAGCAAACTAAGCCTAAAACAAGCAGAAGGAAGAAAAGGATCGAGATTAGAGTAGAAAGTAATGAAATAGAGAGTAGATAGAGAAAATCAAGAAACCAAAAGCTTGTTCTTCGAAAGGTCAACAAAATCGACAAAATTTTAGCTAGTTTGACCAAGAAAAAAAAAACACCCTAAAACTATTAGAATACCAAAAGAGGGGGCATTACTACTGATCTCACAAAAATAGAAAGGACTATAAAGAAATATGATGAACTGTACACCAATAAATTAGATAGCTTAAGTGAAATGGACAAATTAGTAGAATACAACCTACAGAAATTGACTGGAGAAGAAATACAGAATCTGAAAAGACCTGTTACAAGTAATAAGATTCTATCAGTCATCAAAAAACTACACACAAAGAAAAGCCCAGGCCCAGATGATGTCAGTGCTGACTCCACCAAATATTCAAAGAATACTTATTTTCCACAAACTCTTCCAAAAATAGAAAAGAACACTTGCCAAATCTTTCTATGAAATGAATACTACCCTAAGATCAAAAACTGACAAACACAATATAAGAAAACTACAGACCAATAACCTTTATGACTATGGATGCAAAATCCCCAACAAATACTAGCCAACCAAATCCAGCAACAACTAAGAAGAATTATACACCATGGCCAAGTGTTATTTATCCTAGGGATGCAAGGTTGGATGAACACCTAAAAATCAATTAATGTAATATATCTTATCAGTAGAATACAGAACAACAACAAAAATTACTCAATAGACACAGGAAATTCATTTGACAAAATTCAACACATTTTCACGATAAAAACACTCAGCAAATCAGGCATAGAAGGCAACTTCCTTCACCTGAAAAAAAAAAAAAAAAGCATCTACTTAAAAATCACAGCTAACATCCCACTTAAATTTAAAGACTGGCTTCTTTCCCCTTAAGATCAAGACAAGGAGATCAGCTCTTACATCACTTCCATTTAACACTGAAATGAAGGTTCTAGCCAGAAAAATTAAATAACACAAAGAAATAAAAGGCAATGAGACTAGAAAGGAAGAAATAAAATTACTTCTATTCATAGATGGCATGATCTGGTACACAGAAAATCCTAAGGAATCCACTATTAGAATAAATAAGCTCAGCGAGGCTATAGCAGGATACAAGATCAATATACAGAAATCAATTGTGTTTCTATACACTTGTGATGAAAATTGACAAAATTAAGAAAACAACTCCAGGGGCGCCTGGGTGGCTCAGTCATTAAGTGTCTGCCTTCAGCTCAGGTCATGATCCCAGGGTCCTGGGATCGAGCCCCACATCGGGCTCCCTGCTCAGCGGGAAGCCTGCTTCTCCCTCTCCCACTCCCCCTGCTTGTGTTCCTGCTCTTGCGCTCTCTCTCTGTCAAATAAATAAAATTAAAAAAAAAAAAAAGAAAAAGAAAACAACTCCATTCAAAATGCTATCAGAAAGTATAAAATACTTACGTATAAATTTAATAAGAGAAGCATAAAACTTATACTGTGTAAATGTACACAAAAATTGTTGAAAAAAATTAAAGACCTAAATAAATGAAATCCTATGTTTTATGGATTGGAAGACCTAACACTGTTAAGATGGTAATGGTACCAAATCTGATCTATAGATTATCATAATCCCTGTTGACTTCTCTATACAAATTGACAAGCAGATGCTAACATTCACATGGAATTGGAAGGGATCCAAAATAGCCAAACAATCCTGAAAAAGTTAAAGTAGCAGAACTTACACTTCCCAATTTCAGAACTTACTATAAAGCAACAATAATCAAGATAGCCTGGTACTAGCAGAAGGAATATCAATGGAATGGAATTCAGAGTCCAGAAATCAATCCATACATTTATGATCAACTGATTTTCAACAACAATGCCAAGATCATTCAATGGGGGAAAAACAGTCTTTTAAACAAATTGTGCTAGGACAACTGGATAGCCAGATGCAAAAGAACCGAGTTGGACCTTTACTTCATACCACACACAAAAACTGACCTAAAATGGATCAAAGGCCAAGACTCTTAGAGGCAAACATAGCAGAATTTTCATTATCTCAGATATGACAATGAACTCTTAGATACAAAGCCAAAAGCACAAGGAACAACAGAAATAGACGGAACTTCATCAAAATTTAAAACTCTTGTGCTTCACAGGGCACCATCAAGACTGTGAAAGACAATCCACAAAATGGGAGAAAATATTTGCAAATCATGTATCTGCTAAGGAAACTATATCTAGAATATATAAAGAACTCTTATAACTTAATAAAAAGACAAATAACCCCTTTTTAAAAATAAGCGAAGGATCTGAATAGACAATTTCCAAAGAATATGTCCAAATTGCTAAAAGTATATAAAAAGATGCTAGACATCATTAGTCATCAGAGAAATGCCAATCAAAATCACAATAAAACACTATCTCCCTACCACTAGAATGAGAATCGAAAGCCAGGTAATAAGTGTTGTCAAAGCATGTGAAGACATTGGAACCCTCATACGCTACTAGAAGGAATGCATAATGGTCCAGCTGCTATGAAAAACAGTCTGGCAGCTCTTCAAATGATTAAATATAGAGTTACTACATGATCCAGCAACTCCACTCCTAGGCAAATACTCAAGAGAAATGAAAACCTATGTCCACACAGAAATCCACACAAAACATGTACATGAATGTTATATGTCCCTATGGACAGGCAGATTGCTTGCTCGGTCTTCCCCAATTTCTGGATTGTGCCTGACCAAAGTAGGAAGTTCTTTAGGAGAACCCCAGCTGCAAGTGAGACCTGTAATAACTCTGGTCCCACTCTCACAACGTCTGCTTACAACTTTCCCAACCTGTCCATCCCACATAATTAGAATTCTGCCTCATTTAATTCTGCATACCCTGCAAAAATTGGTGTCCCAGCCCTAACTCCATCTTCCCTGGCTGGGTTTCTAACATTCTCCCAAACTTATGCCAAACCCATGGACCAGCTCATGTTTTCTTCCAAGTGTTAAATGAAGACCTATGAAAAATATGTTAAGAATTGCACTGTGATTACCAACTAAACCTTGAGAGTCTAGGAGTCCTATGTGCCCATGAATCTGAGTGTCTCCTAATTCCAAAGCACAAATACTCTACACCCTTTCAGAACTTCGTGGCTGCACAAGGAGCGCTTTCTCCCCGACATGCCCACTCTCTACTACTCTGCCTGGCATCACCTTCCTATTTATTCTTTCTGAAGTGACTCAAGAATTAGTAGCCTCAGTCTCTGCTCTTCTGGGAAGTAGACCAATAGCTAAGAACATAATCTCTGGAACCAGCATGACGGAGTTCAAACTTCACTTTACCACTTAAATGTATGACCTTGGCAAATTTCTCAACCACTCTACCTCAGTTTTCTCATCTAGTGAAAGGGGGTAGTAATTCTTCCCAGGGTTGTTATAAGGATTAAACTAAATCATATATAACATGCAATATGCTTCCCCAGCACCATGTTATTACTTCTATCTCAGTCTATTTGATGGTATCATATTTGTTTTGTTTACCTGAATCTTCCCCTCCCAGTCCCTGAGCTTCTCAAGAGGTGTTAAGTTTCTTATTTCTTTCATATTCATAGCATTTAATGCAGTGCTAGGCAGGATAGGTACCTATAAAAGGGACCAATGAGTGAATGAAAAATAAAAACTACTAGCCCAGCAAAGTCAATGATTATGGAAACCATACTTTCAATATAAAAATCAGAGCACATGGTTGATGAGTATACTAGAACTGAATATCTGAGATCAGGACTGCTCTGGAAAATCCAGGCTATCTGACTGCCAGAATGATCTAGAAAGAATCCAAATGCTCAGCAGTTAGATCAGTTACATAAATGATAGCCTTAAAACACAGAGGATTGGGGTGCCTAGGTGGCTCAGTCCGTTTAAGAATCTGCCTTTGGCTCGGGTCAGGATCCCAGGGGTCCTGGGATTGAGCCCCACACCAGGCTCCCTGCTCAATGGAGAGCCTGCTTCTCCTCTCTCTCAAATAAATAAAATCTTAAACAAACAAACAAATAAAAAAATTTAAAAAAACAGAGGATCTTACATAACCATAACAGGAGTCCTCTGTTGATACCTGAAAAAGTCTGGACAAAACACTAAGCAGAAAAACAGAGCGGAAGAATATCATGAAAGGATTACAGAGCTGGTCAAAGAATGATAATCAAAGAGAATGGACTTTGTGTTATCTAATACCACAGGATGAAAGAATATTTATATGTTTTAAATCTTGATTCTAAAGACAACTTTTTTTTTTTAAGATTTTATTTATTTATTTATTTGACAGAGAGAGCGCACAAGCAGGGGGAGTAGGAGGCAGAAGGAGAAGGACAGGGAGAAGCAGGCTCCTCGCTGAGCAGAGTGACATGGGGCTCGATCCCAGGACCCTGGGATCATGACCTGAGCCCAAGGCAGATGCTTAGCCCACTGAGGCACCCAGGCACCCCTAAAGACAGCTTAATACAAAGAGAAAATAATGCTTATAATGCCTTTACACAAGAAACAAGGTAAGTGGAACGGAGATTCCAAAAATTTTAATCCCTTACATAAGACTCAGTGAGAAGGATCACATTTCTCCATGACTATAACTCTGAATAGATAAGTTTCCTGATAAGAAAAAAATCCATATATTCCCCTTATGGTCAATTCTCTTATTTCATAAGTAAACTTTTAAGGCCAGTGATCTGTTTTGGTCATGTCTGGGACAATCAATAGTTTGATTAAATTAACTAGTCAAAGGTCTTCCTAAGTATGTCTTCTCCTTTTGGTACAATTAAAAAACTAATCTAAAATGTATATATTTGTCCACAAAGAATAAAGGTCTTCACCAAGTTTTTCATTCATTTCTCCCCGGTATAGTTCCTCTCAAAATTACAGCCCAACTCAGGAAAAAAAAAAAAAAAAAAAAGGGAGATAGTATACTTGCTTAAAGAATAGATCATATGCTTTCCACTTTAATCAGCTTATTTTATACACATGTACTCACACAGAGATATACACATCTACATATACATATCTATATACATGCCAGAAGAAAATTAAATAACGAATGCACCTTTTCAGTTATCTTCATGTAAGTTAATAAAATAACGCCAGCAATAGAACCCTCAAATAACCTGGTGATGATGACTACTCTAACTTGATTCTAAAAAACCAAATATATACTTCCATCCTTCTTTGCCATCAACGTTCCCTAGATTAACATAAGGAATGGGGGCACCTGGTTGGCTCAGTAGGCTGAGCATCCGACTCTTGATTTTGGTTCAGGTCATGAGCTCAGGGTTGTGAGAGATTGAGCCTGGAGCTGGGCTCTATGCTGGGCATGGAGCCTGCTTAAGATTTTCTCTCTCTCCCTCTCCCTCTGCCCTTCCCCCTGTGCATGCACACGTGCTCTCTCTCTCTCAAATAAATAAATAAATAAGGTTAAAAAAAAAAAGCAAAGGCATTATCCCTGAATATCACTTAACAAATAACCTTCCTTAAAAACATAATTCAACAGTAAAACACAATAAACTTAAAATTTGTTTCCAAGGGGCGCCTGGGTGGCTCAGTCGTTAAGCATCTGCCTTCGGCTCAGGTCATGATCCCAGGGTCCTGGGATCGAGCCCCACATTGGACTCCCTGCTCCGCAGGAAGCCTGCTTCTCCCTCTCCCACTCCCCCTGCTTGTGTTCCCTCTCTCGCTGTGTCTCTCTCTGTCAAATGAATAAAATCTTAAAAAAAAAAAATTTGTTTCCAGTTTTTAAGAATTTATCCTCACCCACTTCATAAATACTCTTGCCCAAAGAGCAATCTGTCAACACATGTAGTTTAAATCATTAACTACACAGCACCAAATCATTACTATAATCAGCATGTAAATTTCATGAAGGCGCTGATTGTGTCCTTTTAAGCACTTTAAACAACATCCAGTACAAAGAAGCTTATTAAGCATTTATGATGTTTAATAAAAATAAAATGTCAAAACAAAAGTCTATTATTCAACTTGGCTGCCATGTATAATATAACCACTGATCAGTATCTATTTCTCCAAGTGCAATTATAAGAAATTGAAAACAAACCCCATTCAAATTAGAAATTCTGTCTCCTCTGTCCAAGAATACAGTTTCATTTTTGTATCAGAAAGAAACTAGGAGGCCACCAGCAGAGAGCATGCAACATGCAGACTGTTGGGGTACTTAACCAAAGCATTTATGCACCCTTTACTACTACATTTCATGCACATTTTTGGAGATATTTGCCTTACCTTTCCCATTTTGCCACGTAGTATACCAAGATAAAGTCAGGAACGAAGTGATAAATGCTAAAACAGTAGCTACAGTTCCATTTCGGAGCCTCATCTCATTTCACCATCACACTGGTTCATATGTTTATGATGATAACCAGGACTGTTCTCTTTTTAATCCTGAAGTCAACTGAATCCAGTACTCCTGGCTCTGGGCCAATAAAAACAATCAATAAGAGAGGTTCATTTCAGATGCTCCGCAGAACAAGCCTAGCAGCAACATCATTCATAATTGCTATTCAGGATTGTCTTCACAGTCTTCATAGGCTGCTGTCTCAGGCTTCTTTCTTCCTATTCAGGGAAAAAGGAGAAAGAAAAACTTGTTCAATAATGCAAAATATTATTTTCTTCATTTATCATTCACCATTATGAACAGACTTTTGGCTGGGCTAACCTCCATCTACAAAGATTATCCCCACATCTAAACAATTCATTTATTATATTCTAGAATCGTATGGTGTTTCTCCTCCAGAAAAAGAGCTTCAAACTATATTCCCTCCTCACTGATTCTGTTTTGTCGGCAAAAAGAAAATTATGGCTCATTATTTAAAGGGAGAAGTTGCGGGACTTGTTAAACAAATAGTAAGCCACAGATTCCAAGCTGATAACTCTGAGGATCACACAACAGTTCCTAAGTAATATAACCGTCACACTCCTCAGTTTCCCTATTGCAAAATAATAGTTACTGTTTTGAAAATTTTTAAGAAAAACTGACAGAATACAACCTACAAGCATCAAAAAACCTGGGCTCTAGATCCAGCAACATCATTCTATATAGGACCTCAGGTGTGCCACTGATCTAGGCCTCGCTTTTTCATCCATAAAATTGAGCAAACCACCTGTCCTGGCTCCACTTCTAGGACACAAATACTGTTAAATAGAAAGGTCACAGTTATTATTGCCATTTATCATTATCATAAAAGAAACGTAGTTGTTCCAGTGATTAACCTGCTCCCAAGGTGTCAATTGGGAATACGGAAGGATTTAGAAAATGCAGCAACCCAACCAGAACATTCACTCCGAAAATCTGGAGATCACCACCCAGCTAGCAGAGCTGTTGAGAAATTTGAATTCAATCAAGTCCTTATACGTACTTAAGTATAGTCACCTAGCACTTAATAGGTTTTCCATAAATGTTAACTGTGTTAAAAAAAATAAAAGCAAACAAACAAACCAAAAAAAAACAAAACAAAACAAACAACTGCAGCCAGCCACGGGTTTGGTCTGCACTATGCATAGCCAATCTCATTCCCTGGGGGCATGTCAGGCACTCCAAGATGTCCATTGATTCCCAGTGGCCTCAAAGGGACCATAAGATGCACGTGGCAATACACTAAGACACACTCTACTGGGGTGAGTTAATGCACCTCCAAAAATGCCTAACAAGCCCAAGGGACAATTCCCTCAGCTACAAAGTATGGCTGATTAAAGTAGCCATTTGTAGGCAATTCAGAAACCACCATCTCAGCTACTTTGTAAAACTGAACATAGTAACTAGAAATCTCTGCTAGTCTAAGGCATAGTATTAATGGTAACAATGATAGAAGCTACAAGGTACTGTTTCCTATGCTTCATTATATGCTTTAAATCTTCAACAAAACCCTAAGAGGCAGGCCTTTTTTAAATTGAAGTATAATTGACACACAATGTTACATTAGTTTCAGGTGTAATGAGACAGGCACTGTTAACCCAGAGAGGGAACACTAATCTTACCTACCACCCTTTGCCTCTCAAACTGGGCCACCTGCACCTTGTAAGTACAAAGAGAAGTGCTAGGGCCACTCCCTGTCTAGAGAACCTTCCTGAGGTATTGTTATCCAACAGTGTGTGAATTTTAAAAATGTTCTCTTCTATAACGAATATGGATCTATTATGAAATAAACTGCAAAATTCATAGGAAATTTCCGAGTTTAAACCTAAGACTTTAAACAAATTTCTCACTTCCTGTAACCTCTGGCTAAGCACCCCTCCCCCACCACACACACACACACACACACACACACACACACACACACACACACACCCGCCCGCCCGCCCGCCCGCCCGCCCGCCCGCCCGCCCGCCTTTTAACCCTCCTTGGCCAGTAGCTCTCACTGTGGCATAATATTCTAGAAGCACTGAACCCCTCTACTTCCTTGCTTCCTCTTTCTATCTGAAAACAAAGAACTCCAAAGATATTCTCAAAAGTTATCACTATTTTCTACAACCAAAGTGACTCACTTTCTATAGTTAAGACAAGTTAACATCAAACACGTTCACACTGATGGTTTAGACTTTAAAATCTTTGTGGCAAAATCCTACAATTTGAACTAAATTCTTAAAAGTGCCTAATATATTGTCTTATATCAATAAGCACCCAATAATGAGTTCTGATTATAAAAAGAGATGTGATAACTCAGTGAATTATATAATGTAGAATTATAATCCTGGTGTGACACTATATAAAAATGTATATAACTTTCTGTTGCTACATATTTAGCCGCACCCTACTTCAGGAAGGATTTTTTCCTAGTGAAAGACCTAAAAGTATACAGGTTATTAGAGTAAACATCCAATTAATTATTACGGGGAAGTGGAGAAGGAATCATAAAGGATATTTTTAAATAGTTTTATTAAAGACAAAGAAAGCCCATATGATAAAATTCAGTATAAATACAATAAAAGTGAATGACTTCTAAAATCAAAGTAGACTATAGATATACTATTAGTAATATGTGAAAAATATACCAAATATTAAAAATTGGATCCAGGAAGCTATTAAGCTCAGTCTGAAGATACTTATCAATTCTACTAACAAATAAGACCTGAAATTCTGCAGGACAAATGTAAGAGCATTTTACTCAGTAAGAATGTAGTCATACATTTTAATTAGGGTTTCCAAACTAATGAAGTTTAACTGCACAGCACAAGTGAAGACTCCAGACCAAAGCAAAACTAATGATCTCCATGCTCTTCAACCAGGAGGCAGTCACAGTCTGGACAGCCAAGAGCCCTCTGGATTGACTGACTACCTAAGGCAAGAAACAAAGTGACTCATTTTTATCGTTTTATCGTTTATCATTTGCAAAAATTTGAATCTAACACCTTAATGCTCTGAGATTATCACTTAACATATTTGAATCTTTAACAATAAAAAAGGTGGTGGCTAAAATTACTAATCATCTTCTTCATCCTGCCAAAGACAAATGGAACTTCAACTCTAGACCTCAGACTGAAAAATGTTTCATCTGACTGCCCTTTAAGGGCTTCAGTCCTATTGTTTTATTATTAGATACAAAAACCTTCATTTAAAGTGTTCTCTGAAACATTCAATACATTTTATGGCTGAGAATACTTTGCTGAACACTTGGCATATTCCCTCATTATCCCACAGACAGGACAGAGGTGCCTGAAGAAAGGCACAAGCATGAAATCCACGACGTGAGCTATATAACTTTATACACAGTAATTATGTAAAATTTCATTTATTTTAAATTTATCAAAGGATTAATATCTTTCATTAATACAGTTTACATAATCTCATCGTCCAGTACATTTTCGGATTTACAAGTGCGGGCTAAAGAAACCCATGCCACGATAACCTGTTAATAAAACTATTTTTTTAACATTCAGAAAAAGAAAGATAAACCACAAAACGATTATTTGATTCTAAATTTAGGTTCTGTATGCCACCAAGCGACGCTATCATTATCTTCCACGAGAATGCGTCCGACAGCAAAAGCACAACAGCAAAATACATGGAAAGCATTAAAAACATACATTATGTCTGCTTACATTTCGCAATTCGGACTGTAAGCAATGAACGGGCTCAAGAGAAACACATGCTGCGAGAAATAAAAGCGGGCGCGCAAGTGGTATGACTGCCAGCTCGTAAAACACGCCTCGGAGGTGTCACCTGGTACACTTTGTGTGCAATCACCCGGACCCAACCTAAGGGTCCCATCTGCAGCTTCCCCCTCCAGGACAACTGGGGCCTGGGGGGGATGGGGGTGCTCTTTCACACCCGATCCTCACACCTTCAGTTTGTAGAAAGACTCGCTACGACCGCTACACGCCGCCTCTGCGTCGGCGGGAGCACCCCTGCCTCCATGCCCCGGACCTCCTGGCCCCCGCCTCACCTGCCCCCGGCCCTGTAAAGGCTCCAACCCCGGGGCGGGTGTGGGCCCTGGCGGCCGGGCCCGCGGGCAACTCTCCCTTCCCCCCAGTACCCCCTAAGCCCGCACTTTCCTCCACTTTGCCCCAAAGTCGACGAGCCCCGCTGCGCCGGGGAGCGCCGGGAAACGCACCAGGCGCCCTGCCGGCCACCGCGAGAGCGCGCGGCACCAAGGGGCTGTAGCGGCGGCGGCGGTGGCACGGAGCTGACCCCGCGGCCAGGGCGCCCCGGCCCGCGCCCCGCCCCGAGGCCCAGCCAGCGCCCCGATCCGGCCCCGCAGCAGCCGGAGGCGCGAGCTCCCTGTCGGGCCGCGGCGCGGGCGCCTCCGTTACCAGCAGGTGGATCTTTCGCGACCCCGGCGGCTCGCAGCCCAGCAGCCGGCACCGCCCCTCCATCCCGCGCCCCTCCGCGCAGCCGCCCTGCGCCCCCACCTCGAGGCCGCCCGCGTGCCGCCGCCGCGAGCCGTGAGCCCCTCACCCGCCGCTGGCGTTGCCAGTGCTGCCGCGGCCGCCGCCGAGGCTGCTGTGGCCGCCGCTGCAGCCGCTGCTGCTGCCGGGTGCCCCGCCTCCCCAGCGCGACTCCGCCCCCGCCGCTGGAGCGCCGCGGCCGCCCCGCCCGTCGGCCCCGCCCGCGACCCCGCCAGCCATTGGCCGCCGGTGCTGCGCGCCCTCCACTGGGCGCCCCCGCGCGGCCTAGCCGCTCGCGTCAGTGGCCTGCCCGGCTGTCATTTAGGGGTGCCGTCTCGCAGCCTATATAACTCTCCTGAGATCCCTTTCCTCCCCCCGCTGCATTTAATGTCACGGCGAGGTCTGGAGCTGCGTCTTGGTCTCGGGTCCCAGGCTCCGAGAGCTCGGCGTCTCCGCGCCGCCCCCCTCCCCCCCCGCCACATCTGGCTTTAATCCTCCTCGGCGAGTGCAGAGGCAGCTCAGACTGCCAACGGAAGGCCCGAGGGAGCTCTCGGCCTCCGCCTGGGTGCGCGACCCGACCACCCCGGGCTGCCTCAACCGGAGCCCCTGGCCCCAGCTGCAGGTCCCGTTCCCCGGTCGTCCGGCCTGGGCAGCATTCCTGGCGACAGGTCCCAGGGGCAGGTCCCACTCTAATCCAACAACAGCTTCCGAGGCCCAGCAGTTCCAGGCACCTCACCGACTGTCTCTGACCTTCGTGGCATCCCCAGTGATAGGCATCGCTATCCCCAATTTACCGGGACTCGGGAGGAAGGACTAGCTTAGGCACAGGAAGAAGAAATACAAGGTTTAAGGGCAGATCGTTTGGGTGCCAAAGCCTTTGATTTTACCACTTCATCACGTGTCCTGCCACTTTCTCCTGGGCCCCATGTTCTAATCTTTCACCATGTCAAAAGGTTTGAAGTTAACCAAATAGGTAATCATCTATAGAAAGGCTGAGTGATCCGCCTCTCTTTTGCTTAGTGTTCTTATGTACTACAACTTGTTAATAGTAACTACCACTGGGCACATCATCTTTTGGATACACACCAAAGATGTGTTATTTTAACCATTACAATAATCCTCACAACAACCCTGCAAGTTAATATTTACAGGGAACTAGGGGGGCCAAAGATCAAGGAGACACCCTTCTTCCTGCCAAGCTCCCAAAGTAATACATAGGTTCTTTTTAGAAACCAGTTATCCAAAAATTCAAAACTCTTAAGAGGCAAACCTCAATCAGAATAGTTTTTCCCCCCAGCAAAGTTGTGATGTCTCGATAGCAGTAATTAATAATCAACTATGACATGCATGGGTTTCTTAGCTCTTCCATGGTGATATTTCTCTCCATGACTGTTGAGCTGTTTTAAAGGTCCAGGAAGACATACATGATTCCTTCCTCCCGTGGTCCTCCCTTGATTCAGGGGGAACAGACAAAAAGATTCAACCACTACCCAGCACCATGAACATAACTTAGGCATGACAGCCATGACATTGAATGACAACTTTTTTCTCTGCTTTGGGGCCTGAGAACCAGACTTCCTGTGCTCTATGACAAAGACATTTCCTTGTAGCAACCGGGCAACAAGATTTCACAACCGGATGTAAGCAATAAAGACAAACCATTATGGGATACAACCTTTGAGACACTGATTGATGCATCTTGCCTAAAATATCTTTTGGGAATGGAAAATCCTAGACCTTATTACACATTGTTCTAAGTGACAGACAAGCAAACTGCCTCTTGCAAATGGAGAAATCTCTGCCATTTGACAGAGGATGGAGAAAGCCACCGAGCCATGCCCACAAGATTGGCCAAAAGACCAAGTAGCATGGGTAGCTACTATTCCTATTTTACAGAGGAAGAAACGGAAGCCCTGAGAGATTAGTTTAGCAGATGCAAATAGTAATTTAGGCAGCTAGTAAATGACAGAACCAGAATTCACATCCAGGTCTGTTTGATTCCAGAGCCCCTACATCATTCCACCACACTACCTCTCTGCTTGAGCCTTCAGCAATGGACAAAATTTTGTTGAATGGATGAATATCAAAAAGATATGTTCCTCTCCACTTTCTCCATCTTTTCCCCTCTCAGTAAGAGATGGAAATGAAAGCATTCACAAACATTCTGTAAGCAGAGGCATATGTCAGAGGAGAAAGGAAAGCCTGGAAGGCCAAGTTTCAATTGCAGACTCAATGGGCTTTTTCAGGAAGACGGCAGGAACTCCCCCTGGACACTGGTTAGTGGCGAAACCTACAGCAGAAGCCAGAGAGCAAGCAGAAAAGACAACTGCCTTCCTTTTGGGGCCTTTCTGATAATATGTTGCTTCTCCATCTGTCAGCAGAAGGGCAGGTTTTGGAAGAAATCTGGCCCTGTAGTTAAACTCATCACAAACCATTCACATTTTAGCTCAGGAAAATCTGGATTTCAGTTCATTGTCCTAAGAACTGGAATGACATGGAATATGGGCCTCCAAAGTATAGGTCGTAATTGGTTGCTCATTCATCCTAACTTTGCAGAGCACACGATCCTGGATTTTCCAATTACATCTATGGTATCTGTTTAAGAAAGCAGTCATACCAAGCCCCACTGAGTCCTCTGTTTCTTATCTTTTCCATGATGATTCCCTCTTTTATTCCTTTTGTTCCTTCTCTACCATGCAGTTTCTTTTTGCCTTCTCCAGTTCAGAGCCAGTGGAAATAAGGGAAATGCTTAGGTAAGAAGTTCTGCCTGTAACTTCATCAATCCGTATTCTGTCCCCAACAAAACTGCTATGTTCTTTCCACATTTTCTGAGTGCCTATGAGGGGCAAAGTCATCCGGCATCTAACCTCAGGACACTTACACACTAGTGGGAGAGGTAGGTAAGGAATTAAACCCCAAGACAGTGCCACAAGTTCAAGGTACTAGGACAGAAGATAGGATGGGGCCATCAGTGAAATTCTCAGGGCAGAGAAGGCTTCCTGGAGGTGACACCTGAGCTAAACTCAGAGTCCACTCCAGAAGCTAATCTTTTCCCTTTATTGCTTGGATGGTGCATAGTTGTTGGTGGGGCCATGCCTACAGCAATTGACTTCTAAGAAATCAAGCAAGTGATCTGTAGTTCTCTTCAACTCCAGTCCCCTCTATGCATTAGCAACCAAATTGCATTATATATGAATGTTTATAAATGTTGTGATTCTGGGTGGCTCAGTCAGTTAAGTGTCTGCCTTTGGCTCGGGTCACCATCCCAGGGTCCCGGGATCGAGCCCAGCGTTGGGCTCCCTGCTCAGCAGGGACCCTACTTCTCCCTCTGCCTGCAACTCCCCCTGCTTGTGCACTCTAGCTCTCTCTCAAATAAATAAATAAAATCTTTTAAAAATAAATAAATGTTGTGATTCTGGTTTGTTGGCTACTCACTTAAATGGGATCTTCTTTCAGTTATGAAGGCTTCAAGAGGAATCACCCCAGGAGGTCCTTCCTGGCTCCTGTAGATGTGGCAGGAACCCTCTCATTTCACTTGATAAACAGTGTGCTCTATCACTTTTAGTCTAGAAGCTACAGGGGAACTAGGACCAGGATAGGCAGTAAAAGCTTATGTGTTTTCAGACCCAGTGTCCCAACTGTTTCTGTTGTGTAATCAGACAGGGCACACACGGACCAAGAAATTAACAAGACAATTCAAATAGAACCAACCTATTTAATATTCGACTCCAGGTGGACATTAAAGTTCATCCAGATGAAGGACAGCAGAGAGCTAAATGATTTTTATTTTTTTATTTTTTACACTTCCTCCTCACACCTTTGCTTATCCTGATGTGAGAGAAGCCTTGAAAGATGCCTTTCCCATTTCATTCGCCTTCACGCTGTTGGGGTAGAGGGGCCTATCCGACTATTCAGACAAAAGCCAACCTGGGCAGCTATGTAATTTTGGAATTATGAGACCTCACCATACTTAAGTGCTGTGGTCAGTGGCATTTGTGTATGTGTACAAGACATTGCTAAAATTGCTCAAGAAAACCCCAAAAGAGAATCCTACCATCTTACCGGGAAAGGGCTCCCTTCCAGGCATTGTTAGAACAATCAGCAACGCCCCATGGCAGGAAAAAATCTCTGCCAAGAGTGTTTAGGAGGACTGAAGGGATCACTCCCTTTTTAGCCACACCATTAACGCTGACTCACTGGTTTTATTATATTTGATGTATACTCTGAAGGCATGATGGAAGAGGATTGTGCGCCAGAGAATTGCAGAGCTTTGGGGATTTTTTTTCTTTTCTTTTTCTTCCTCTGTGAATTCGGTAGTTGTAAAAGATGCTGGATCAACAGCCCTGCATCTGAAATCCATCCATGCATAAAACCAATTTCAGCAGTTCAACTGTGCTACTCTATCAATTCCTTTCAAACAGGATAAAAACCTTTACTGGAAAAATACACTCAGGACCATCACTGCCCAACATTGGGCCATTTGGAGCTACGGATAGCTGGACGACATAATCGTTGTCACCTTTTTCATAACAACCGGTATTTCTTTACACTCTCTTAGAGTGACGGATCACCGCCCTACAAACAGGCGTATCAGCCAGGCACCAGTCAGAAAAGAAAAAAAGAGGGGCACCTGGGTGGCTCAGATGGTTAAGCGTCTGCCTTCAGCTTGGATCGAGCCCCGCATCGGGCTCCTGGCTCAGCGGGGAGCCTGCTTCTCCCTCTCCCTCTGCCTCTCTCCCTGCTCATGCTCTCTCTCTATCTCTGTGTCTCAAATGAATAAATAAAATCTTTTAAAAAAAAAGAAAAAAGAAACGATTTTAGGTATTTTGAACAGAGAAATTAATACACAGGAGGTTGGTTGCAAAGGGGTTGGAAGGGTTGAATGAAGAAAGAAGGGGGTGAAGAGCAAAAAGAAAGCCAGATGGATACCCAAGCTCAGGGGTTGCTAATGGCCCCGGGGTGGACACCTGGAACTTGCACGTGCTGCTACACTATTGAAGAAACCACTGCTATTGGTTCTGGAACCCTAAAAACGTGCTGCCTCCACCTAGGGGGCTGGAGACAGGAATCACCACCCCGCCCCAGCTCATGCAGCTGTTGCCAACAACCGCCACACCGTTGGTGGCAGAAGCGGGAGGCTTCTTGCTTTTCTCCGCCTTCTGATCTCCAACCAGTGCCTCCTGCAGGCAGACACTAACAGAAAGCTCCAGGAAGCCTGGGGAACTGCAGCTAGCTCACTCCCAGCTCCAGCGTCACAGAGCAGAGGACACAAAGGCAGCACGTGTAAGGCTAGAGACAATGGGTAGATAACCAACCCAGGGTCAGAATAAAAAGCCATGTCAGGCATTCTTTAAAGCAAAACGAGGAGCTTGTCCTGGAAACATGAGGGACTGGAGAACTGTAAGCCTGTCAGATCTTTCCGCTCCAGTGGGGTTTATACCAACTCTAGAAAACACGGTTCACCTCCACGCTGCTCTCATGAGAGACTGTTCACATGTCTCATGGCAGCCTTCAAGACACTGTCACTAGTAAAGCGAGACTTTTCTGTCAAATGAGGCCGAATCAAGCCCTTACATGATCAGCAGTGTAGAAGACGCCGAATTATCCAATGCAGTCTCCTCCCTCGAGGAGTTCGCAGTCTGGCTGGGAGAACACCCACAGCTCTCCTCGTTTCATGTCCGCTTGCCCCTAGAGCCACGTTCCACTGCCCCTCAAGCCATACCACGCCATCCTGATGCACTCCCTGCCTTCCACAAAGGGGTGCAGGCCGTTGCCTCTGGCGACCCACTCCTCGTCCCCCTTCCACCACCATCTTTGGCCAGCTAGCATCCTTCAAGAGTCAGCTTGCTGCCACTTCCCTGGGAAGCCCTTCCTTACCTGCGAGCCTGGGAGAGGGACCCATGGCTCTCCTGTCCCAACTCCTACCTGCAGATTCATCACTCTGTAGCATTACCCTGAGTTTCCAAGCTGGCGTTAGTTGGAGGAAGGGCAAGCTTTGGCCCCTCTCTGCCTTTAGAGTGATTGGGTCAGATCTGGGGCAGCTGGGACCCTCCAGCTACAAGCGGCCTGGGGGCCATGAAGAATCTTATCACTTTCTCCGTGTTTTGTTAAGTGAAAAAAGGTGAGTCGCGCTGATATCATCGTCTGGGGACTTCTGTGCCTCATTCACTCAGCTGTTATGCTGCTTGAGGGCTGGGACCATCTTACTAAGCATTGTATGGCAGGCCCATGGGAGCTACTCTGCAAATGTTCATTGATGGAATGAGGGAGGATTTTGTGGAACAAAACACACTTGCTCTGAGGCTTCAAGAACAGGTGTAGGAATTGGGCAGGTGTAGGAAAAAAAGAAGCATTACAAGAGAAGGAACACACACACACACACACACACACACACGGCAGAGCACACTGGTCGTTCATGGCACCTGGGCAGGAAGGGGTGAACAGAGGTATTGGGGAAAATATGGCAGGTTATGGAGGAGAGTGCGGGAGAGTTCCAGCCTCAGGCTCCAGTAAGAGGAAAGCACTGAAAGTTTCTGAATTGAAAAGCAATGTTACCAAAAAAATATTCAAGGGTAGAGGAATCCTCATGTCATTGACACCAGCGAGAGACTACTGTAGCATTTTTACCTGAATTTCAGAAAATGGGTTCTTCGGACTATCGAACAGACATTTACTGAACTGCTACTATATAGCCCATCTGCATACCTCTGCTGGAGGCACTTAGTAAATATTTGCTCATTGCTTTGGTTGTGCTTCCTACTTTAAATTTTACATTGGTCTTGGGTCAAAATCACAAGGTTTATGAAATGCTGAAAGAGAATGGAGAACAAAATTTCTCTTCAGTAAATGAACGTTCTAATATTGGTGTGTCAGCTGCAACTGAAAATGCAATATCACTTCAGAAATGAACTATCGTGACAACTAAGGCATCTCTTCAGTGGGAAAGAATCTTCCAGAATTCTGAACACTCCATTCAATAGACATGTTCAAGTCATGCTCATTATAAGGACTTTGGGGAGGTAGAAACACTGTAAGCAATCGAGAATGTCTTCTGAATACAAAATCTTGGTGCACAGAAGTACCAGTAAGACATTCCAAGGCAATCACCACAGAGTGCTTTGTAAAACTAATTTTTAAAAAATTCTCTACAAAGTTTTTGGACAGCCATTTGTTTTGCATCCTTAACAAATGCTTATTGAGGGTACACACTGTAAGAGTGACCAGCCTCTGGTTCTGTATGGGAAGGGAATGGGGGAGCAAGGTTCCACTCATACCCTGGAGGTAAGAGGGGTGTCAACAAGTGCTTCCCAGGCTAGGGGGCAAGAGAACAGCTCGAACAGGTACAAAAACCTGAACACAGTTGAGTTAGGAGCACAGAGGCCTCCTTCTAGAGGAACTCAAGTCTGGTACAAGCTGGACCCTGTTCCTTTTCCTCTGGGCCCCCAGCGCTGGTTCAACGCCTTGTGCCATCGTCCAGCCAGCCGGCCTGGCTTTTCCTCAGATGTTGACTTCGTTCACCACCTGAATAATTGCCACATCCTTTCATGGTGGAGAATTTGTTCCTGTCCGTTCTCCTCATAAAGACTCCATGTTATCTAACTCCATGTTATCTATCCATGTTATCTATGATACATAGATATACAGATAGACAGATACATACCTAATCAAAAGTTCTGACTCACAACAATGTGATGGCTGACTCAAAGATGGCTAGCCATTAACTGACGAGCTGGTGTCCCAGGATCCAGGGCCCTAACACTTGGACCCTGTCCTGTTTTTAAACTGGATGGAGACCAACAGAACTCATCAAATCTCTTCTCTGAAGGGCTTTGAAACAAAGACATGCAGCATCAGGGCAGAAGCAGAAAGACAGAGGATGGAGTAGACAGAAGCCACGAGCAAAGAGGAAGCCAGAGGTAGAGAGGAAAGCAGAAAGGAAAGAAACGAGTCCATTAAAGGGTAAGAAGCAGCAGCCTGATGGTGAAGCAGACTGAGCAGTGGAGGCTTGACTGAGGCAGTGCTGGACCAGCCTGTCAGGCCAAGCCACTGTAGGACGGGAGAGTCTACTGTGGGCAGAACAAGGACGGTCAGACTTGAACTTGTCCGGGAGGCTGAAGGCTTGATTCCTGCTCTTCACAAAACTTAGCCTCCCACGACTCTTTATGGGGGACAGAGCAGAGGGTCAGGGGTTTGAGAAAGCCTGCCCGGTCTTCATAAATACGACTTGACTGTTTTTGTGAAGGACCTTGAGCTCTTACAAGATCACATATACAGATTCAAATACAAAACCTCAAACATTCTGGAATCAAAGACATATTTTAGATTATCCACAGTTTATTTTATGCGCTCCACTATTCCATTCTCCTGTCACCCGTTAGTTGAAAAAAGTAGGTAATTATACTTATTTCCATTTTGAAATTTGAATTTAAGACAATTGGGTATGGATTGAAAAGGTAGAGAGGCCAAGCTGCCAAAGCTCATCAAGGCAGCCAGAGATCCAAGAAGGCTCAGGTTGGATAAATGTGTGACTTATTCATGTACAGATTCTAAAACCATCATATAGAGGATAAAAGTGATCTATTTCTTTTTTTTTTTTTTTTTAAAGGTTTTATTTATTTATTTGACAGAGAAAGACACAGCGAGAGAGGGAACACACAAGCAGGGGGAGCGGGAGAGGGAGAAGCAGGCTTCCCGCCGAGCAGGGAGCCCGATGCGGGGCTCGATCCCAGGACCCCGGGATCATGACCTGAGCCGAAGGCAGACGCTTAACGACTGAGCCACCCAGGCGCCCCAAAAGTGATCTATTTCTGATAATGATGATCATAATTTCCACATTCCATTCATTTTCCCCAAACCCAAAACATGAGATCACTTAGATAAATCCTCTTGCATTTTAGCATTCATTAGAACTGCCCGTGTGGTTTTTTTTTTTTTTTTAAATCAGCCTTCTAATTTTCCAACCCGAATCCTATCTAACTGGCCACATTTATGTTGCCATTCAGAGGTAACAGAGATGATATTCGGAAGTACCAGGGAGTTGGACTCTCAAACTTCTAGCAGGATGTGGATTTGGCACCATGGGCTTATAATGAAAAAAATATAAGAACTGCTCCCAGCTAATGGAAAAATAAATTGGAATTGTATTGGGAATGTGCCCAAAGGAACTTGCCTCAAATGAGAATTCAGTTTTTATTAGAAAAATTTGATAAGAGTAAAAAAAAAATTCATCCTCTGATCCCTCTAATCATCTAATGATTCTTATAATTTATTGTTTCATTGCCCTTTTATAAAGGGACATTACACTTGAGTGTCTGTCAAATGTTTCTGTAATTATGAAAGTCTCCTCTGCCCAGCAATGTGAAATAATCTCTCCTTTCAAATGAAAGCTTCAACCTTGCAGTGAAAAGTACGTGTGCCAATTTCTGCAACTTCCCATGCTAAAGGAAAAGTCATCATCTTGGCCTCTGCAGAGAAGAACAAATATTTAGGAAGCTTGTTCCTCATTTTAGTGTTTGCCATACTTGCTATTTGGCCACATATCATATTTCTTTCCTGTTCAACAAATATTTACTGAGGGCTTACTGTGTTCTGGGCACCGAGCACTGTGTGGCACACACAATTGAACACAGTTCTTCATTTTGTCTGGAGTGTGGGGTAAGGGCAGGAGTATAGCAAGAAATGAGGCTGTCCTGAAAGATTGTTGTTTGGGGTTGGTTTGGGGCGGGGAGGAGACGGGGGGAGCGTTTTGGGGCTAGCCTAAGGAGTATGGACTATGGGAAGTCATCAGATGTTTTTGAGAATGGCTGGTGGTAGCTGTGGTCAGGACGTGGATCCTGATCCTCCTGGTGGCAGCCTGCACTGTGGGGTGGAGGGGAGGGAGGGTGGATCCTCTGGGCAAGAGCAAGAGAGCAAGAGAGAAGAGGTGGCAAAAGTGGCATGGAGATTTTGAGCCTAGTGATGGGGCTGATAGTAGCATCCCCAACCAAACCAGTGATGGAGATGACTTCAATTCTGGCTCTGCTGAATCAGAGCTACGAAGAGATACAGATATGAAGCTCTTTGGCAGGAGTGGGAAATGAACATCGGACCTTAGGAGACAGAGGTGATGCCAGCAAGATGGAGAGGGATGGCTGTGAGCAGAAGCCACGGGGTTTACCAGCTAGGTCACTGGCCACCTTCACGAGAACCATTTCAGGGAGCTGTGTCAGCAAGAGGCTCCAAGGCCATTTGCCCAGGATGAGTGGGTGGTCAGGAAGTGAAGGCAGTGAGTGTGAGCTACGCTTTACAGGGTGGAGAGAAGCCTTTCTGGTTTTCTTGTTACGATCAGAAACATTTGAAGATGAAGAAAAAGGCGATCTAATTGATAAATCATAATCTCATAACTGGCTACATCCTACAGAGCATTCCCTTTTAGATTTGCCAGCTTAGGATTCCTAATCATTCCTTATGTCTCTGCTATTTTTCTATAATTGCAAATAAGAATGAAGTAATCATAAATATGGCTAGCATTCCCAGAACATTTACCCTCTGCCAGGCATCACACTAAGAACTCTCAACATATTAATTAATTTAATCTTCACGACAGCTCTAAAAGGTTGAAACTCTAATTTTTGCCTGTTTCACACCCAAGGAAACTGAGGCAAGAGACATTAAACAACTTGTGTAAATTCATGCAACTAGAGCTGGGATTCAGCTCAGGTGTCCTACTGGAGCCTGAGCCTTTAGTTGGGATGCTGGCCTCCCCCAACCACTGCAAAGGTATAAAAGGAGTCCTAGGAACTTTACAGAAACTAAATACAATCATAGAAAGCTTTCAAATACTATTTTGAGACTGACTCATTTTAGAGAGTGACTTGGGCTAAGTTCATCATCCTTGTTTCAGGGCCAAGAGTTATGTAGGGAAGCTGAAAAATCTGCCAACATCCTAAGCCTAGAGTTGAGGACCCTAGGAGTGAGGAGGAACCCTAAAGTCCCTCTGGTCAAGTGCTTTCTTCACATAAAAGGAAACCACCATCTGGGGTTCCTGGGTGGCTAGGTCGGTTAAGCATCTGACTCTTGATTTTGGCTCAGGTTGTGATCTCAGGGTCCTGGATTGGAGCCCAGCACCCAGCTCAGCAGGCAGTCTCCTCAGGATTCTCTCTCTCCCTCTGCCCCTCCCCCCACTTGCTTGCTCTCTCTCTAAAATAAATAAATAAATCTTTAAAAAAGAAAGAAAGAAAGAAAGAAAGAAAGAGGGACGTCTGGGTGGCTCAGCTGGTTAAGCGTCTGCCTTTGGCTTAGGTCATGATCCCAGGGTCCTGGGATC